>NC_090265.1:785259549-785577049 GCF_040414725.1 Anabrus simplex
CACTTTTACATCCTGGGGTATACAAAATTCCCTATACTTGTGGTAAGGTATACATTGGCCAAACATGCCGATCCATTGGTACTCGTATCAGCGAACATGAACAAAATATTTGTCTCAACCAGCTAGACAGATCAGCAATAGCTGAGCACGCTCTATCGTTGGGTCATGATGTCGTGTTCCAAGATTCTTGAGCTCTTACCCACACTAGACACTACAGGTCCAGGATTATATGGGAACATGGACACTGGCTATCAATTAAGTAATACGTGGTTGCCAGCCATTAAGGATTTACGTAGGTAGTTCCCTTCCCTGTACCTTCACTATTGTTATATCATTTCAGTGTTTTCCAAATTTGCACATTCCTTACCGCCAGATGTTTTATTCCAGGCTTATGTCAATATCATACTTTCATATGTGTGTACACCTATTATGTTCGATGACCCTCTCAGACTGATTCTAATGGTTCCATTAGCCAGCACTGTACTGCGTCCGATGAGCCATCTGGTGACGAATGAACGTACCACTTCCACTTCTATTATAACGTCTAAATTCAAACCTCATTGTTTGAGAAGCCTTTCTCATGAATGGGCAAGATTTTCTCCTGAAGACACTGAGCAAAGTTCTCTGTGAAACGTAAAGAATTTCACCTTATTTTCTTGACACGGCATAAGCCCAAAATATCGTTGGGGTCAGACCAAGAGAGGTCGGATAGGATAGATGTAAGTGAGGAGCCTGACAAAAGTAAGTGGAAACAATGCCAGAACTCATCTAAGAGCCCTGTGGTCACCAATCCACACTCCCAAGTTAAGATACTATGGCCCCGTTTAGTCACCTTTTTGACAGGAAGGGGTTGCCGTGGGTGTTATTCTACCATGTCCACCCACAAGAAAGTGTAGCTTTGATTATAGAAGCAGCAAAAGGAAGAAGAAACTACAGTACTCTGTAACTGAGTGAGTTAGCTGTGTAGTACGAACATTGTGGAGGTTGTGGGTTGGAACCTCACCTTCAGCAGCCCCGAGGATGATCATCCATAATTTCCCCATTTTCACACCAGACAAATACTGGAGCTGTTATTAAGGTCATGGCTGCTTCTTTCCCAGTCCTTGCCTTTTCCGAATACTTATCTGAGTTAGCGTGACGATGATCTGTCAAAAATAAAAAATCCACACATGCAACCTACTGTGTACTGTGTGCTTACTTGATTGTAAGTAGAATATACAACGATAGAATATATTTACTGTATGTATATTTTAAATCAAAGGTTTTACTCACATCAATGTTCATCTTATGATTTTACGAACATAAACGTTAGTTTCCGCGAACTTTGACATCAAGAATTTTAATGAACAGTTCACATCAATTTTATTGACTATATGACTTGAAACTTTAACAAAGTTTGTAAATATTTTATTTTAAATGTCCTTGTGTATAAAAGAGTGTTTTAATTTGTCTTACCAATCTATTAAAGTAATTTGTGTGTCTGATATATTGTGTGATTTATTCTAGATGATGATGTCTCTTAGGGGAAGAAACATGTACTAGATTTAATAAATTATATCTGTATTGAATAGGCAGACTGGTTAAATATAATATTTAAGTTATTCTTAAATATTTGCTACTTGAACATGTTAAGTCACATGCAGCAAGTCTGTGCTGATGCAATGTGTTACAACATCTGTGCTCTACTGTGGATGCACTTTAATAATTGCTACCAGCTGTGGAATGTATACATTTCAGTTCAATTTTATAATGTTATACTGAGTATCATCTTTCAGCTTTTGGATATATGTCATGTTTCAGGAGGACATATGAGATCTAATGGCAATATTCTGTTTACAGGGTGGAGTTTATGAGCAAGTTTCACATGGCGACGGGCTACATGTTCCAGCCATTCTCTTTCAAGATCATCCTGGAGGAGGAAACCGAAGAAGAGTAGTCAGAGTTGTAAACCATCAAAGTAATGTAAACATAGTGTACAGCATTTGTCAAAGGTCACAGCTAACTCAAAGTAACAGTCCAGTCACATGGGACCATCTAGTTGTTGTGACTGGCCTGCTTTTATGCTTCCGTCTAGCATCCCATTTTCATAAGTAATTTTACTGTAGTAATGTATTATGTCGTGATTAGGAAGCACTTAACGCAACATGACATGCCACGATGTTAAACTAATGGTGTGTTTACAAAGCACTTCACTTAAAGTAACTTATAGCCAATGCTGATTGGTAGTTGTTTTAATGTTTGGCAGAGATTTATACTATTCTGAACAGTGCTCCTTTCCTACTCAAAGGATATACTTTGTAACAAAATGTAAATGAAAAAGAGTTCAGAAGTTTGGAGTATGACATATTTTTCACCCCTTCAGACTCAAATTGTGAACCCCGTGGTCTAGGGGTAGCAAGCTTGCCTCTTATCTCGAGGCACTGGTTCAGTTCTTGGTAAGATCAGAGATTTTTAACCTCGATCTGAGGGGTTATTCAAGGTCCATTCAGCATATGCAAGGAGAAATGAGGAGCTATCTTACAGTGAGACAGTTATCCCAGCCCAGATAGCCAACAATAACAGCTGAGAGGATTCGTCTTGCTGACCATGCATCACCTTGTAACCTGCAGACCCTCAGATGGAGCAATGGTCACTTGATAGACGAAGGATTATCAGGGCTGTAGTGCCATGGGATTTGGTTTTTCCTTTTTAATATAATTTATTACTCCATGGCTCTGCTCCATGGAGATTCGTTTCTGTTACTCACAAGGCAATGAAATGTAGCCTAATTGGAAGAGAAAGATTGACATTGACAAACTCTTAACTTAGGTGAGAAACCATTAAATCAACCCTAAATAGCTTCATCTAATGTCATGTGTTATACTTTTATATTATGTCACGTTACACTGCGTTAAGTACGTCATAATCCTGGCTTTACTCATTCACTCAATTCATCAACAATTTATTTATCATACTTAACTTCATCGTCATATACAGGTCCGATATATTATGTATTTGAGATGATGGTAGATGTATATAGTTTTAGTGTAATATTTTGTGCATATGTATAAATGGAGACGAATAACCTGTATTTTCTTAATTATGTACTGTTACAGAGATACAAAAAGGAATTCCTGAATGTTGTTATCCATCACAATATGATGATACTTGAGTACAGTTAAATACTTTGGGTTTCACTGTACATTGGGGGCTTCCTATTAATAAAAATTAAGAACAGTAAGTGCCCCATAACCTTTAAAAAGAGGTAGGAAATATGACGCAAAAGAGAGAAAATATTTTTGGGCATGTTTTGGGGATATTAAGTTTTGTTAGAACATTTGTTGTTTATTATATAATTTAATGATTGTGAAAGTCTATGTTTTAAGTAAAAATGTAGCTTAACATTTTATTATTTGGAAGGAGGTACATGTTTACTCATTGGAGGCTTAGTAAATTGGGTATTTGAATGCAGACCCAGAAATATCCTGTGAATTTCTTGAAAAATAAAATAAATTTATACTATATACTGGGTAAAAAGAATCAAAATACAAAATATCTACAAAGCAGTTAAAAGTAAACTCGTGTCCTCATCCCGAGGTGGTGCAACAAAGCAGTTTATTTTATATTACTGGTCCATGTCTTTACACTCAACGACTATAATCCAGTCTTTAACAGTGAACAAGAATACAGTAAACTGAATATTTATGGGGATATTAGAAAAACCTCCCTTCCAACATTTACATCACAATTGTCACTTAAGTTATTAGAAGGTGAACTATTGCAATCACTATCATTACTTTTATCAACTGATCTGTTAGAGTTGTTATTAGAAGGCAATCATAAGTAAGATACAATAGAAATACTGTGGAATGTGAACATTTAAATAAAATGTGGAATATAGCTTTGCTGGCTACTCATTACACAGTCTTCAGAAAAGACAAAGAAATTCATCACATCCCCAATATTCAGGAATGCAGTGATCTAAGGTATTAATCTGTATTTGGAAAAGAATGTTAGCATGATAGACATAACCTTGTTATTTTATATGGCAATGAGGGCTTAAGGTAATTTACACTGTTTTCATTGGCCCTTTGAGGAATCGGAAAAATAAATGAAAGGAGCAGTCAAATTCTGTATACAAGTGATAAATTAAATATTAAAATTCAATGATTGGTGGGTTACAGAATGTTCAAAAAATGTTTTGTTTTATCTGGTTCATGTGCAGTTATTCATATGAATTATGTAATTACCATACAGTATTTTCTATCAGATAGGCTGAAGTAATTTTGGATCCTTGTCCTCACAATTTATCTATGTAATGACATTGTATACTAATTAAATTGTACAAAGAATTAATGCTGATAAATTAATTTTTTGTGGAAAATTTTTGATACAAATATTGTTATATATTTCTTCCATGGAGGTGCTGAGAATATATATATATATATATATATATACATATATATTTTTCAAGTTGATGACTTTGATGTTATGGCTTAAGTCCTGAACATTAAACATCTATGTAGTGGTGCTAACATGTCGTCACTTCAGAAGAACGATTGTATGCCTTCTTGTTGAGTATATGGACCAAATATTGGCTGTGTAAAAGGATGTTTCATAATCATAACTATCTGAAGGTACGATTTTAATGGAGAAGGACGTACAATGAAATCTCAGAGGAATTTTCTTTTTGATATTGCAGTTATTCATTGTCCTTGTTTTTAATGTATCATAGAATGTACAGATATGTGTGTGTGTGTTATATTGAGACAGGGTAACGAAATAAAGATGTTACATGTTCTGTTTATGAATTGTTTTTATTTTCATACTTGCTATTTCCTGACCTTCTTTATGAAGTGTACAAATGCAACACTAATAACTTGCTCAGTAAGAATTCTACTCATAAACAAAACATTAGTTCTGTGCTGTTACTCGCTGCACTGACTGACCACTGGTCCTTGCAAGCAAGTATTTCATCACTCCACCTGCACAGGATCATCAAGGGTTATGAATAGAGCCCGGATTTCCATGCACTATCAAATCTCAAAATATGCATGCATTCATGCACTATCATATGGCAAAACATGCACAGTAAACTGGAAAATATGCACAATCAAAATTCAGTTCCTTTTGAAACTTTGTACAATTACCGTAATTTCTCCAAATTGTCTTGATTTAAGCTCATCCGTTTATCTGTCAGCATATTCTTGAACACAGAAAATGATCTTTCTACGTCACAAGAAGTGACGAGTGCATACTTAAATGCAGAAATCTGGGACAAAGTGAGGTCAAATTGTACGTCTTTTGCATTGTCTTATATAAGTTTGACGAATTCAAAGTCAGGATTTGAATGGATCACTTTGTTCGACCTAACTCTAGCTGCCGCAACTACTTCTCCACGCGATGATTGCAGATGATGTCTTCAACTACTAAAGATTGTAGCTGCGATAACAAAGACGTGTGACGAGGGAGAGTTCTGGGTAGAAAATTCCAGGATAACAACGGAAGAGGGTTCAATGCAAAACCAAGCTTTGTAAGGTGCTATCTCACTAACGCGGTGCCACAGAAGTGTGATACAAGTTTTGTTTTTTTCGTCTAACAGTGACGAAAAATGAGCCGTAATTTAGTAATACACAATTTACGGTTAAATTTATACCAATGAATAACGGGGGTACCTTATTTCTAAGAATTACAGAGATCGGCTTACGTCAACTTTTACTCAAGCACCAGATAAGAAAGTGCTTGGTTAATTGCTTTATAGGACCTCTACCGTATATACTAACTTCGGTTATCAGACAGAATGCCAGGAATGCATTCTCTCCGTCTCTCAATAACAGACATACTGTACAACCTGGAAAAGCGGTCCCAATTTCTGCAAACCAACATTTTAAAAGGCACTATCATGCAAGTTAACATTATATAAGCGCCAAAGTCAGAAGAATAGTCATATTGTGCATTATTAAATGTCCAAATATTCGCTATTAAATCCAAAATATTCAAAATATGCATTATGCATGAATTTTCTCTTAAAACGGCCAAAACATGCAAACATGCACGGAAAAAGAACGGTTATTTGGAATCGTTAAGCCATAAAATGAATATCTGCAAAATTTGACAAGTGTATCCAGTTTATTTAAAAACATGCATTTGCATGGAAATCCGGGCTCTAGTTATGAACTTCATGTTGTTGGTCCGTATTGTTATGCACAGGATCACCAATTAAACTGCCTCTAACTTTTCGCTGCCTCTTCTGGTATATATCTATTAAATTACTTCTTTCCTTACAATACTTCCACTGTTCACACCTAACAATTATATGTAATCCTTGACTTCCAGGGGCCTGTTTCATGAACGAACTTAGCAACTTTTCACTTTTCACTGCGTACTTTTCAGTTCACATTTTGTTCCACAATTAGCCTACTTTTCAGATTTGTCTTGCAAAGTGAAAAGTTAGGAATATTCTCACTATTCAAGCCTTTTATATTCTTCCATCAGTACAGAAATTCAAAGTGCAAAGAAATAAAGTGAAAAGTTTTCAGAAATATTGCAAAGAGTCAATTCCCTTTCCAGCTGTTAATTAACAAGTACAATATCTACACTAGTTTCTTGGCATAGAATTTGATTTAGTGATATAAACATGTTATGAAGAGAGCTTTCATTATCATCAAGTGAGGATAGTGATGAACAATCCAACAAGAGAATGTACAAAGACAGGATTAATTTTCATAACCTCACTTTGATGGAATTTCGTGATTGTTTTCATGTTACCCCAATACAAACTGACTAATATTCTTTAAATAATTGGTCATTGATTGAAACCTGCAGCAAAAAGAAGTCAATCCCTTTCGGAAAAAAACAAATTTTTATATGCTTACATATGAGGACATAATATGCAAAAGCCGCCAAGACCACGTTGACAAAATTTTCAGAAATTGAGAAAAACGTGCCTCTGGTTTACTATTTGTAGTTATCATGTGTGTATTGGACAAGTGATATGTAAGGGGTTTGGGAATAATGTGAGCAAATAAAAATAAACGTGTACCTATTATTTTCGATGTAAATGTGAATTTTATTTTGGACTTGGAGGGTTTTGGTTGGAACATGGTAGTAATCATCAATTCAAAATTCTGTCATGTAGATGAATGAGAAGTTAAGTCTCTGCAATCAAGTATTTTGCGTTAACAATGACATATTTTAATAGTGCCCGCCTGGTGGCCATGATCGTTAAGGCGCTGAAGTCTAAAACGGTCTAACACCGAGGTTAGCCGGTTCGAGTCCCGTTGGTCGAAAAAATTTTCACCATCAGAATGTTGGCCGGCAGGGTAGGGGAGGTGGTGGTATACAATTTCTAATCACTAGATTGCGTGCCAAAAGCCTGGATTAAATTCCAAACCTCTCCGCAGTGCACATATGGAGTGAGGGCATATGACGCTGTTGATGGTGATTCGTCCGTCGGATGGGGACGTTAAGCCTTGAGCAGACCCCTTGGTGCTATTCGACAGGAGTAGGCTATGTGCCGGCACCGGGTTTCACCCTCTCCCTACTATCATATATCACGTCATTCATTTCATCTCCCATTAACTCCTCTGATGAGGTTGACGTCAGGAAGGGCATCCGGTCATAAAAAACCGCCACGACAAATTCATCTCACCTCATACCCGACCCCGTAGGGAAACGGGACAAGGGTTGGACAAACAAACAAACAATGACATATTTTAATAATAAAAAGCTTTTTAAAAACGTAAACTCAAGAATAATGGTTAACTGAATGCTTGACATGGCTTCCCAGCTTGATTGCAAGTTGGATAAAGCGGCAATGACTTTGCAGAATATCTGTAACAATAATAAACATTATTGTCAGAACGGTGGTTTCATTTTATAGCTTCGACTCAAAATAGTACTAACGTAGAGTATAAAATGTCATAGCTAAACATCTAAATATACATACCTTATCTTCTTTTCTCTCTCACGTTTCTGGTTGCTAGGATATGCTTTTCGCTTCCAACCTCTCCCTGGATCACATGGAGTTATTTTAACAGAACAATCTTCCATGTTATTAATATATTTCGTGATAATTTAAACAAATTTATGTGATCTTACGACCTGACAAACTGCTCTGAAATGAAACCTATGCAGAGTAAAGACATGAGCTATGTCACGTGAGATGGATGAGCAGTTTCATTGGCTCCTGTGGACTTGGCGGTTCTTGCTTGCCAAGACCCGATGGACTTGGCGGTTATTGCTGGAAACTGCAAATTTCTACATGCATTTATAACACGAAATGTCGGGTTTTGCTTATGAGTAATTGGCTATAACCAAAGAATTCTTCATTGCGCACATAATGGCATATACAGCTCAAAAATGTCAGAAATTGGACTTGGTGGGTTTTGCATATTATGTCCTCATGTGAGTAAATGGTGCCCAGTTGCATGGTATAGCAGCAATGTATGGGACATCAAAATCAACTATTTGCAAAATTGTCACTAAAGTTGTAGATGCTATTTTAAATGTAAAATTCCCTAACATAGTATGTTGGCCTGATAATCCACATAATATAGTGTTGACAGTATTCTCGTTAATTTTTATGCTCCTACTTAGCACGAAGATGTTTATGTTCATAGACATGGGCATCATTCTCTCAATATTATTTTTAAAGTTGCCAAAAAGGATGCCCTGTTTCTCCTTGATGACTTTTAGCACAGCCAGCTTCTTGTAATTGTCCTTCTTTCCCATTATAAAAAATCAAAACTTTAAAACTACCAGTATGACAATTATATCTAGAGTGTTAAGGCAAAAGAGTATAAGTCAAACAATGGCTAAAATGAGATAAGTCACCTATATTATATAAAAAAATATGCTCTTTCAAAAGGTCAAGTCAGTATAAGTCTAAAATGAAAAGTGGCTATCAAAATGGGTTTAATTCAAAGAGTACAATTTTGAAGTTTTGATTTGTGTTCAGGAAAAGTAGTATAACTTAAGTTATACTGTTGTGATGTGACAGCTCAGCTTCCCTTGGTTACTCAAAACAGTATAAGTCAAACTTTCTCAACATGAACACGCAATGCAATCATGCTAGCACATTGTTACAACAATTAATCTAGCTTTGCTTGTTACTCTCACATTATAGTGGAACGATTTCTTGAAAGATTATCTCAATGTTGTTATTGCAAGCATACAAGAAGTTTGTGGAAAACAAACAGCAAGCTTCATTCAGTGTTTGAAGTTGTACGTATTTTTCTCTTGTTTACAGTTCTGATCTACTTACATTCAGTATGCTTGACAAAATAATTACGACAATAATGTCATCAAGAACTCTGAAGATTTTAGAGATGGCGAAACGGAGCCAATGTAAAAAATACAGCGATAACGGTAACCATAATAAGTCCCTGTGAATAGTTTTAGATTGGTTAATCCTCGATATAGTTGTGCTTTGATTTCTTAATGACTTTTCTTCTAATTGTGAAATGTTTGACAGGGACATTTCTTTGTTAGATGTAGTAATTACAGTATTCCTATTTCAGTTGTTGGAATGGCGCCAGTAAAAGCATCCAATTCCAACAATGACAGACTGGAACTTACCAGGATGGTTGACAGATGTTTACACACTGATGACGAAGAGGACATTTCCTTGAATTCAAAGGTTTACCCAGCTATATTACAATGAGAACAATTACATACAGGCAATATCGCTCAATTAGACATTGTGCATGTTTTGGAGGACTATGAGACAAGCATACTTGAACTTTCTGATAACAACAAATTCAGTGATTTTATTCAGGACAGTGATCGGTCAGTTAGTGAAGATATCCAAGTGGGCGAACTAAATCCATATCATGTGCTGATTGCCAAAAAGCTTACATACACTGAACTTCAGTGCCCTTAAATCTCGGAAACATTCATACTTGCTGACAATGTTGTTAGTGATAAAGTTATACCTGTCTCAAGTAGTACTTTAAACGATGAAAGTAATGTAATCGATCAGGAAAGTAATGTTGGGAAAAATAACATAATCGTGGTTCGCAATTTACCAAGTGAGCCAATGAAGAAAAGTAATTCAGGAGAGACTCAAAAATGCCTCAAAGGTAAAGATATTTTCACCATACAAAAGAAATTACAACGAAAAATCAGTCTTAACATGGGAAAGGAGTATATCACCAGCAAGGGAATATTGATTTCTGCTAGGGTATCGAGGCCTCTTAAAAAGTGTCGAATGGGGTGCCATGTTAAGTTGGAATGGACAATGGTTGGAAATATTCTGGTTAAAAATTTTATCTTTGAGGAATACTGGGCTTTAGGTGACAGAAACAAGAGAAAGGCATATGTAAATAGCTTGGTTGATTCTAGTCCACCAAAAACAAGTAGGAAAAGGGCCGTTGATCCAGAGCAACAGCATAATAGATCTGTAACAAATTTGTTTCATTTCAATATTAATGGTGAACGAGTACAAGTTTGTAGGCGGTGTTTCATGGACACACTCGGTGAAACTAATATGTTCATAACACAAGCTTTAAAAGATCGCGGTAAAACTGTGTCAGGAGTGACAGAAGTTGATCAGAGAGGAAGAAAACCACCTGCGAATAAAACAAGTGATGCACAGTTAGAACAGATAAGAAAACATATCCACACATTTCCCTTGTACAAATCACATTTTACCCACCGTAAAAGTGATAAAACCTACTTGCCTTCCTACTTTAATCTGCAAATGATGTACAACCTGTACAAAGAAACTGAGGGTAATCCTGCTTCTAGATCAGTATATGAACGAGAATTTCGTAAGTTGAATATTTCATTCAAACATCTGAAAGTAGACACATGTCATAAGTGTAATGTGCTTCATACCAAGAAAAGACTTGCAAAAAATGATTCTGAACGCAATGAAATTGAGCAGGAAATCGGCCTCCATCATGCAGAAGCAGATAATGCTTACACACGAAAATCAGAAGATAAGCTCCTTGCTAAACATTTTAATAAACCCACATTATGGACTTTTAATCTAACAATGCATGAGACAATAAGGGAGATGTAAAATGCTACATGTGGCATGAATGTGAGGGAGGAAGAGGAGGGAATCAAATTGCTCCTTGCATCTACCGGGAATTAACTTCGCTCCCACCAGATGTTGAAGATGTTATTCTTTACTCTGACACTTGTGGAGGTCAAAATAAGAACTCACATGTGGCCTCGATGCTTTTGACGGTAATGCAAGATAATCCCAACATTGAAGTAGTTGATCACAAGTTCATGGTCAGTGGCCATAGCCATATGGAATGTGATGTTGACCATGCACTTATCGAAAAGCAAAAGGAGAAACTCGTACTCCCCATTTACCATCAGCATGATTGGTACCAGTTGGTACGTACAGCAGGGAAGAAAATACGTTTTGAAGTTATGGAACTCCTTCATTCCGATTTTTTGGACTTCACAGGTTTGTTAAAGAGCACATTGCAATTGAGAAAGAAGGACACGAGTAGAGAACCATTCATCTGGTTAAATGCCAAGTAGTTCAGATAAACCAAAGAGTTTGGCATGATTTATTTCAAGAATAGCCTCAAAGAGGATGAAGACTTTAAACAATTAAGCTTTATTCGCAGAGGTAAAAACCGATGCTGTACTTCGACCTCAACGATGTTACAGCGCTCCATTGCCAATCACAAGAGAGAAAAAGAAGGATATTATGGATCTTCTACCATTAGTTCCAGAAATATTCCATCCTTTTTATCACAACCTGAAGTGCGCATCCGGAGTTCCAGAAGTTTATCCTGACATGGAAGAACACATGGATGATGATTTTCCTTCAACTATTACAGACTGTCTTGTGTGAATATCAATGTCCATTTTATCTCTCTTCATATTATTGTTTAAACACAAATTTTCATTCAGTTTCTGTGCGTTGTATGTCCTTTGTCATAGTAAGGCTTGTGTGTGTGCCACGTTCTCACTTCGATCAAAATTCTGGTGTGACCAGTGCTGCCTCTATGTCGTCGAACGAAGACTCGCTGTGAAGTGATGTCTTGGCTTCTGTTTCCACAGCCTATCAGAAAAGTTGGGCACGCATGCACAAAAGGCGGAGTTCCTGCTTTGCGGCAAAAGGCTTAGAAATTCTCGCTGAGCCACGCTGAGCTGTGATCTGCACAGCCAGCACCTGGCGTGGAGCGCACGACAAACGTGGTTGTGAGGAGAGTTGAATGATTTGTTATTCTTTGGCTGGCGTCTTTTTCATTGCACTGTATTTGATTGTAGATAATATTATTAAAGTAATTTATTTTCCAAATAGACAATGTGCTGCAGCACTTCAGCACATAAGGTACGGCCGCCCCTGTATATAACGCTAGTACATTTATGAAATATGGAGTATGTGGACAGTGAACATGTCATTCTGGAAGTGGAGAAGTACCCATGTTTTATAATACGCACAGTAGTGGCACACATGCTCCCCCCTCCCCCCGCAATAATTGGAAATGGGCCCCTCACTTCCTGATGAGGAAAGTTACATGTTTATTTCATAGTAAAAAATTGTGTATCATTAGAACGAACAGCAACGACGACGACATTTTGCCACTTATAATTAACTATAGATCATGAAAAGAGTTCAGTGACATTCGGTATTATTAAAAAAAATTGTCTGGGTAAAGCTAAAGGTTCTCATGAATAAGGACAAATTTACCCTTCGTTGACCTTTCACTGATAGTAGGATGAATCTGCCACTTTCTTTCTTTGTCAACACCGCCTCAGTCGTTCAATTGCAAGATACTGAACTAGATCTTCAGGAACAACAGACGAGGATCCTGATGATGATGATGTTTGTTGTTTAAAGGGGCCTAACATCTAGGTCATCGGTTCCTAATGGTGCAAAATGAGACGAAATGTTATGACAATTTAAAAATCCAGAATTCTCCACTGACCAGATTCGAAAATGTGATGACGAAGAATGAATGGATGGATATGAATTTAAAACAATCAGTGGATCCTACCCGCAATGCCCCACATTCCCAGAAACTAGCATTAAATAATAGTATTACTGACCAAGGGACTGCGTCTAAAGCACAATACTGAATCGATGATGCTTGTAGTCAAAATGGGTCCAAAATCCAGATCATCAGCCCCTCATAATGGTACTTATCGCTATGCTATTTATCATGTTGCGGTACTAATCAAAAGTAGCATAGACTCTCAGTATTCCACACATTATAGTACTACTCACAGGTTATGAAATTCGCACATGTAACACAGGTCAATGGTGTTTCGCACACTGCTGCGCTATTTACAGGCAACGCAACCTATGGCGTTCCTCCCATAAGTGTACTAACTACAGGGACCCGCACTATCCCGTGGTGTTCCTCACATAGTGGGTACTAAGCATAGGCAAGACAGAACCATGGGGTCGCTCATCCCATGGTGTTGCTCATATAGGGGTATGAATCACAGGTACTGTACAAGCCAGCAATGTACTATATTGCTACTAATCACAAACCTATTTGGTACCAAACATAGTGGTACTACGGGCAAGTGAAAGCGATCCATGGTGTTCCCCGCGTGGTGGTACTAATCACAAGTAGTCTCATGGTTCTAATTTGATCATCTCTTGGTCGTCCCTTTTAGTCGCCTCTTATGACAGGCAAGGGATATCGTGGGTGTATTCTTCGTCTGCGTCCCCCACCCAAAGGGGGGATGAGGATGCTTGCTTTGCAGCAACTGTGCTACAACTGCAATTGCTGCTGCCGTGTGGCATCCTGCGGCAGCAATTGCCATGGTACAGTTTTCGCTGCTTGCTGCAACTGTATTTACTGTCACGTGTGGCCCTAGCCTTAGACCTATCTGTGACATCAATATAGTTGGTCCCTTGTTGGACATTATAAATTTTCCAGCCTAACTCATTCCTCATTCGCCCCAATGTTCTAATTTGGGCTCATCAGCTGGTAAATAGCACACCTACCAAAATGCATGGCTAATGCATAATGTGGAGGCCACTGTGTAGGCCTCTTGGAGCCACTGGCAGTGCCAATGCATTATGAGAGACTTTGTCTCATTAAAAAAAATTGATGCCTGCCTGGCCAGCAGATGATATAGATGTTAATTTACTCATTCGGGACAATATTATTTCAGGTTCCCTATGGGAATCAATACTTATATCAAGACCTATCTTTGTCGGTGTGATGTAAAGCAACTTGTAAAAAAATGTTAAAAAATTATTCTTCTATCTAACTTGCATGTACCCATGCAGTTCAAGTGAAGGCCATCTGAGTGCAGATCCCTATCTTCTACACACCCATTAGATTAGGATGGAATGATATTAGTAGATGAATAGGCATGAATAGAGTTTTTAAAAGTAGGAAAGCTCATATAAAGGTAAAGTTGAAGTTCAAGAGAACAAATTGGGGCAAATATTTATTTTTAGGAAGAGGAATAAGTGATCAGAAATGTTATTTATTTATTTTATTTATTTATTTATCATGCCTTTGTAGGTGGCGAAGTTAGGGCTCTTGGCCCTCTCTTACACTTAACCACTGTACACATCATTGAGAGCAGAGTTTGAGTACATATTACATAATAAATGATAACCTACACAAAAATACCTTACACTTTTCTAACTCACATTCATACGATCATTCATTCTTTCCAGTCATACAAGTTAGTCAGCTGCATTCAGCAGGTAGTCTCGGCAAGCAGTCTTAAATTTAAGTAATGAAGTGGAATTTCTGACACTGACAGGCAGGGAATTCTAAAGTCTAGAACCCGCCACAACAAAGGAGTTGTTGTACATGGAGGAGCAGTGAACAGGAATAGAAAGGGAGGAGCCAGAGCGGGTATTACTGCTGTGAAAGGAGGACAAATACTTAAGCTGGGATGAAATGTATAGTGGTCTGTCTTCAGAGAGCAGTCTGTATATCTGTATCAGTATGTGATACATCCGTCGTTTGTCAGGTCCACAGGTGTTGGGGAAGGAATCGGCAGGGCCAAAGGACTGAACAAATAAATGACCATATCAAGGGAAAATAATAATTCGTTGAAACCCATCAAAACATGATGATCAATGGGGTAAATATTTATTGAAGGAATTCCATGTATAAGACATTCTTTGTACAATTACTTTTTGGCAATATTGCAACTTAGCACTCTTGACGTTTCAACATTGAAAACTGGCTCAGGTAAATCAAAACCTGCACGTTCCAGCATTTCTGCTTGAGCTTTATTGATCATGATAAAAAATGTCAGATGAATTGGAAGTTGGTGTTACTTAAAAGAAAATGGAAGTATTTTATCTGATGGTGTTAAATCATCTTGAGGGATTATAGTTCTCTATCTACTTTTTCAATGTACAGTGCACTGTTTGACCACTGAGAAGCTACTAATATAACACAAATCCCTAAACTGAAGCAATTTTGTATTAAGTATTGGTACACATATCATATTTTCTCGAATAATTGCATAATTTACGCATCCCAATATTTTTAGGTCCAAAGTGGAGAAAAAGAAATGTTCTCATATTTGAATGCGTTTTGAAATAAAGATGTCAACTACTCGAGTAGCAGTCTTCCTATTGCAAAACCGGGCATTCCAAATACTGGGCAATGTGCTGTTATCAGCCAGTAGGGAAATACCACTGCACTAGTTCAGTGAATGAATCAGCGCACTCTATTCCAATCTGGTACAAAGATATTTTACGAGTGTTTTGGGTGCGGTACATGTGCTGATCTCAAAACTGTTTATTAATCTACAATGAGCAAGTATTTATTTATTTATTTATTGAATGGCAAGTATACAAAAGAAAAAGAAAATTTACACTATATACAAGGACAAGAATGTTGATAGCGTTCACATTTACAAATCAATGTCCAGTTGCTGTAGCCATTCTAAAAAGGGGGGTGTAGCACTGATGACATCTTGGGCTGGTCCACCATACTTCCTCAGAGGGCACTCCTCAATAATGTGCTGCACTGACTGGAAAAGGGCTCCGCAATCACAGGCAGGGGATTCTTGAAGTCCCCACTTATGTAGCATGGCATTACATCTAGCGTGGCTTGTTCTTAAACAGTTGAGTTTAGACCATTGGTGTTTCTTCAGGTGAAATCCTGGGAGTCCAGTTGTGGGGTCTCAGATGCCTTGGTGTTTCACACGTGCAGAGCTCCAGCTTTGACGCCATTTTTCCTGGATATTGAAGACAGTTATGTCATGCCATATTGGGTTCCTTGATTTAAGACAAGAAGGAGGTAGGTCAGTAAGGACCTCATGGATTGGGAGATTCTGTGGATGATCAGGATGGTGTAACTTTTTCCACTCGCTTATAGTTGCTTCCTGTCGTCTCAGTTCCGTAGGTGGTATGTTACTGATAGTATGTAGCCACGGGACTGGGGTGGATTTTAGTATGCCTGTTATGCTTCTCATACATTTGTTCAAATGGACGTCGATCTTCCTAGTATGAGCGCTACATTGCCACACCGGGGCACAATATTCAGCCACTGGATGAACCATTGTGAGGGCAGTAGTGCGTAGTTTGGATGCATCAGCTCCCCATGCTGTACCAGCTAGTTTCTTCATGATGTTGTTTCTTGACTTAAGTTTCTGACTTGTATTTTCCAGGTGTTTTTTATATGTTAAAGGTGATGCCAAGGTACTTGGGGTTGAAATTATGTTTAATTGTTTGTTGGCAGAACACAACGTTGAGCTTTTGGTGAGCTAATTGGTTACACAGATGGAATGAGCATACTTCTGTCTTAGCCGGATTTGGATAAGTCTCCACTTCGTGTAGTATGCACCCAAGGTTTCCAAGTCATTGGAGAGAATACTTTCTCCCTCTTCTAATGTGCCAGTTTGGACAGCAATGGCTAAGTCGTCAGCATAGCAGAATTTCTTGCTGATGGTGTCAGGCATGTCACTGGTGTACAAGTTGAAAAGTAGTGGGGCTAATACGGACCCTTAAGGTAGTCCATTTTTTACTGTGAAAGACTTGCTTGTCTTTTGCCCTATGATGACCTTGAAGTAACGATTTGTCAGCATGTTCTTCATAAGTGCTGTAAGTTTTCGGCAGCGTGTATGCTTTTCAATTTTGAATAGTAGTCGATCCAGCCATACTGTATCATATGCCGCTGTCAGGTCAACAAAAGCGACAGATGTCTTTAGCTTCTTCTGGAATCCTGCCTCAATGTATGATGATGATGATAGCAAACACTCGTAATCGAGTAGGTTTGTCTTCCAGGTAGGATGTCTCTTCATCTATGTGTTCGGAGGTGACTATACAGTCCAATGCGGGAGTTACACAATTTGCCACAGTGATGACAGGTAGTCCCAGGTGGAGCAGTCATGTTATTTCTATGTCTTCTCAGCATTTCTTTTTCTTTCCTACGTTGCCTCTTGTCATTTGCTGTACGTCGGCGGTTTTCTTCAAAAGACAGTGTGCCGTAATGGACTAGTGATCTCCAAGATGAACGGTCAAGCGCTAAGCTCTCCCAGTTATCAACATCAATGTTACATCTCTTCAAGTTAGCCTTGATTACATCTTTAAATCGCTTCCTCTGACCGCCTACACAGCGTTTACCTACTGATAGCTCAGAGTAAAACACTTGTTTGGGAATGCGATTATTGGTCATGCGAACTACGTGGCCTGTCCATCGTAGCTGGCGTCTTCAAACCATCAATTCTATACTGGTGGTGTGTGCCTCTTCAAGAACGCTGATATTTGTGCGCCTGCCTTGCCAAGTTATTTGCAGTATTCTCCTCAAGCAACGTTGATGATACTGTTCCAGCTTCTTAAGGTGTCGACTGTAGCATGTCCAGGATTCAGATCCGTAGAGTAAGGTTGGAACTACAACAGAATTGTACACAAGAATCTTTGTTGTGATATTGACATTGTGATTGTCAAAAACTCGAGATCTTAACTTAGCAAAGGATGCTCCTGCACGGTTAATTCTGTTGGATTTCTGAATCTATATTTGCGCTTGATGAGAGGGTGCTGCCAAGGTATGGGAAGGTGTTTACAACTTGAAGGCTCACTCCATCAATTGTGACATTGATATCTCTTTGACCTTCCCCAGGGGCTGGTTGGTATAGGATCTGTGTTTTGCTGGTATTCAGTTTCAGTCCGATCTTGTTGTACGCATCAGAGAAAGCATTCAGGATTCTCACAAGCTCTTCTTGTGTCTGAGCTACGACAGCATTATCATCAGCGTACTGTAACTCAACTAATGCTGCAGACGATGTCCGAGATCCTGCCTTTAAACGGCTCAAATTAAAAAGTTTACCATCCATCCTGTAAGTTATATGAATTCCTGGAGGGAGATCATCTCTGACAAGTTCCATGACAGTGGCAACATACAAGGAAAACAAAGTGGGGGCTATCACACAGCCTTGCTTAACACCGGTATTGATATGGAATGGCTCTCCAATAGAGCCGTTGCCAATGACAGCTGCCATCATATCAGTGTAGAGCAATTTCAAGATGGCAATAAATTTCTGCGGAAAGCCATATAGAGCTAAAATTTTCCACAAAGCTTCTCGGTTCACAGAGTCAAATGCCTTAGTAAGATCAATAAAGGCAATATAAAGAGGTCTATTTTGTTCTCTACATTTTTCCTGGAGTTGACGAGCTGTGGATATCATATCTGTGGTTCTTCTAGAAGGCCTGAAGCCACACTGACTCTCTGGAAGTATTTTCTCCACCAGGGGTACAATACGATTTGCCAAGATTCGAGCAATAAGCTTTCCCAGGCACGACAGTAAGGATGTTCCCCGATAGTTACTGCAGTTTGTTCGATCCCCTTTCTTAAATATGGGAACTACCAGACTGTCTCTGAAATCAGGAGGCATTTCTTCTGTGCTCCAAATTTTGACAATCAGTTCATGTATGTGTCTTACTAGTTCCTCACCACCTTCTTTGAGAGCTTCCACTGGTATACCATCAGGACCAGAGGCTTTGTGACGCTTTGCTTGATTGACAGCATGCTTAACTTCATCTAATGTTGGTGGGGAGCCAAGTTCATCATTGATGGGAGCTTGTTTTAATATATCATACACCTGTTCATCAATAATCGAATCCTGGTTCAAGAGGTCTTCAAAATGCTTTTTCCACCTATTCATGATGGAGTGCTGATCTTTTAAAAGTATACTTTTATCGCTGGACCAAAGAGAATTCCTCCCAAAGGTGGTGGGACCATAAACTGCTTTTGTCGCTTGGAAGAACTGTCGTGAATCTTTATCTGCTAGATATTCCAACTCTTTTGCCTTTGCTGTCCACCATGCATTCTTGAGCTCACGGGTTTTTCTTTGGACATTTGCTTTGGCAATATTTACGGTTTGTTTCTTAGAGTGGGAGTTCATGTCCCTTCGCCATGCTTGCAAGGCTTTTCTCTTCTGTGAGATCAATGCTTCAATTTCTTCATCATTTTCATCAAACCAGTCCTGATGTTTTCTGGTCTTATATCCTACTGTTTCTTTGCAAGCATCTTGAATAGTGGTCTTCAGACTCTCCCAGTGTTGCGTTACATCAGATTGATATTCCTTCGGCAAAGTCCGATGAAGGAGCTCTCTGTATTTTGAAGTAATTTCTGCATTGCCAAACTTCTCGGTGTCAAAAGTATGTCTGAAGCTCTTCCATTGTTTCCTCCTCTGGGTGGACAGTGACAAATGCATCACTGATCTAATAAGTCGGTGATCTGTCCAACAGTCATCAGCTCCTGTCATTGCTTTGGTGATGAGAACATCGCGCAGATCTAGCTTGCGGACAATCACATAGTCAATGAGGTGCCAGTGTTTCGATCTAGGATGCTGCCATGATGTTTTGAAGCGATCCCTTTGGCGAAAGATGGTGTTGGTGATTATCAACCCATACTCAGCACATTTTGAGAGGAGTCTAATACCATTGGAGTTTTCACTGCCAACTCCCTCCTTGGCAATGACATCATTCCATACTTTATGGTCCTTTCCCACTCTGGCATTAAAATCACCAAACAAGATGATTTTATCTAGTCGATTGATGTTTGATAGGATGTCATCCAGATCTGAATAGAATGTTTCTTTGCTGTCATCATCAGAGTCTAATGTGGGGGCATATGCGCAAATTACTGTGGCATGCTGGTCGCCATTTAATCGAAGTCTTAATGTCATGATGCGTTCATTACGTCCAGTTGGAAGCTCCTGCAGGTCTCTGAGAAGCTTATTCTTGATAGCAAAGCCTACTCCATGTGTTCGGTGTTCACTGGTAGGTTTACCCTTCCAGAAGAAAGTGTATCCTGCTCCGTTTTCATTCAACTGACCTTCTTCAGCAAGGCGGGTCTCCTGGAGTGCTGCTATGTCGATATTATATCTTCGTAACTCTCTACCCACAAGGGCTGTTCTCCTTTCGGGTCTCTCATTTAAAGGGTCATCATTAAGCGTTCTTACATTCCATGTAGCAAAATATAATTTCTTTCTTGTTCGACCGCATTGAGGTGATACCATTGGACGCGGCTATCCAATCGGTACTAGAAGTGGCTGACTATGTTTAGGGCACCTTTTCTAGCCCCTTCCCCATGTGAGGTGAGCAGAGTGGACCCTAAATAGGACTGCTCAGTCGTAGATGCAGCAACTGAATTGCTCTACAGCCACAATCCTAAGCAAGACGACCGATCACACATCTACCGCCTAAGTGCCAAGTTATCACTAGAGGCTTCCAGACATCACAATCCTGCCCCCGTTGCAACTTCCTGATCGCCACAGGACTTTTGGAAGGGTCAATCTGTTGTTGGAAGACTGCTGTGCGTGAGATTCCTTTAGAGTGAGAGTGTTGCTGCACTTCAACAAACGCACTGTACTTGATGACTTAAGAACTGTTTTCAATGGCAAGCCGATGCAAGACAATTGAAGGGTTCCTAGTCACTGCAGCCTTCGTCCGCCATTCCAGCCGAGGAGGGACTTCCTGTCCTTACGCCTGGTCCGCCGTTGAGGACTTTCTATGCCGTTGACCAAATATGGTTCATCCGCCTTTAGGGGAAGTTTTCCACCCCAAGGGCAAGAGAGTGCCCTGAACTTTATGAATTTATGTGTCATTTCCTACACAAAGGCTTCATCAAACCTACTAAGGGAGAGCTCATCCGCCCGTAGCCGTTGGTTCTCCCCTAGTTTGCCAGGTTTGGTACTGGCCGCCTGACCCTCGGCCAGACAGTCGCAGGTAGTACCGTCTACTGTCACATACGGTAGCAGGGTGACCCTGACCTGACCAATATCAATATATCAATATATGATGTTAATGCTAATACTTGTTCACAGCACCTTCATTTGGTTCTGAAACCTGCCTGGTATGTTGGTGTTATGTCATTTATTATTTGCTGGATTCGGTTGAGGATGAGGCGTTCCAACAATTTGTAGCAGACACTCAGTAGTGCAATAGGACGGTAGCTAGAGGGGTCATCTGCTGGTTTTCCTGGTTTGAGGATTGCCATGGTGTGAGCCATCTTGAACTCCAGGGGGAATGATTCCAGTCTCTAGTATGTCGCTGAAGAAGTTCTTGAGCCATATTTTCCCATGCTTCCCAAGATATCTTATGAATTCAGGGAAAATACCATCTGAATCTGTGGCCTTCCTCATTTTTAGCATGTTGATGGCTTTCTCAATTTCTTGGCTGAATGAATTAGCAAGAATTAGAGTAATTTTGGAGACTGTTGTCCAATTTCTTCATCTCTCTCCCAATGTGTTTCTTCATAGTGGGGTCTATTGGAATTTTGTCAGCTCTTGATTTGATATGTAAGGCCATTTCATTTGGTGTTATTCCTGGCTCCTCTTTGCGTATGTTTGAAGCAGCACCAAGTTTTCTAAGGAGGGTCCATGCTTTTCTGCTAGAGTGAGTAAAGCTCAGCTGAGAAGTTAGATCTCTCCATTTCTCTTCTCTTCCTTTACTCAGATCTTCTAATATCCTTTTTCCCATTTCAGGATCTCCAGTTTTCTGATAACTACCGTACATTTCTTGGGTAGTTTTATCCCAGCTTGGAATATACTGCTTATACTGGATATTTTGCTTAGCTGCACCAATGACAATGCCTAGAAACCTCTTGTAATTCTCTGCCTTCGGGGGAATCCATCTCAGATTACTATCTTCTTCTGATCTGTAGGCTACTGGTCCCAATTTGCCTTATTGAAGTTCCATCTTGGTTTATGTATGGATCTGACAACTGGTATTTCAAGACCTATACTGATAAGAGTGGGTCTGTGTTGGCTTCTTGGAAAATGTTGAAGGACTTTTCTTGTGTTGTCTAGGGGGAGTTTTCTTTCATATGTGGAAACAATAACCAGATCAGGGTTAGTGTCACATTTCCATCTAGCAGAGTGGAATGTTTTCTCTGCTTTAGCATCAAAACTGAGATACAGGTCTTGGCTATCACGCCACATAGCCAGTTTTTCTCCATTTTCATAATTGTTTGGGTAGCCCCAGGATGTGTGACGGCTGTTTTAAAGTCTCTTACATATATACAAGGAGTGGGCAGTGAAGGCAGAGGTGGAGTTGGCCGCTTGGAGTGAGGTGGTTTGTAAACTGATGCAATAGTCAAATGACCTAGTTTGGCAGTGATTATTTCTATATCTTTCATTCTTTGGGAGTTCACTTCTGAAATGTTGCAAATATTATTTCTGGCATACATGATTGATCCATGGACAGGTGAGAAAAGACTCGCTATAAGTTTGTATCCTGCAATCTTACTCCTGCTTTCCAAATCTTCCTCTGTCAAATGAGTTTCTTGTGTTGTTAAGATGTCAATTTTCAGGTCATCAGCTAGTTTACTAAGGTATTCACATTTGTCCTTTGACAGGCCTTCTGCATTTATCTGTAGAATGTGAGCACTGGTTCCAAACTTCCTTGCCAGTTGGCTCTGATAAGTGCCTTTGGTAGGTTTCATCTTCTGATGTAACTTTGACTGACCGTGAGAGATCCCGGATCTAGTTCGGTTGTCTATTTGTGTAGACTATCAACCGTCCTGCATAAGCAGTCCGTTACCCAGGGTACACCATGCACATCGCACCCCAATGAGCAAGTATTTAAGTAATACTGCATCATATAAACTTGCAGTGATCAGTTACGCTGAAACATATGGGAATAGGGCTGCGTGCTGCAAGTATTCAGTGTCCGAATGCAAAGTGCGCTACTGGCAGAAACAGAAAATTGCACTTCAAGCGACCAACAAGTCTTGCAAAGCATTTCGCGGACTAAAAAGTGGCAAGTTTCTGCAAGTAGAGTGCGCACAGGACCATCAATGAAAAATGCATTCTTTACATTCGTGTTGTTTTGTTGGGTACGTCAAGGATTTCATTAATATAATTGAAAGTTGCACCTGGTTTGCTATGAGCACATCAGCCAAATGAGAATTGAAAATTGGCACATTAGCAGTTAGCTTGTAGTAAAGGAACAATCCTTTGGATTTCCGTGACAGTAAATTATGACACAGAGGATCGACTCACTTTCCTAACTATCAGAGTGGAAGAAGTTCACAGCCTTAGTGTTAAAATCATGACATGGAGAAAAGAGCTTTCACATTTCTCTAACATCACTTCAAGCTAGCAAAACTAAGGAGAGCTACAAAAAGACAGTGCAGCACAGACTCGAACAGCTGACCAGGAAGGCGTCCGACTGTGCAAGCATGTTTTGTCCCTTCCACCTCCCCTCTCAGCACTCCCACAGTACAGGTGGCCTTGAAGTACTGGCTTTAGCCAATCAGCATGCTAAATTTTCCTTTAATAATTTAAAAATATAGGCCTACAGGAAGAATTCTTTATGCTTTTAAAGGCACTCTGCAAATCTACAGGCCAAAAGCTTGCGCAAAATGCTTTACAATGTCAGTCGGTTCAGACGTTCTCTCAAATTCTCTGTTTATAAATATTTATAGATTTACTACTTTAATCTCCTTTTTCTATCTCTTTTTGTTTCTTTTCTCATTAATTAGAAACCATAACAAATAGTTAACAATTGTGATCACACTTAATAACAATTGGTAAAGCGATAAGTACTTTATAACAAGATAACAGCTCTCAGAGCTTCATTAATAACAAAGGAGAATAGAGCTCCCGATTTCCATGGCCTACAAACCTTCACATACCAGAATAAACTCAACTGAACAGTTGTTGTCCTTTTATTTGCAGGGAAGCCATTGAAAAAGCACACATGAAGGGGGAGAATCTGAAATTAATCGGGAGCTAAGCTCATACTACAAATATAGGCCAAGCACAAATTAAATTGCAAAGGATGAGAAAGAAAAAAAAAAATTAAAAAATAGGCCATCACATGGAAGAGAGAGGGGTTATGAAAAAGCACCAGGCGATCCCATGACAGCATTAGAATAAAACCTAGTGAGGTGCAAGATCCAGAGAAACAGAGGATAAGCCCGTACTACATTGTGACTTGGAGGAAGGAAAATTAATAGTCAAAGGTAGAAAGATATGATTCATTTTAGAAAAGGTTAGTGGCAAGAAACAAACTTGAGAAAAGGGAAAGGAGGGTCGACACTTGTGCTTCCTTTTAAGACATTATGCCCCTTCAGTCAGTTACTTTCGCTGCTTAAAAGTCTTAGCTTAATTTTCTATTCTGTAGGTTTTGTCATCATCATCATCATTTTACAGTTCCAGTTTCTCGGGTACTGTTGGCGAGCCTGTTCCACTCTGTCTTATTGAGATATGTTCTGTTGTTAATGACATCCTCCAATGTCCTTCCCCGATCTGCAATGTCCATCTATGTCCACCCAGTGGGTTCTTAGCTGCCTCTGTGGATCCGTGGTAGAGTGTCGGCTTCCGAATCCCAAGATAGCAGGTTCAAACCCAGCAGAGGTATTCGGATTTTTGAAGGGTGGAAAAAAGTCCATTCGACACTCCATGTCGTACGATGTCGGTATGTAAAAGATCTCTGGTGATACATTTGGTATTTACCCGACAAAATTAATTAAATCTCAGCCATAGACGCCCAAGAGAGATCCGGTTTACTCTGTCTGCCAACTAGCGGACCTAGAGTAAAACGGAACGTCGAAATTGACGAGCAGACAGCCAGATGGCGTTGCAACCGCTCCGGGTTAAACATTCTTTGCCCGATACCTCCATTTTCTAACTCGTCGTTGGGCAGCCTAGTTTGACGAATGGAGTCGCTCAGCGGATACCTCAGGGTTTACTTATGGCAAGTAGGACATGTAATCCTACTGTTGAATTCGCTTTACGTGAGTCCAAGAGAATTCCAACTCACGGGTGATACCTATCGTTACTCACGTCATAATGTTAATCATCGCCGGCAACCTTATCAGAGTTTGACCTCGAGAGAAACTAACCATGGTTAAATAAACACTTAATTGTACGGTACCTTACTTAGCTAGTAGTTAACTTACAATCTAGACAGTAATTGAAGAACTCATGACACCAGCAATTAGAAAAAATAACAAAATATTTATTAATAGAATATTAAATTACTAATTTCCAAATTATGCAACGCATTATTCAAATTAACTGAAAATACGTAATGAAAATGAGTCAGCGCTGGCTCGTATAATAAAATGAAATAATATCCAGTATTTAAATTATTTAAAATGATCAGTTCCTTTGTGAAGTTGAAGTTCAATATTTGCTCATTTACAACAGATCACTGGACACATCTGAAGTCCACCTCGCATTTAAATTATAAGTATAACATCGACACAATTAACTCGTTCCGAAAATTCACTTTCTCTAGTCGTATTTAAACAATCTCACTTGGATACAATATCCAGCCGCAATGCATTTCAAATACACTAATACATTAAGTGTGAATTAATTGGAATACGTTTAAGTGGTTCTGAATGAATTATAGGAAAACGAAAATAGAACTGACTATATTAAGTTAGGTTTTAATAAAATCCGAAGACATGATTTTGTTGCAACGATCTCGTTGTGCATTGAAACTCCTTACGAACTAAGGCATTCTTTCCTAGTGCCAGTTAAATACGGCTCCTACTCTAGCCTTTCCCTAGCTGAAGTTCGTTAAAGAAATGTATGTTCAAACGGAGAAAATTAACCAATCTAGCTATCTATCTATCTAACTTAAGCTTAATCTTTGGCTTTCTCACACATGCCCTAATAGGTTCAATGTCCCTTTTATTAGTTATCTTTCAATAACATTCAACCACAATGCAAGCTACTTTACTCTCTTGCAATTAACATGGAAGCGCTAAGTTGCGAGGTTTGGAAAACATAATCTCATATATATTGGTATCGTAATGCTTCTGGTTAACTACAGCTATTCAAAGTCGAATTATTCTATGTTCATAATAAGTCATCTATACTGAGATACAATTTCGTCACGAGCATACATCTATACTAATAAATCCATTTCGTACCTTGGCTTATGTAGCTCCCGCGGTGTGGGCACTCTTACGCAAATAAATCATAAAATTCACTTGTAGTGTGGTATAACTTAACTTGCAGGTACACGAAGGTCCTGCATCGCGTAAAACCTTCTCAAATCACAATATATAACTCGAAACTTTCATCTAATTACCATATTCATATTCTCATAACAACATCAATCTTATATGAACACCGTAGCCTCCATAAAAATATATCGCGTTTCCCAACTTGACGACTACGGTAAAATACCACACAGATTCTTAATAAAATTTACAAGTCGCAGATTCTCATAACTTACATACGAAGTTCAATGCCCTTTCTATGAACCAAACAAATGCGTAATTCCATGTTTCTTTCTACACCGCGCACAACCATACGTGACGTCAACTTCATGCATTACTTCAATGAAATCTCTATAATCTCCCAGTATGTCATTTCAATCAGCTGTTTCATATTTCTCTACAAACCTCACGCTTCTTTACAATGTTCAGGTCGATATAGCATAAACTATTGCTATATTATTAAATCGTAACTTCGAACTTAATTATCTTACACTTTGTTGGTAATCATCACTTGTATTGCTATATTATCGGTCTACAATTTGCCATCAGCACATACCTAAGGTACATGTGTAAGCAAACCAAAAATTATGCAATGAAATGTTATGAATGACTTAGCTCGCTCATGGTTGTCCCTGGTCCAGCTGTTCCATTCCCATTGGATGTAGATGGGTCTTCGGTTCGGTCACGGGTTAGACATCTGGAACGTCATCCGCTACTTCGTTCTGGTAGTACAATCTGGTTACCCGTCGCCTTCCTAAGTCATGGCTCGGTCGGATGGTTACCCGTCGCCTTCCTTGTCATTTCCAGGTCGTATGCTAAGATGAATTGTTCCCAGGTCGATCCATCATGTGAATTTAGCACATCATCTTGATCATCTTCTTGACAGTCACAATGTTGAAGATAATATTGCAATATACTGCCATTTCAGTATTCTTCTCTGACGTCGTTTATCCTTAATCTAATTTATTTTTATTTTTCTTCGTATCTTCGTCGTATCCGCAATTTCTTACGTAACGACTTCAGTACATTTATTTTCGTCTCAACTGATTTTGAATTCAGGCGAAGACTTATATTTTATTCTTATTCAATCGTTGTATTCTTTCTTTTCTCTTATGAAATCCTTTGCTTCTCTAAAATGAAATATCCGATGACGGTAATTGTGTCCGCTCTCGATGTCGTGAAAATTCAAGAAGAAGATTATTTAATAATAATGTTTTTTCTATTTTTTTTAAAACAATACTGTAGACCGTCCTCTGTCCGTTTTACTCGAATACATGACCATTCCGAGAAGTATATGGCCCTCTGAGACATCATAGCAGGTGACTATTCCTTGCTTGTTTTAGATTACAAGGCCCATCCCTTCGGTCGGCGCCATTTTGTAATCTGTCGTGGACGTGCGAACGGGCACATTTATTGTCCCCCGTCACGGACAAAATATATTGGTCACAATATATTTTCCTTTCTTAAACTCGAATCATAAATGTTAATAAATATTTAATTGCGCACAATGTGCATGAATACAAGTATTACACTGATTCACAAAAGTGTCTCAGAGATTCTGTTCTCAATTTGCACCTTAGTACATGGTATCTCTCACAGAGTTCACCACATCTTCTGCACTTACAGTCATGGCAGGGGTCATGAAATTGCATGGATTCACACAGTTTATGGTGAAATCCATGCACGGCGAGCCTTGTTGATATATGTCTTAATTTATAACCTCCTTGCATCCACTCTAAATTAATCATTGCGTCACTGAGGTAAAAATCATCCGATATGTTGTTCCTCTTTTGAAGAAGTTCCTGCAGTAGTGCCTTATACGCCGCGGTGGTGGGAAGCAGGAACTTCAGACGCAGCTCTTCTACATAGAACAGTTCTCTTGTCAGTACGTAAACGAGGCGCGAACGAGTGTACTTGGATAGACAAAGTACTCTTTTAAGAAATGCTGATTTTACATTCTCTAAACTTTGCAATTGTGCCTTGGTAAGATGCACCCATATGTTTTCTATTCCGTAGGACGCAACTGGACTGACTTTGAGATGAAACAACTCTATGGCCGTCGTCAGTGACAAGCTGCTGAGAAGTTTGATGTCACCTTCGTTACTTATACACATTCATTGTCCTTTTGCGACTGGCTAATCGATTTTAATATATCGACCGTTTTTTATCGCTCCTGATTTAGAGATGTTCTTAGCTACTCTCGACTGTGCTTATGTAATCAGCTAATTCTTTCCTTCAATAAACATAATAAATAGAAATTTCAAATGACTTGCGGATGATAATTTGATATTGGTATGTGTCTTATACATTCTTGGCCCTTTAATCTTCTAGTCCTGTGGTTTCATTAGTCTGATTTTCTTGGTAATATGGCTTGATGTTACAAGCATTGTGTACATTTCTGTACTTTCCATTCATGCTTGTTAATTCGTATGCATTATTTCCTAGCACACGCTCTACTTTATATGGGCCATTGTATAATGGTAGGAACTTCGCACATACTTTATTCGGTGCATTATACATTGGTACTGTTTTAATTAATACAAGATCACCTCGTTTGTAAGGTGCATGGAATTTCTTATTTTGCATCCTCTTTAATCGTTTACATGACTGTTCCTGTAGTTTTTCTTTTATCATATTCTATATTTGCTGTGGATCTGGCTTCCTTTGTGTCGCATGTTTCCTCTCGAACCAAGTCTTCTGGTCGGATGTCCCAGTGATCAAATTGTGTTATTATCCATCTGCGAATTTTGATAATGTTTCTATTTTCCTGATTATTTACATCTTCCAGCTGAGTTATTGTTCCATCGGCGTTTTTTTTTTCTTACCGATGGCTCGGAATCAGTCGTACCCCTCTGCGTATTGTTCTCTCTATAACTCTCCTCTTCTCTTTTCCTCTTGTAATCTTGGAGCTCGAGACTCTCTGCTCCTTCGAGGTCTCCATTGATATCTTTGTCTCTAATAGCATCCTCCCATCGGGTCTTATTTTGCCCCTGCTCTCGAAGCTCTTGTATATATCTTCTATTTTCTTCATTTCTATTATACTCATTAGGCCGTCGTTTTTCATTATACCATCTTCTGTTTCTTGGATAGGGTTGGCTCCTATTTCTATTATAGCGAATGTTATTCCTGTATTGTGGGTTACTTCTATTATCTCTTGATTCCCATCTCGCAGGTTGCTCACCGCTGCATCGACAACAATGTCTTTATCGTGTTTTATCTTGTGCGTTGAAATGATTCTCCGTCCTGTCTTGATCAGACCTGCTCATTCTACCATTCGTGCTTTCAGAGCTCATGGTGTTGATCGCCTCTACTTGCCTAATATTTCTGGGATTTCTTTCTACTAGGCATGATGATGTCATATCTATCTGCCTCAGCCGTTTTTCCATGTCTATAGCGGTCTGTATATCCGTGGCGGCTAACAATCTCTGCACCTCTAACGATAGTTGTCTCTGTATAGTCTTGATCGCCTCTAACTCACTCGGTGCGCAATCTAAGTCTTGGAAACGGTGAAACTGGTAAGAAAAGAAATCGGAATAGCGTGTTTGCCCTGCATTAGAAAATTTCCTAGAGTAGAGCTCCAATCTCAGTTGCTGTTGTATTTCTGAGTCCCAGAATTTTCTCAGAAAAGCAGCTTTAAATTCATCGTACGTGTGAAAGGTATATTTAAATGCTCGAAACCATGTATTCGGGTTCCCATCTAAGTGCTTCTCGATTATGCGTAATTTCTTATCCTCCTGTATTCTCCCTTCCCTAAAGTATTCCTCGATATCTCTAAGGAATTGTTTGGGAGAAATCTTCGCTGAACCGTCGAAGTGTTTGGGTCGATCATCATAATTCTTAATGATATTAATAATGGGAGTGTTATCACTCTGGTTGCTTCCGTTCATCATTTCCATGTCTCGCCTACTCGAGTCGATTATTACTGAAGGTGTGTTTTCTCTTTCCTGTACTTGTGTTTCCATAACTCTTTGCCGTTCACTTGAGTTCGAAAACACGGATTTCGCCGATTGGTTTTCTACCCTCATCTCCTGAAGTTCTTTCCTTATTTGCTTTACTTCTTCATCGGTCTTCTCTATCTTCCGCTCAGAATCAGCCTTATCACTTTCTATTTTCTCCTTCAGTTCGTTTATTTTGTCGGCTACCTGGTCTGAAGCACGATTAAATTTTCCTACTAAGTCTTGTTGTTTCAGGCTTAGTCCTTCCATGCCCTTCGCTATTTCATTTATCTTCTCATCTTCCAACCTCTTCATAGTTTCCTGACCTTCTGTTATCTTTTTCTTTATTTCATTTACTTCTTCCCATTTCTTCTCATTACTGCCTTTGATTTCCTCTAGCTTGTTAGTCAGTTTGGCAATTTCTTCATCCACCAGTGCTGTAATGATATTCGGATTCTGTGCCACTTCTGTTCTCATTCTGTTCATCTCCTCTCGCATCTCTTGGTTTTTATTTTCCATGGTTTCGGTCAACTCGGCATGCAAACCTTGTATTTCATTTCTGACTCCAAAAAATTCTTCAGTCATCTTTTCCTGTTTCCCTTTTAATTCTTGGATCATTCCTTTATGTTCGCTTTCTATTCTGCTAACGATTTCCTCCAGAGTCTCCTTTTGCTTAAGTTGCCATTCTTCTTGTTTCTTGTCCAACTCCTGTATTAGTTCGTGGCGTTCTTTTCTCCTTTCTTCAACTTGCTTCTGATATAATTCCTGTATTTCTTTTTCTCTATCCTCAACTTGTTTTTGTTGCCATTCTTCCAATCTTCGTTCCTTTTCTGCTCGTCTCCTTTCCTTCTCTTCTTCCTGCCTTTTCCTTTCATTCTCACGTTCATGTTTCTCTCTCTGTCTTTCTTCTTCGCGTTCCTTTTTATCCTTCTGTTTTTCTTCTTCCTGCTTTTTCTCCTTCTCTTCGCGTTCCTTTTTCTCCTTCTGTTTTTCTTCTTCCTGCTTTTTCTCCTTCTCTTCTTGCTTTTTCAAATACTCTAAGAACCATATCGGGGTTCCCTCATGTCTTTCCTGTATTTCTCTAATTTCTTCTTCCTGACCCCTTCTGGTCTGTACTCTTCCTTGCATCGCCATATTTCCGTCAAGTAAAATTCTATTTAGTATGCTTTCTCTAAATTCCTGACAATTTTTCTATTTTCCTAAGATACTCTAAGTTTCCTAGCAATACTCCAAGTTCACAGGATATAAATACACATACATATATATAACACAATTCACAACTCCTTAATCTACTTATACTAAAATAGTCTCTTATGTCACTATTGTGCACTAGTTTAAAGTTTCTTGTTTCCAATCAATTATGATATGGATAGACCTTGCTGGAGAACAACATCATCTTACCAGGTAGACCATGAACAACTAGACCATGAGTTCGGATTTTATCATTTTGAATTCACTCCGGAACTGATCTCAAAGAAGAAAATAAGTTATTACTATGTGGCATCTAACCTACACTCAGTATTCACAAGCCTACATAGTGTTTAACATGTGGAGTATTCATTAAATATTACTTAAAAATAACTTATTATTAACTTGACCAGAAAAGAAAAAAAAATAAACATTTGAGAATCCTCATTTACTTCTCAACATTGTTCATTTCATCTGATATAACCATATACGCATACATATTACACCTATTTCACCTTCACAAACTCTCGTCATATGTCTTGCAAATGTTACAACCCTAATAAATCCTTTCCATCATACCTCTATGCAATACTATCTATATTAATCAAGATTATCTGTACTTATTATATTCCATTATAATACGTTCCCACGGTGTCTTCTCTTCTCGCCACATTGGAAATCAATTAAATGTAAACACATACTGGCGCTCCTTATTTTCCTTTCTCGGGTATTCCTCTTTAATCATCCCCGCTGGAACGATAATTAATGTATCACATTCCCACGGTGTCTTTCTCTTTTGGTTAACATTGATACGGCAATTAAATATATTACACTCCCGCGGTGTCTTTCTCTTCTGGCCCACGTTGGTGCGACAATTTAATGCAACCGCTCCGGGTTAAACATTCTTTGCCCGATACCTCCATTTTCTAACTCGTCGTTGGGCAGCCTAGTTTGACGAATGGAGTCGCTCAGCGGATACCTCAGGGTTTACTTATGGCAAGTAGGACATGTAATCCTACTGTTGAATTCGCTTTACGTGAGTCCAAGAGAATTCCAACTCACGGGTGATACCTATCGTTACTCACGTCATAATGTTAATCATCGCCGGCAACCTTATCAGAGTTTGACCTCGAGAGAAACTAACCATGGTTAAATAAACACTTAATTGTAAGGTACCTTACTTAGCTAGTAGTTAACTTACAATCTAGACAGTAATTGAAGAACTCATGACACCAGCAGTTAGAAAAATAACAAAATATTTATTAATAGAATATTAAATTACTAATTTCCAAATTATGCAACGCATTATTCAAATTAACTGAAAATACGTAATGAAAATGAGTCAGCGCTGGCTCGTATAATAAAATGAAATAATATCCAGTATTTAAATTAATTAAAATGATCAGTTCCTTTGTGAAGTTGAAGTTCAATATTTGCTCATTTACAACAGATCACTGGACACATCTGAAGTCCACCTCGCATTTAAATTATAAGTATAACATCGACACAATTAACTCGTTCCGAAAATTCACTTTCTCTAGTCGTATTTAAACAATCTCACTTGGATACAATATCCAGCCGCAATGCATTTCAAATACACTAATACATTAAGTGTGAATTAATTGGAATACGTTTAAGTGGTTCTGAATGAATTATAGGAAAACGAAAATAGAACTGACTATATTAAGTTAGGTTTTAATAAAATCCGAAGACATGATTTTGTTGCAACGATCTCGTTGTGCATTGAAACTCCTTACGAACTAAGGCATTCTTTCCTAGTGCCAGTTAAATACGGCTCCTACTCTAGCCTTTCCCTAGCTGAAGTTCGTTAAAGAAATGTATGTTCAAACGGAGAAAATTAACCAATCTAGCTATCTATCTATCTAACTTAAGCTTAATCTTTGGCTTTCTCACACATGCCCTAATAGGTTCAATGTCCCTTTTATTAGTTATCTTTCAATAACATTCAACCACAATGCAAGCTACTTTACTCTCTTGCAATTAACATGGAAGCGCTAAGTTGCGAGGTTTGGAAAACATAATCTCATATATATTGGTATCGTAATGCTTCTGGTTAACTACAGCTATTCAAAGTCGAATTATTCTATGTTCATAATAAGTCATCTATACTGAGATACAATTTCGTCACGAGCATACATCTATACTAATAAATCCATTTCGTACCTTGGCTTATGTAGCTCCCGCGGTGTGGGCACTCTTACGCAAATAAATCATAAAATTCACTTGTAGTGTGGTATAACTTAACTTGCAGGTACACGAAGGTCCTGCATCGCGTAAAACCTTCTCAAATCACAATATATAACTCGAAACTTTCATCTAATTACCATATTCATATTCTCATAACAACATCAATCTTATATGAACACCGTAGCCTCCATAAAAATATATCGCGTTTCCCAACTTGACGACTACGGTAAAATACCACACAGATTCTTAATAAAATTTACAAGTCGCAGATTCTCATAACTTACATACGAAGTTCAATGCCCTTTCTATGAACCAAACAAATGCGTAATTCCATGTTTCTTTCTACACCGCGCACAACCATACGTGACGTCAACTTCATGCATTACTTCAATGAAATCTCTATAATCTCCCAGTATGTCATTTCAATCAGCTGTTTCATATTTCTCTACAAACCTCACGCTTCTTTACAATGTTCAGGTCGATATAGCATAAACTATTGCTATATTATTAAATCGTAACTTCGAACTTAATTATCTTACACTTTGTTGGTAATCATCACTTGTATTGCTATATTATCGGTCTACAATTTGCCATCAGCACATACCTAAGGTACATGTGTAAGCAAACCAAAAATTATGCAATGAAATGTTATGAATGACTTAGCTCGCTCATGGTTGTCCCTGGTCCAGCTGTTCCATTCCCATTGGATGTAGATGGGTCTTCGGTTCGGTCACGGGTTAGACATCTGGAACGTCATCCGCTACTTCGTTCTGGTAGTACAATCTGGTTACCCGTCGCCTTCCTAAGTCATGGCTCGGTCGGATGGTTACCCGTCGCCTTCCTTGTCATTTCCAGGTCGTATGCTAAGATGAATTGTTCCCAGGTCGATCCATCATGTGAATTTAGCACATCATCTTGATCATCTTCTTGACAGTCACAATGTTGAAGATAATATTGCAATATACTGCCATTTCAGTATTCTTCTCTGACGTCGTTTATCCTTAATCTAATTTATTTTTATTTTTCTTCGTATCTTCGTCGTATCCGCAATTTCTTACGTAACGACTTCAGTACATTTATTTTCGTCTCAACTGATTTTGAATTCAGGCGAAGACTTATATTTTATTCTTATTCAATCGTTGTATTCTTTCTTTTCTCTTATGAAATCCTTTGCTTCTCTAAAATGAAATATCCGATGACGGTAATTGTGTCCGCTCTCGATGTCGTGAAAATTCAAGAAGAAGATTATTTAATAATAATGTTTTTTCTATTTTTTTAAAACAATACTGTAGACCGTCCTCTGTCCGTTTTACTCGAATACATGACCATTCCGAGAAGTATATGGCCCTCTGAGACATCATAGCAGGTGACTATTCCTTGCTTGTTTTAGATTACAAGGCCCATACCTTCGGTCGGCGCCATTTTGTAATCTGTCGTGGCCGTGCGAACGGGCACAGCGTCAAATCGAAATGTCCGCACACGGTAGCTGAGGCCATACGATTGTTATTATTAGTGGGTTCTTGGTCTTCCCACCATCAATTTTCCTGAAATATGTCTCTCCTTGTTGGCTCCATCCTCATTACACACCCAAACTATCTCCATCTGGTCATGCTGACCTGATCTAACAAAAATGTCTGAATCCCAGCTTTCTTTCTAACCACGTCATTCCTTAACTTGTCCAGTTTTGTTTTTCGAATTGTGGACCCCAGGAATTTCATTTCAGATGCTTACATGAAACTGAAGTAGATACAGCATAACCTAAAATACAGCATAACCCTAAACTTTATATTCTAGGGGAATGCTGTTACCTTCTCAATGCCACTAGAATCTTCTAGACTCACATGGTTGAGGATGAGAAGCCTACGTTACTTGTTGCTCCAGCACGCCAGCTACTTTAAGCAAGATGAGAACCTCCTCCGATGATCTTATGGTCAAAATAATCTTTAGCCCTTACTTTTACAGTGGCAGATTGGGCTATGATTGGTTGAATAAAGTTCAGTAATAACAACCCTATTAAGTGACCAAAGAGGAAGGGTTACCAACCCCTAACTATTACATTTCCTACTACATGAACGTAAATTAAACTGGAAAGTGCTATCTATACGTGGGCTTCTGAACTTCATATTAAGATAGAGTTCAGCGTATCTCCACAAGATGTCACCATAGGTATGTGTTTAAAGTGCTGCCTAATACCGCAGAATAATTTACCATGGGAGTTGGTTGATACGTTTCTAACTTCTTTGAAATCATTAAATAAAATACTAGGTAAACAACTGATGGGGGCTCTGCCACTTGGACGTCAGCCCTAAATGCAGCTCAGTGGTGAATGAATGAATGATGTTGGTGATGATGATATTCAATTCATGGGTATTGACCTGGAGGTGGTTGTTATTTTAAGGGACAAAACTACAGGCTTATCATCCCCACTTAATTATAGGAAAAATAGGGAGAATTCTGACACTTTACAGAATGAAGGTTTCGGAAAGGGAAACAGGAAGGGAAGGATGAAAATTCCTCACGTGGGTGGGGGCAGTAGAATTACATCCATGATAACCCCTGCCTGTCATAAAGGCGACTGAAAAGGACCCAGGAGCCTGGCTTGGCGACTGTGGTGCCCTTAGCTGAGTCTTGGCATTGCTTCCACTTACTTGTGCCAGACTCCTCACTTTCATTTATCCTATCCAACCTCCTTTGGTCAATTCTTGTTCTTTTTTGATGTCGACAGTATCAGGTTGTGAGGCCAAGGGAGTCCTTCATTTTCACGCCCTTCGTGGCCTTTGTCTTTCTTTGGCCAATATCTTCATTTTTCGAAGCGTCCGATTCCTTCCAGTTTCTCTCTCTGATTAGTGTTATATAGAGGACAGTTGACCGGTTGTACTTCCTCCTAAAACAATAATCACCACCACCACACATCTCACAAACCAAATATCATTCAAGTTAGAAGAGAACAAAAATTGACTAAGGAAAATCTAGTAGGGTAAATGAAAGAAGGGGCTGCCACAAGTGAGGGGAAGCAATGCCAAGCTCAGGTGCTGCTCTGTGGTGGTTGACGGAAATCACTGTCTCGAAACAATACACTCCTCTGTGGATCAGTGGTATAGTGTTGACCTCGAGTTCCCAAGTTTGCAGGTTCAAAATTAGCAAAGTCAGTCGGATTTTGAAGTGCGGAGAAGCGTCCATGGCATACATTGTCACCGTATAAAATACACTTGTGCCACATTTGGTTGCTTATCTGACAAACAGAGGTCTCAATTATAAAATTTTGGAAAGATTCACTTATTCAATTCACATTGTTAAATGATTTAAGTTGTATTAACATTAAAACTTCATGGGACTAGTTTCAACCCGCTAAAGATCATCTTCAGCTGTTATGACCAGAAGTTGACATGTCGTATGAGAGGTACATGAAACACAACACTTTAAAATTTAACTACTGGACACATGCTGCTCTGCACCATTCAGCACTTCTTTCCATACAATATTACCTGTGCTTCAACCCTTCGGATAAATCTGGTTCTTAACAATTGCAAACGATCTTGCCCGAGATAGTGCAACATACAATTGGCTGTGGCTTAATACTGGTTCAGGAAAGTAGACTACCCACTTTTTGAAGAGTTTGTCCCTGCACTTTATTAATGGCCATACAGAAGGCCGTCTGTATGCATGTAAACTGTTTTTTTTTTTTTTACAATTTGTTCTACGTCGCACTGACACAGATAGGTCTTATGCCAACGATGAGATAGGAAAGGGCTACGAGTGGGATGGAAGCGGTTGTGGCCTTTATTAAGGTACATCCCAATGCCTGGTGTAAAAATGAGAAACCACGGAAAACCATCTTCAGGGCTGCCGATAGTGGAGTTCGAACCCACTATCTCCCGAATGCAAGCTCACAGCTGCGTGACCAAAAACGCACGGCTACTTGCTTGGTTGTTTTCTCTTAGCAGCATGTAAGTTACAGTATTAGGAACGTTCTGTCATCTGTTGAGTATATTCAGAAGCTGGGGAAGGTTAGACAATCAAAGAGTATCTGGTAGAGAATAGTATTCTTCCATGATTGGAAGAAGTGTATACTCTCTGGCTTCACAAGTAATAATCAAACATGGTTGCATGCAATGACATTACTTAGGATGAACATCACAATCAGAATATTAATGATAGTGTTAATCGCTTAGCAACCCTCAAAGTACAGAATGTATTGTGGGCTAGAGTAAGTCTTCTGCAATTACTGGAATAGTCATTTAGTGATTTATTTTTATGATTACTCAAAATTGGCTGAACTTAGAGATCTATCAAGGTCTCATGATTCACCGGCAGGTAATTCTGGAGAGAATAAAACAGAAATGAAGCAAATCCACCCAGTATAATGAACAGATGGATTTGCCAAAGCTGTTTTTAGTAAACTCTTTTAATGTATAGATTGTGATTGCTTGTCAGTACAGATCATCATGAAATTCATAACTTACACAACAGAGATCTGCTATATTGCCATCTGGTAGAGCAAATAAACAGAATTTTGAAATTCAGTTATGGGCAGCCTAGATGATTTGAAATCAAAAAGCCTTCAAACGGTAGCTGAGAAACTATTCTTCTTCTTTTTCTTCTTCAAAGTACCCATATCTGGTCTTCCTGATGTTGGTGATGATGTGCGGATTCTTACCAGGTGGAAAAGTCTTTCAGCACTATGAATTCCTGTCCAATCTTTGATGTATCCAAGCTATGATGTCTATGTCCTCTCAACACCTCATTATTAGCCTGCCTGGTGGCCATGATTGTTAAGGCTTCAAGTCTTTACTGTCTGATACTGTAGTTATCCAGTTGGAGTTTCATTGGATAAGAAAGATTTCTTTCTCAGAATGTTAGCTGGCATGTAGGAGAATTGGTGGTATACAATTTCTAATCACAAGATTGCACACCAAAAGCCTGATTTGAATTCCAAACCTCTCCACAGTGTTCAAATGGAGAGAGGGCATATGATGCTGTTGATATAGCATGTTCCTTACTTTAAATATTTTCTATACAGTGACATAAAGGTTGCAACCGGGAGATGATATAAGCTCACCGAACAAAATAATTAATCACCCTAGTGTGCATGCACAGCTGGATCGTTAAGCCTGTACAGATGGTGCAGCAAACAAGTCCTGTGCTCAACCGCATGCGCACTGCCTCCACGTGAGCATAAGGCAATAGCGCTCAGTGAGACATTGATGTTTCAAGCGGACAGTGTATGTCAACATGGATATGGGGTTACATCCACCTAATCAATACAAATTTGTTTGACATGTTTTAACCTGAGTTGGGGTCATCATCAGCATTGTAAGTCAACCTAGAAATCAAATTGGTATAGTACATATTATGATGTTGTATTTACATTCTGATGTTTAGTGTTGGCCAACTTTGAACATGCTAGCATATCCGAGATACAGTAATACAAAACACAATGGTGAACTGTCAGTTATGTTTGGCTATGAAATATGGAGTGGAAATATACACTAGTGTACAAAAGTTAAGCATAATCACTAAATGAGGCCATACCACCTGATAGGAATGTCAGACAGATTGCTGAACAAACGGAAGCTGACTCACACACCTTATGTCACACAGCTTGTCCAAAAAAACAGTGTCAGAAAGGTTCTGATAGCTAAGGTACACCTTTGACAACAACTAACAAAACTTGCAATGTCTTCCACAACAAAATATGCTGTTAATAGGGTGTATGGTTACCCCTAATGGCCACACATGCTTCACAGCTATGTGACATGCTTTCTATCAGATGGTCCAAGAGTTCTTGTGGCAGTCAATCCCATTCCTCCGAAAGGGCAATGTGAAGGTCTTGGAGGGTCCTTGGTGGAGGCTGACGGGATGCAATTCGCCTCCTCAATGCATCCCAGGCATGTTCTATACGATTCAGATCTGCAGACCTCGCTGGCCAGTCCATGCGACGAATGTCTTCCCCAGCCAGAAGTTCATCCATCAGAGCAGTGCAGTGCGGTCAGGCATTATCGTCCATTAAGAGGAAGTCTGCACCAACCGCACCTCTGAAGAGTCGAACATGTGGTCTTAGTACCTCATCCCTGTATCTTCGTGCGTTAACGGTGTTCTTCGGACCCAGGGGCGGTTTCTCCATAAGGTTGCAGGTTTGCGCTACCCCCATTAAATTTTTATGTTTATTTTAGGTAAAGTTTCATAATTTGGATTACTCAACTACTGTATTTTCATTCAACAAGACAAACCTTTTAAGAGCTTGAAAGAGCAAATATTGACTACGGGGTACTTTACAAGCCTGTACTCTTAGATGTTCACTGCAGGAGCCGGAAAGTTTGCAGCGGGAAGTCAACCTGTGGTAGGATGAAACCTAGACTTCTTGAGGGGTGCGCGAGGCTGCTAGAGGGGTGCGCGTGGAGAGGAAAAGATAGGTGTGGCTTCTTATACATTGCTTAAATGGAGGTTTATCAACCTGGCTCCTCCTACCACAGCCGACTGGATCCCTTGCTGCGCTAAGGAGCGAAGTACGGTATCAAACCGGCCGTGCTCCTACGTAACCAACTACTAGCAAAGTCGCTAGAGATTGTTGCTGCTCATTGTCAGATTCTTTTATAGAACAGGAGTGTCATCTAGCGACACCGGATGGAAGTTCATCTGTGGGATCATGGCTGGTTAGATCCCTCGCTGCGCTCCGTAAGCAGCTAGCTAGAGCTATTTGTCCTGGCTAGAGCGACACATCAAGTCGGCCCTGGCTGGATTTATAACTAATGGCTCTAAATTTGAAAATAAACACCGCCATTTCTTTCAGTATAGTCGTGAGTTTTGTTATGTGCGTACAAGCTAAGTGGCTTATTCATTTCATTGTGTAAATATTCGTGTCAGCATGTGTGTTTTTATTATTGTGCATTTTTATCAGTTAGTGGTGTTTAGCCAGATCATGAATTCAGTGCAGTCTTTAATGTCTACGTTTCTGCAATGGACTGCCGAGGAAAAATCCGAGGTGAAATGAATGGGTAGGCCCACGCGATGTTTAATTTCGAAACCAGATACATTACAAAAGGATATTTTTTCAATACCGGAATTAGGCTACCTCGAAGTGTTTCGTTTCAATATGGTAAAAGAGTTTTTAAATGAAAAAAATGTTGATGCGTTGTAGTATATTCCTGAAAATAAAAATGTAAAATGTTTGTTTTATTTTCAATAATAAAAAAGTATTGTTGATGTATCTAGATTTGAAAATTAGCCTGTAATCATATTATATCATTGGTAAAAATTGTGCACCACTGAACTTTTTAACCACCAGCCGCCACTGCTTGGACCACCCATGAAGATGTGTAGGTCCGTACGGCCATTCAACATGATGCCGCACCACATCAAGATGCCACCACCACCATACTAGTCCCGTTCCACGAAGTTCCTGTGGTTGTATCAACTACCTGGTTCTCTCCAGATTAATGTGCAAAGGGGAATCGTTCTGAAAACTGAAGCGGAATTCATCTGTGAAGAGCACATGCCTCCATTCATTCTTGGTCCAGTTTTGATGTTGATGGCTCCACAGTAAATGGGCCCATCTCTGTGCTGGATTGAGTGGGACGCACACCGCTGGACGTCGGGCAAACAGCCCTGCTGTTCTGAGCCTCCGGTACATATTTTGCCGGGAAACTGCAACCCATGAGACGGCTGCAAGCTCCTCTGACAATTGTCTTGCAGGTGCACTCCGATTTCGTTAGGCGGTTAAGGCCAGGTATCGGTCCTGCTGTGGGGTGGTTACCCTTGTCGACCTGGTACTGGCCTACAACTAATATCTCCTGTGTCTCAAAATCGTCTCCAAAGCCTGGAAATGACACTTTGTGGCACATTCAAGGATACGGCGACTTCGGTCTGTGTCTGGCCTGCTTCCAGGTGGCCGAGTATTCTACCCTGGAAAAAGGGATCCTAACTGCGTCATTGTGCCATTATGTTGTCACGTTCACCATGAGGCTACACTCCGCACACTATAACAGGGCAAACATGACTGAGGGAATATGGGGCGCAGGCACTGGCTATGTTTACCTTGCGGTTATGCCGCTAGTCAAAGCAAAGTCAAAGTCCTATAAAGAGCGAACATGTAAGGTTGTCGTGCGAATTGCAGTCTATTTCCTGTTGCCCTGCTTACTCACTCGTAACTTACGCTAAACCTTTGGACACCAGTGTACATTGGTAATGTGTACAATCAGGGATGCTATTGGATAGTTAGATATAGTTAAATGCTGTTACATTGTTTGTGAGTTCCTTTAACATATCATGGAACATATAGTGCATCGTTAGCCATGATTTGGTTGTGAAATATGAAAATATAATTACTGTTTTGATAATATGTAGTCAGAATTCAAAGTAGAATTTATAAAGGTCAAATATATGACTGTTGGCACATTGTTTATGGGTCATTCCAACTGTTAGATACTCACTTGGTTAAATGTTGTCATTAGCTGGCATTTGGTCACAGGGGTCCTGGTTTTGATTCCTGGTAGGGTCAGGAATTTTTAACCATCATTGGTTAATTTTGCTGGTATGAGGCCTGGGTGTATGTGTCATCTTCATCATCATTTCATCCTCATCACAATGCGCAAGTCACCTATGGGAGTCAAATCAAAAGACCTGCACCTGCAGAGCCAAATATATCCTCGGACACTCCCGACACTAAAAGCCATACCCCATTTCAGTACAATTAAAACTCGGGTTGAAACTAGTCAAATAAATTTGTATTGATTAGATGTATCTAACCACAAACCACAGTTGTCCATCATCAATACGAAACATGAAACTTTGAACATGGGTAGATGTAAGAATGTGATAGAGTGGCAAAAAGGGGCAATCATGTTTGGCCGTGGCCATGGTCATACGGTGTGTGAAGTTGCTGGATTTGTTGACGTTTTGCAGCGGACTGTCCAACGTGTCTACAAGTAGTGGTGTACTACATGTGGCCACAAAATATGACACCAGAATTGTGGTTGGAAATAAAAGATCCTGACTTAGAAGGACTGCAGATGCGTTTCAAGGCTTGTGAATGAAAATCACTTCCAAACCCAACAGGAATTGCTGCGGTCAGTGAATGAAGGTCCACCCCAACCTGTTAGTGAGAGAACACTGTGACGGGAAGTGCAAGCAATGAACATTTGGAATTGGCCACCTTGCAAGAGGCCATTGCTCACATAGGCACATAAACCCAAAAACGGTTAAGTTACATTGTTAGCCAGGAGCGAAATTAGGTAATATTGTAAATGCACCTTACAAAATTCTAATTTTCTATTTTTCTTTCCTTTCATGATGTCTCGAGTCGTTCCTACTCCTTCTCATTTGAGAATGGAGGAACTATACTACGAACTCTGGATTCGTAACGTAAATCCCGCAAGGACTGTTAGGGACAATATAAGTTTATTAGCTTCTTCTCTTAACCTACCAGTGACTGTTCCTAACAAGGGCGCCCATGCCTAGGGGCAAGGAGGGCCGCGTCCCTGCCCCCTAGCTCTCAGGGAAAGGCAAATATCTAATGTAGTCAGGTGTTTTTCTTCCAAGAAAAATTTAAAAGTCGGTATTATATAGAAGTGCTTGTACCACCCCCACCAACAGGCAGAGGATACCGTGGGTGTTATTCTAGCATGGGGAACAAGTTGCCATTCATCTTCCAGAATGTTAAAAATACTACATACCCCCAGGTCTAGGGCCTCCCCCCCACCTACAAACTTTCATATGGGCACCCATGGTTCCTAAACTAACTGCAGATGAATTGGGTGAGTCTTTGGCCGTGATTAAGGAAACATTTCCTGAGTTTAATGCTGTAATTTTGTTTTATCATTCTTCTGAGCCCTCAGAAAATCAATTAATGTGGGTTAAAGGTCAATTACAGCATTACACATATCGTATCTGTGATTTGTTGTATTTTAATTTGCTGGAAAATGGGCAGCAGGAGTGCGATTTATTGTTGACATCATTTTCTCAATTATTTGATAAAATTTTTTGCTTGAAGGGCATGATTTGTCTAATTCGATATCTTGTGTTCAAGTCCCTACCTCTTCAGCATCTTGTGAAAATGACTGTAATTATCAATTGCTTGAATCTCCAATTGTTCCTCAAATAAGTGAAACAGTTACTCAAGTCTCTATTTCTACAGCTTCTCAAGCTCTTACTTCAAGCATTTCACTATTGTGTGAATCCTCTTTGGCTACCTTTTCTCAAGCATATACTGTGGTCACAATTGCTAATGATGTTATTCAGGAATATTGTCCTAACTTTTCACACCTAGGTAATGTTGCTACTTCTGGTCATGTCACTCAGATATTCAATCCTTCTAGTATTACTCGAGTGTACGATTCTAATGTGGGTAAAGTTTCCCAAGTTTCTCCCTCTGCTCTCTTTTCGAGTGCTTTTGTGCCTATAACTTATGCATGTAATGTGTCTTCTGCACATGTTGGCATGCCAGCCAATATTTTGATGGCACCTACTATTTGTAACTTTACCGTTTCTCAGTGTCAACCTACCTTTGCTGCACAGCCTGCTTCTCATGCCATACCGGTAGTGCAAAACTATCCTCCTATCAAAGTGCCATCTGTACCAAGTGTTCCTTTAGGTTGTATAACCCCTAACCAAGTAGTCAATGTCCTGTGGTTTCTTAAATTTGTGAAAACTTTTCACAGATGAGAGTTTCTGTGCCTATTATTAATACATTACAGTCTAATGCTAGTTCTAACCTCACTTTCAGTGCTCCATCCTTTTCTCAAGGGCACTCGAATCATGGTCATTATGCAGCTGTAATTCCTTCTCAGGACCACTCTAGTCTTTCCCAGGTACCTTCTACCCCCACATTTTCCCAGATTTTCTCCAATTTACCTCACCCATTGACAACTATATTTAAAGGAGTATGTAAATTTACTGCCAATTCTATTGACAAGGAGAATTTCAAGATCAGGCTATTGTTTATAATTTGAGTAATGATCAAATTTTTCAAATTTTTTATCCACATATATCTGGAGCTCTTTCTGAGCATATTATTAGTGCCATTTCTGAGAGATGGACTGTTGATAAGTTTCATGTGCATGTACAGTAGAAGTCCGTTATAGCGAAAATTCACAATAGCGGAAAATAATGTAATGATATGATGATGTAAATCAATATTTGTAAAACCTTATCTCTTAACTGAAACTGAAAGCTGCCAAGCTGTGATTGTAAAGGGCAATCCCTCCTTGAGCCACTAGCTCACTGGGACATTCTATAACCAATACATAAATAAATAAATAAATAAATAAATAAATAAATAAATAAATAAATAAATAAATAAATAAATAAATAAATAAATAAATAAATAAATGAATGAATGAATGAATAAATAAATAAATAAATAAATAAATAAATAAATAAATAAATAAATAAATAAATAAATATACTCGCTAGGCCTATAGTGGATTGTCGTTATATCCGATGTTTGTATAAAAGTCGGAAAACTCCCCATACACATTAAAATCGGTGTGAAACGGCAATCAGTTTGTTCAAAACTTGCGTTTCCACGGATGATATCCACACTACGACTTACTTGTTTGTTATTTTTCGAAATGCAATACTACGTGAAAGTGTATGTTTAATTTAATTCTTAAAAAAATACAGTTCCGTATTTCTCCGAATCCAAGCCGATCCCCACTTTTTCCTTAAAAAAATTAAATAAGGCTCACAAAGTGTTTTGTAAAATCATATGAATGCCTTTGTTGTACAGTAAGCATTTTAATACTATTTTAGACGCCAAACATTGGCTTTCGTTATGCCGCATTTTTTTGCGGCTGTAAATTATTCTTTATTTCCGCGAGTTTAATGACCATTAACTTAAAATTGGCATCATAATTCCGAAGAGAACCCGTTGAAAATTTGCCGGCAATAGCTATTCCATGCGTCTCTACAATACGGCGATCCGTCAGGAAAATATTCTTGCTGTCTATAAAACTGTTATTGTACTTTTACTCAGTGTCAGATATAACCGGCTACCGCCACACGTACGTCTCGCTTGCCGGGTTCGGCCAACTTCAGCGGCTAGCGATGTATATATAGGCCTAATGGCAGACGTTGAAGGTCAACGAACGAGTTCATTGCGCCACGGTATGGCCTTTCCGCCCTTGCGTTTTTCGTGCACATACAGGTACTTCACAATTTCTTTTTCGACTTCTTTAAAGCGTCCTTATTGCGGACCAGTGAATGCATTTTTTGTATCTTTGACTTCACGCTGACGCCAAATATTGGCTTAGTTAGGCCTATGCCATATTTTCTTGCGGCTGAAAAATTATTCTGCATTTCCGACTGTTTAATAACTATTAACTTAAAATCGGCTTCATAATATCGACAATACGATGATCCAACACGAAAATTTTCCTGCTGTCTATAAAACTTAATTTTACTAAGCGTCAGGTACAGCAGACGCGTTATAACTCTTCTACTGAGTAGCCGTGCCTTTTCCAAGAATTTGAAGGCTCGGATGTTTTGATGCCATTCTGCAGATTTGAGAAACGTTTTTTAGAGGCTAATAGAATGTCATTCTCTCTTCACTATTTTGCGAGATCCAGTGACGTTACACACAGGCACTGTACAACCGGATGTCACGGCTAGCGATGTATAATAAAGAGTCTGTCGTTTATTGTCAACCAATTTTGTGTATGCGTGCGCGTGCGGGGGTGAAAAGAAGTAGCGTGGTTACCGCGAGAGTTGGCAGTGGTATTCATTACTGTTAGGCCGCGAATGCAAGACGACCCTTGATTTTTCGCATGAGATTCTGAGAAAATAAAAACGTCGTCTTGGATTCGGAGAAATATGGTATCACTCCAGAGTTTTCTTCTTCAAATGACCTAACCTAACCATATATGTGTCATGAAAACACAATTGAAACGCATGTAGAGAAATGTGTTATCCTAGCTAAAAATACATGTGAATAGGCTTTCCGAAATTTAACTAGACACGAGAAAATATGAACTATCCTCTGAAATCAGTGATGTATTCTGCTATATCTTGAGGTGTGTGACATTTTTAATTTCAGTATATAACATTAAAATTAAGAGATCGTTTACTTCAGCCGTGATGTTGACCGAGTTAACAATTGCTATCGGCCACGTTATTTACGCATTTATTTCGAAAACTTGTTATCCCCTTTCATTTCGAGTTTTCTATAGAGAATAACAGTGGTTGGGTATTACTAATCGACTCCAACACCACCTTCTAATGTCGACAAGAGAGCTCGAAAATGCACATAGTGAGAAAACTATACCGTACCAAAGATGATCGATCGCATTTTGTTGCAAACGTTTCAGTTTCCTTATTCAAACAACGTCACATATCCTAACTTAACCGTACTATACATATGATGAAAACATACTTCAAACGCCAGTAGAGAAATGAAAACCTTCCCGCTATAAATTTACATGATAATAACCTTTTCGTAATTTAACCAGACGCGAGAAAATATAAACTAACCTGTGAAATCAATTATGCACTCTGCCATATCTCGAGGTGTATCCCATTTTTATTTAATTGCAGTGTTTAGCAATAAAATTAAGCGATCGTTTAGTCAGCCTTTATTTTTAACGAGTTAAGAACTGTTATCGGACACGTTATTTACTCATTTATTACGAAAATATGTACTCCTTCATTTCGAATTTTCTTTACGGAATAGCAGTCCACGGGTATTACTAACAGACTCCATCATCGCCTTCGAATGTCAACGAGAGAACTCGCTAGTGAACATAGCGAAGAAACGATACCGAAGATAATCGATTGCATGCAACATAATCGCTGGGTGCATAAATATCGATAACGGAAAAAATCGCGCGCGCTTAATCGCTCGCAACAACGGATGCGTCAGTGATAGGGCTCTCACTATAACCGAATGATAATACACAGTTTAATACAGGAATTTTGAAGGGACAGTAAAATATTGTCGGCATAACGGGGTTCTCGTTATATGCCGTACTCGCTATGGCGGACTTCTACTGTACTTGAATTCTTCATTCCTTCTCTTGCCTTGCCTTCTTTGGTGCAGAAACATTATTTTAGAGTTCAGAATTTCAATGAATCTTTGTCAGAGTATATTCGGAATATTAAAATCTACACTAGGATTTTTATGCTTAATGATTCTGAATCTCAAATGACTGCCAGCATTGTTGAGGGTCTTGCTACTAACCATCGGTCATATCTTGCTCTTTCACCACGACCAGCAACTTTTGCTCAATTGGAAGCTATTACTATTTCTGCCAAAGGTATTAAGTATGCCGACCAAGGACGTGTTGCGTTAGCTCCCCCTCCTATGAGTACATTTTTTCCTCAGGTTACTAAAGCCACTTCGTCCTTCTTTTCTTCAAAGCCACGTAATTCTCGTGCATGTTTTAGTTGTAGTTTTCCTGAACATTTCCAGAGGAATTGTCCTAAGAATGGGTCATTAGGCAATTCAAAACCTGATGTGAGTAGAGTTTCATCCACCAGTAATTCTTGTCAACACTGTGGATCGAATAGGCATTTCTCAAGGCAGTGCCCACGTAATTCTTCTCGACCTGGATGTCCTGGCAATAGTAATACAAGATGACTAACTGCCAACTCTTGTAACGAATCTCAATTGGCTGCTTCAAATTTTGTTTTTTGTAATTGTACGTTTAAGGATGATTCACCTAATTCTGAAGCTGATGTTATGTCTCAGTCTGAACCTGATGTAAATTTTCCACAATCTTGTGGCATTTCCACTATTCGCCCTTAGAGCGCTTAGAGGCTTAGAGGCCCTTAGAGGCCCTTAGAGGCTTAGAGGGCTTAGAGGTAAATAATGAACCTGTATGTGCATTGGAAGATTCAGGAAGTAGCATCACATTAATGAGTGAGAATTGGTGTAATTTCATGAATACTGTTTGTAAGTTAACCCCCCCACTGAAATCAGAATCTTTAACTTGCTACACCGCTCATTCTAACTCTTTGAATATAGTAGCATCTCTAAATCTCATTATTAGAATCCATGCTATTACTTGAAAAGCGCCTGTACTAGTTTCCAAAGATTTATCTTGTCCATTCATTTTAGGTACAAATTTTATTGCTAAAACAGGTATGATTTTGGATCTGCAGTTCAATGAATTCCATTTTAAATTTTCCGTAAGAATCTATAAGTTGCATAATTGCTTCTCTGTTCTTCCTTATCATGTCAATGCTATTCCAGAAGATACTGGTGAACCCAAAGCTTTCGATTTTGATCATTTGCCTGATGATCAGTTCAACCAACTCAAGAATCTCTGCGATAAATTTCCAGATGTTTTTACTGATAAGTTAGGTGTAATTAATGTTTTAGAGCATAAAATTGAAGTGACCGGCAACATCCCTGTTCGTTCTCCTCCGTATCGCCTGTCTCCACCAAAAATGAAAGCCCTCAAGGCCATTATTGACCAAATGCTTGCTGACGGTGTAATACGTCCCTCTAAGTCTGCTTATTCTACTCCCATGTTTCTCGTCCCTAAACCACCGTCCGGTCGTTGGTTATCGTATATTGAACAGGAAAGTTGTTCTGCAGTCTGTCCCCCTTCCCGATCTTAACTCTTGTTTTTCTTGGTTTGCTAACGCCAAACTTTTTACAACTTTATGTTTGAATCAGGCATATTATCAGATACCTCTTGCTGAGGAATCCAAGCACCTCACTGCTTTTGTCACCGATTGGAACTTGTATGAATTTGAACGCCTTCTTTTTGTCATGAGTACTGGAGCCACTGTTCTTACTAGATAATATTCTGTCAGACATTAAATTCAACTTTGTGTACAATTACCTTGACGATTTGGTCAATTTCAGTGAAACATTTGAAGAGCATCTTATCCATCTCAGTGAAGTCCTTGAAAGACTGCGTAAACCAGGCCTAACCCTTAAGGCTATCAAGGTTACTTTCGCCCAACCTCAAATGTCATTCTAGTCATATTGTGTCAGAGAAAGGTTTTTCCATTGATATCAATCTCGTACTTCTGCCATCAAAAGTTTTCCTACCTGTAAAGATGTCAAAACTGTAGCCAGATTCATTGATACGGTCAATTTCTTTCTTAAATTCATTCCCAGTTTTGCTGAAAGACCTACTCCGTTAAATGCCTTGAGAAGAAAGGATGCCACATTCGTGTGGGCTGATGACCAAATTGAAGCCATTTATGATTTGACATCTGTCTTGTGTAACGCTCCTGTTCTGGCGATGCCCGATTTTTTAAACGTTTCATTCTTCAAACAGATGCCTCTTTGACAGGTAGGTATATCTGGTGTTCTTCTTTAGGAATCTGAAGATGGACGTCTTCCCATTTCTTACGCTTCCCAGAACTATTCTATTTATGAATTAGAAGCCTTAGCTGTTGTTTTTTCTTTAGAATGGTTCAGAATGTATCTTGAAAATTTCCTTTCGATCTTGAAACTGATAATCAGGCATTGAGTTGGGTATTGGGCAAACCAAGGCGTACCGGTTGTCTTGCGCATTGGGCAGTACGCATCTCAGCATTTCAGTTTGAAGCTCGTCACATGCGTGGCTCTGAAAATGTTGTGCCTGATAGCCTCAGTAGAGTGTTCTATACAGGTAGTTCTGATCCTCAATCAGAGTCTTCAGATCCCCCTCCTAACCAAGATTTGGCCGTTAATGTAGTTTTAACAAACTCGCTTTTTCTTTTCAAGGATATTTCCAAACATCAGGTATATGATCCTGAATTGAACGCTATGTTGTCCTGCTCACGGTAGAAGAGACCCCAAAATTCTTGTTCCATCTAACCTGGTTTCTGCTCTTTCAAATATTTTTATGAATTCCCAGTTGGTGGTCATCTTGGTGTTGTCAAAACTAGAGAGAAAATCCGTAAACATTTCATTTGGAAATTCATGGATAGTGAAATCTGTACTCTTGTCAAATCTTGCAAAACTTGTAACATTAGTAAACCTGCGCCTAATACTCGCCTAGGTCTGTTGTCATGTGAGCAAGCTTCTCGTCCTGTGGAGAGATTATTCATAGACTACAATGGTCCTTTTCCAAGGTTTCGGACCGGCCATCGTTTCATACTCGTGTGTGTTGACGCCTTCTCGTGTTTTACATGGCTGTTCCCAACTCGTATGGCTAATGCTAATCTGTTTGAAACAGATCTTTGCTTCTTTTGGACCTTGTCAATTCCTAGTGACTGACAACGCCAAAGCTTTTACCTCTGTTCTGTTCCATAATTTCTGTTTTGATTTGTCAATTTCTCACGTAACCACCACCCCATATTATCCGAGGCCTAATTCTGCCGAAAGAGTAAACCGTAATGTTTGGTCTGCTGTTATTTCCTATCACTCTTCTGACCACTCAAAGTGGGATTTATCGCACGATTGGTTGTCGTTTGACTTTAATACTGCTGCCCATGACAGTCACAAGCAAACGCCCGCTTCATTAATGCTAGCTTTTACTCCTAATTCTCCACTTCCTAATCTATGGTCCATTAACGATCTCCTTCCTGAGGATGCCAACCCAGAAACGATCCATCCTACTTGGCATCGTGCGCGTAAACATTTGAAGGTTTATTACGCTAAGTTCAACGTAACTACGTCGCACTATCTGTCTGTGGGTAACCAGGTTTTTGTTAAAACTCATCCTGTTAGTAGTGCTGCGGACCATATTATTAATAAGTTAGCCCCCAGATTTCGAGGTCCCTGCACAATTTTGAAATTTGTTACCACGGTATCCTTATTGATGAGTGATCTTGAAAGGAAGATGATCAGTAGAGTGCATTTATCTCTGATAAAGGTACCCTAGTTAATGGTATTGATGAGCATTCCTTTATATGTGACCATTTATGTGTTAGTCGTAAGAAATGTCTATTAATTTAAAGGCTGGCCAGCCAACATTAGTGTTATCCCTGTGTATATAAACCTTTGTGTACGATTAGTATCAGTATGTTAAGGAATAGGAATTGTAATTGTGATTATATTAGGTATCCTCTTTAGGTATTTTTTAATGTAATGGGATTTTGTGTGATAATGATTAGATCATGTAAGGTTTTGTTTTTATGGTCACGACTTAGGAAATTGCAACTGTAACTTCGAGGTTCTGGGGTAAATTCGGGTAGACTTTCATGTTTTGACTTTGGTCCTCTTTCTAAATTAATAAAATAGTGCTTGCCCTGGGTTTATCGGTATTCCGAGGATGGGAGGGAGTCTCTCAATGGAGCACATACTGAGCCACCGGTTGTGTGATGCTGCTTTTATATTATAGTTTCATTATTGTTACATAAAAAACACAATTGGACATCATCGTTTATCTTCATTAAAGCCCTTTAAAATTGTTCGATGCTGGCGTCATCTGTTCTATTCGCCTTTTCTGCTGCGTATCTGTGTTGCAGTTGCTGCAAATCTTACTTCCATCTGGTGGACATTATACTAGTGTGCCTGTCTGGATGTTGCACTACACTATTTGGTCACAACAGTCCAATACTGGGATCGGAGCTGATGGTATGTTCCTGCCTTTATGTGGTTGGACTGAATGTAAATGGGGAGTCTTTGGGCATACGGTCGGTGTCGACAGTTATCTAAATCAGCGATACCCGAAAGAAAAGGAAGTGGATGCATATTGACGTTTCTACAGTGAATGGCATCAAAATTGTGTGTCATGTGGCAAATCCTCCAATTAATGTGAAATGTTTGTGCCAGTTTTCAAGCATAGCTTGAGTTTGTGAGGTGGAGGATGTGGCGGTATAAAGACAGCAGTGGGAATTGACTGAAATTTCTAATTTTATGGTTTTAAACATGATTTTTTGTTGTATAAGGTTTTATTCTGTTTGAACTTTTGAACTTAGAAGAATTGCTTCGGTCTCATAAAATGGATCTATCCAGACCATTTTAAATTCTGTTTTAGAAACTCTTATTTATGGATTGTATGAAAATTATCATTTATCTGTGATTTCAACATTTTTGGGTCAATTTTATGAAACATCCTATACTGCACACGCAGATCTGGAAGCGCGTTTCCTGTTGCGTAAACGAAGACTTCCCTCGCACATTTATTATCACTGTGTCAGCAAGAAAGAACAGACTTTTGATTGAAGAAAATAAGAATAAATGTAATTGGTGAATCTGAAAGTCGAAGGTGAATTCTGTATTCTGATTGGTTCTCTTTGGTGGTTGCACTACTTCCTGTTTCTCGAACTCACCCCGCTCCTTCTGTGGGAGCGAGGTGGGATCTGTGTCTTTCATCACCTGACCACCTTTTTAGCGAGCGGTCATGCTCCTCCTTTGGTCCCCTCGTGGGGAAACCTGGTCACAGGTAAGCACTGTTTCTACGTTTATTTAGGTTTTTAACTTCATTCAAACGTGATGATTTCCTTTTCTTACGCAAGAGTATATCCTTGAGTTTCACATTCACCGCTAAATTGATCTAAACGACTTAGCTTTTCAGCTAAGATCTTATACTATTTGTTTCGGAGGCAATGCCCTTTTCTTAACCTTGTAACTTATAATGTAATTATCCCTCGGGTTTGCCTCCCGGTATTTCTGTGTCACCTTGCATAAGTACGGAAAATCTATGCACATTACCTGTAGAGTTTTAGATAGTGATGCAAGTTTACTGTACCTCTGTGTTTGGTTTTATTTCTATATTTGTGTCGATTGGGACTAGCCCTCATTTTAATCATCATGTATCGTTGAATAGTATTTCTACGGATTCACATCCAGTATTAAATTTCTTTTAGCACACTGTGCATGTCTGCAGGTGCGGTTAATAACACTTTAATTTTCCTTTGTAAAGGAATTTAAATTTGGAGTTTTTGATTTGTTTGCCTTTTTAAAATAAATGTTGTAATCCAACCCCCTCTGTTTTCTATCATAGCAAAAGGCTACGTTTCATTATCTCTCAGGGTTCTATGCCGCTTTCCACATTCATTCTGCAGTTGTCATGTTTCCTAACCTGTTTGTTTACATTTTGTTGAAACTTAAGTTTTTATTGTGTTTAAACCTTCGAGCATACAAATAGATAGAGAGACCGCTGCCAGCAGAACACGGCGCCAAGGTACAAATCAGCTAATGTTGGGCACCAATCGTAAATTGCGCGGGCCATCGGCGTAAGCGGGGAGATTTCAAGGATTCATTGTCGACAAACCAGGCTTTTTCTATGCAATTTTAATGTGTTACAAACATAAACACACGTATTTTCGTTGATGTGATAGGTGAAGTACACTAGTCTGAAATAATATAGAAAAAATTGTCATATCTTGCTCGGCTTACAATTGCAGTCAGCGATTTGAAAAGGGGAGTAAGATATCTTTTCACAGGCAAGGATTAACATCTGGTAACTGAAAAGACAGTCTTGATTTCATACCGTATCTAGGTCGCCAGGGAAAACGAGTAAAAGTCAGAACACAACTTGTACTCTTCTTGGTATGTTTACTTGTACCGTTGAGACCAAATTAAAATTAGACCTAGGCACATATAGTTTAGTTCTGACATAACTACATCGTGGACTTACCTTACTTTGAACTTTTTTGAATACTCGTTTTTCCTGGTAGCCTAAATTGATTTCTGGACCTCACAACACAGCCGTAAGTCGCGCACCATATCTACGCGGCTGAGCCGGATGTCCGCAGATGGAAAGTTCGAATCCCGGTGCCGACTGGCCATCCTTAGAGTAGTGATTTTCCCTGGGTTTTCCAATACGCCTTACAGGAAAATGCCGGGATGGTTCGTCGTTTAAAGCCCCCACCTACCTGAAACCTAGACCTTAAAAATCAGTTACGCGCACTAGGTTATCAGACAAATTCAACAAACACCTAAGTATAAGGGGATGATGGCCAATATGTCCCAAGCCACTCATATGAAGTAACAAACAACATCATTTATTTAATGTAAGATATAAATGTTTGGGGAGGGGGTCATAACAATGGGTGTGTGTGTGAGCTTATTCATATCTGATAGTGGCTGATAACCTACAGTAGATGTTAGGTTATTCTATGTGCGTTCATGCATGATAGTGGCTGATAACCTAGATGTTAGGCCCTGTAAAACAATAATTATCATCATACTTAAATGTATATCTGTAAACTAAATGTGAAGGTCTGTGAATAAATGTGATGATGGTGATAGCTGTTTTTTAATGACAGAACCTTGAGGTTATCACCTGCATTAAGTAGCCTATTGGTAATTTCAAAGTTTCTTTGACGATAATTATTATTGGTGCAGTGGGGACGATTGCGTTATTATCGGTCACATTTCTTGATTTATACGGCTTAACCAGCATAAAATCGGAATGATTAGAAATGCAGGTTATTGGTATGTTTTGTTGAGTTTATTATTTGCAGCACTGTGAAAGTATTTTAAAAATGCCTATTTCAGACGAATATTACGGAGAAAAGTTAAACTTGTAAAATTAGAAGACGAGTAACTAAAATTGTTTAACAACGTGAGACCTATTCACGTCACCGTATCGCTTAACTGATACATAAACACATCAGAATATCACACATATACCAGGTGGCTCTCGAACGCCGTACTTTCTACTTATAAATGCCCTGCATGCACAAGTGATGAATGGGATATCTACCAACTGATTTTCACAGGGGAACTACTGCCAGCGGGCAGGTTACATCAGAATATGTATAGATAAGGAACGGAGTGTCGCTCGCAGCATGTTATTCAGCGATACTGGTCTAATGCACCCCTTGCATTAGTAAACGTTTTCGATCGCATAGTTCTAGGCTGGTGTATGGTACAGCCGCACTATATTTGCTGTCTGCATATCGGCAATGGCTATTGTGATCAGCAGCGGTGTATACACTGACATTATTTTAAGCTGGGCAACCTGGTCGGAGTGCAACCGAAGCTCCAAACAGACGTACGCCTTCTACACACATATTTCGCCGAACAGTATTAGTTTTTGTTCCATAAAATCAGCTCTTTTTTCGAGGTGAATGTCTACACGTGTATAAATTAAGAAGTTATTAGATTTCATGCATCCTTGGCGTGTCTACAAACAGTAGCGGTGGTTAGGTGGTGGGTTGAGGAGGGACAGTCGCTCCCACCCCCACTTTTTAGAGTAAATATTACATATTATTCCACTTTAGCCAGCTGGAACTAGGAATTATTTAAAAAAAAGCTATTTGCACAAGCCTTATTGTCTTATATGGTAAATCTTCCCTTTATCGTATAGCGCTGCGGCAAGAGTGGAGACTTTGCATATGCTGTGAGGAAGGGTTGTAGGGTACATAATATTTTTTGCCGATGTCCTGGCCACTGAGTTATAATTCACCCGCTTGCCACGCGCATTCGTCACTCTGGAAGTCTCTTTATTGTCTGTTAGTTTCTTAGCGTGTATTCAAATACTAAATGATTTTAATTGCATAATCATGCCGTACATATATGTAATTGTACCGGGTGAGGTGGCCGTGGGGTTACGGGCGCGAAGCTCTGAGCTTGAACTCGGGAGATAGTGGTTTCGAATCCCACTGTCGACAGCCTTAAAGATGGTTTTCCGTGGTTTCCCATTTTCATACCAGGCAAATGCTGAGGCTGTACCTTAATTAAGGCCACGGCCGCTTCCTTCCCATAATTCTATCTGCGTCGGTGCGTCGTAAAGTCAATTGTAAAAAATATATATTTAATTGTAATTTCAACGCGAGAGAATACCAACTTTACTTTCTTCTTCTTACTTAATCTGTTTACCCTCCAGGGTTGGCTTTTCCCTCGGACTCAGCGAGGGATCCCATCTCTATCACCTCAAGGGCAGTGTCCTGGAGTGTGAGACATTGGGTCTTGGGATACAATTGGGGAGGCTGACCAGTGCCTCGCCCAGGCGGCCTCACCTGCTATGCTGAACAGGGGCTTGGTGGGGGATATTGGACAAAGAAGAGGGAAGGAAGCGGCCGTGGCCTTAAGTTAGGTACCGTCCCGGCATTTTCCTGGAGAAGTGGGAAACCACGGAAAACCACTTCCAGGATGGCTGAGGTGGGAATGAAACCCACCTCTACTCAGTTGACCTCCCGAAGCTGAGTGGACCCCGTTCCAGCCCTCGTACCTCTTTTCAAATTTCGAGGCAGACCCGGGAATCGAACCCGGGCCTCCGGGGGTGGCAGCTAATCACACTAACCACTACACCACAGAGGCAGACACCAACTTTACTTTCACCGGACTAAATTATTTCGTTTGTGTTATGTTATTTTACATGTAAATGTAATTAATCTACCCCGTGGATTATTCGTAATAATAGTTTTTGGAGATTTTGATTCAATGCTGTAAAATAAAATTTTCACCAGGTCTCACAAACATACTACGGGGCATTTACTTAATAAATAACATAACACAAAGAAATAATGTAGGGACGTTGGTATTAGCTCCTGTTGAAATACGAATACAACTGAATATTTTCTTTTACAATTGGCCTTACGTCGCACCGACATAGATAGGATTTACGGCGACGATGAGACAGGAAAGGGCTACGCGTGGGAAGAAAGCGACCATGGCCTTAAATAAGGTACAGTCCCAGCACTTGCCTGGTATGAAAATGGGAAACCACGGAAAACCATCTTCAGGGCTGCTGACAGTGGATTCGAAACTACTATCTCCCGAGTGTAAGCTCAGAGCTGCGCGCCCGTAACCCCACTGCCACCTCGCCCGGTACAATTACATAGATGTACAACATGATTATGTAATTAAACATAATATAGTGTTTGAATACACGCTAAAAAACTATTAGACAATAAAGAGACTGCCAGACTGACGAATGCGTGCGGCAAGTGGGTGAATTATAACTCAGTGGTCACGACCTCATCAAAAAGATATGTACCCTACTACCCTTCCTCACAGCACATGCAAAGTCTCCATTCTTGCCGTAGCGCTATACAATAAAGGGAAGATTTAGCATATGAGACAATAAGGTTTTGTACAAACAGCTTTTTAAAAATAATTCCTAGTTCCAGTTGGCTAAAGTGGAATGAAAAAGTGGGGGGGGGGGGGAGGCTGACTGTCCCTACTCTCCTCACCCCCTAATTGCCGCTACTGTTTGTAGACACTCCAAATATGCAGAAAAGTAAATCAAATAACTTATTAATTTATACACGTGTAGACATTCCACTCTATGGAAGAGTTGCTTGTATGAAACAAAAACTAATACTGTTTGGTGAAGTACGTGTGTAGAAGGCATACGTCTCTTTGGAGCTTCCGTTGCATTCCGACCAGATTGTCCAGATTAAAATAATGTCTGTGTATTCGTCGCTGCTGATCACACTATCCATTGCTGATATGCAGACAGCAAATATAGTGCGGCTGTACCATACACCAGCCTAGAACTATGCGGTCGAAAACGATGTTTACTAATGCAAGGGGTGCATTAGACCGGTAGCGCTGGGTAACATGCTGTGAGTGATACTCCGTTTTTTATCTCTTCATATTCTGACGTAACCTGCCCGCTGGCAGCAGTTCGCTGTGAAAATCAGTTGGCAGACATCCCATTCATCACTTGTGCATGCAGGGCATTTATAAGTAGAAAGTACGGCGTTCGAGAGCCACCTGGTACAATGGTACTTAACACTTTTCATACAAAAAATTAATGGTAATATTCCGAGGGAATTGCATTTATCACCATCTTCAATAGTTTAAATCAATTAATCATAAGCAGCACGCTTAAATCCGGATTTTAAAACACTCCGCAATGCTCCTCTTATGGAAGACCGCCTTGTTTTGCCCTACATAAGCTGATCGCTCAGAGCTTGATGTTGGTGCCACGCTTGGGCGGCAGAAACATACGGAGCGCCCTCTCTATCTATTTCTATGCTCAATGTTCGAGTTTTAGCTATTGTAAACATTATATCCTGAAGTAGAATTCAAAATTAATCTGATATAGAGGCATAAACACTAGATAGTGTTGATGAATACTCAAAAGTGAGTGATAAGGGGTGAAAAAGTGAAATTGATGCAGGTGAATGTGAGAATAACATAAGTGACAGGATAGATTCAAATGATGTGTAGGTGTTGTCGGTGGAATTAATCATCAGGATTTGACAAAACGTCAATAATAGTGATGAGGAAAGCTTAGAGTAATATGAGATTACAAATCAAGATCCAGGACGGCAAACAATTCTTGTTTACAACATAAATAACGTTTCAATTTGCTTCCCATTTCAACACATAAAATGTACTATGCATCTCCATTAATACTTTTTCAATTTCAATAATTATTCTGTAGTATTAGTGATAATGAATTAAGAAGTAGGCAAGAAAGTGAATTACAACCAGGTTTTGTGGATGTAAAATAAATAATAGTGTTTTGTGACGTTAGTAAAAACTACTGTGTGCCTTGTGCCAATTTTGCTCGAAAACAGGCAGTTGAGTAGGTATTTAATTCTTCCAGAATAAATGGATACCTGCAATCTATTCTGATGAAATTATGTATGAATGGCTTATTTATGCTCAAAATATTTTCAGAGTTTTTGTGTTTTTTAACAATAAGAATAAAATCATGAAAATGAATTACGCTCACAACGAAAAATGTATTACTTGACAAGGGTTAATTTAGTTCATAAAAACAGGCAACGTTTTTATTCAGAACAGTAAGTTTTAGTTGAAATATTTCTAAATAAATCTATCCATTTTCAAAGTATTGTCAAGAAACCATTTCAATGTCCTTTTAGCCCTCCTTGCTCCCTTGTATATCATAAAACACCTGTTAGAACAGCATCTAACTTAATAGATTGTAAAATACATGCCAGGTTTTATGAAGATGCCAGCCATCTTTAGGTGATATTTGAAAAAATATTCAGGCCTGCAGAAACATATACACTGAAAAAGAAAGATTCACAGTATATTGAGGCCTTTGCAATGTTGCTGTGTAGGATAGAGAATGTGAAATGAAGAGATTCTGAGGACAATAGGAGAGGAGAGAAACCTAACGAATACAATCAAGAAGAGGAAATGACCGTGGCTTGAGCACATCTTGAGGGAGGATTGTTTGAAAAGAAGGATGATGCAGGGAAAATTTCCGGGAAGTGAAGAAGAGGAAGACCGTAATGCGGCATGCTGACAGACATCATGTGAGGAGGAATGTATTGACTGGTTACGGAAGAAGCACAGGACAGGGAGATTTGGGGGATGTCCAGCTGTCACATGCCCTGGAACAGATCTGCAAAAAAGAATAAAAAAGGAGACAAGTGACCAACCTTAGATTTGCACGGGAACAATTTGGAATTTCTGGATATAGACCCTCTATAAGGGTTTCTCAAATGAAATTGGGACTGTGTAGTGGTTTATTTTTTGAAATACGTGAACATAATGGAAGTACAAATGTAACACTAGAGCAGAATTAGAGTGTCAAATCGTAATGTGCAGAGTTATTCATTTTTATTTTTTGTAACTTTGTCCTTTTTGAATAAATTATTGCTATTTAAATCAATTGTTATAAGGATATGTTCCCAGAAATCTAGGCTACTGTGAAATTAATGCATTGGTAAGTTAGAGTGTAAAACTCACATGTCTGAGGTCGCAAGTTTACCTGGAGCAATACCAGATTTAGGTACATGTACAGGGACAACCTTAACACTCGTATGTGATGTGGTTTGCATTTAATAGAATATGTATATGACATTTAGTGATTGCTACTCTACTATTACCAAAATGTTTTCAAACCTGCCCTGAAAAGAGTGGCGGGCCTCTTAGACGGTAACGCCATGTGTCAGGCCGGGAGGTTTGTGACGGTGAAGGAGATGCTCGGAGAATGTGAGGGGATTGGCGATTGTGGCCTATACTGGGAACTGTCCCGGCATTCACCTTAGTGCAGGAGAATGGAAAACCACAGAAAACGTTTGTCAGGACAGCCGGCAGTGGGGACCAGGTGTGAGGTCCAAATCAAGAAGCTGCCAGGCACAAAATGAAGAGTGTGCAGTTAAAGGAACTTCCCATGACATAAGTTAAATTTCAGTACTTCTTTATTACTTGGTAATGTGAGTCCGCTCCCATCCTTCACAGTAAGTCACAGCTGAGAATCTAACTTTTCATTTATAAGATAAAAATGTTATTCGTTTTATATCCCACTAACTACATTTATGGTTTTTGAAGGTACCGGAATTTTGTCCTGTGGGAGTTCTTTAGTGTGTTGGTAAATCTAATGACATGGTGCTGACATACTTGAGTACCTTCAAATAGCAGAATCGAACCTACCAACTTGTGCGCAGAAAGCCAGTGCCTTACCTTTCTAATTATTGTAATAACTCTATCTATCTATTTCTCAATTTTATTAATTTATCTACCTATCTCCTGGTCTACTTACAGTATCTTGTCAGTCAATTTATCAACCCATTTTTAAATTCATATCTCTGTAACTCAGTGAATAGTCTTAAATGTTTCTAGTTTCCTTCCAGGACTCCTTATATCTACATAAATGTAACAGCAAAATTATGGAAATCAATCAATCAATCAATCAATCAATCAATCAATCAATCAATCAATCAATCAATCAATCAATCAATCAATCAATCAATCAATCAATCAATCAATCAATCAATCAATCAATCAATCAATCAATCAATCAATCAATCAATCAATCAATCAATCAATCAATCAATCAATCAATCAATCAATCAATCAATCAATCAATCAATCAATCAATCAATCAATCAATCAATCAATCAATCAATCAATCAATCAATCAATCAATCAATCAATCAATCAATCAATCAATCAATCAATCAATCAATCAATCAATCAATCAATCAATCAATCAATCAATCAATCAATTAGTGCTGTCACCTAGGTAGCAGATTCCCTATCAACTGTTTACTTAGTTTTTTCTTAAACATTTTCAGTGAACTTCGAAATTTATTGAAGATTCCCCTTGATCATTTTTTCCAATCTCTTACTTCTCATCCTACAAATGAATATTTGACCAAATCTGTCCTCTCGAATTCCAACTTTATCTTCATATTAAGATCTTTCCTACTTTTATGAGCTCCATATAAGCTTATTCTCCTACATATGACATTCCACTCCAAATCTCCACTAAGAGCTCGAAACATACCACATATTCAAGCATCTTGTCTCCTTAGTCCCAAATCTTCCCAGCGCAAAGTTTCCAACATTTTCCTAACACTACTCCTTTAAAATGAATTGGGAAAGATGTTCCACCTAATTAACACCTACATATATATATTAAAGTTTTATTGTAGACTTGTTTTGGTACAAATTGTGCCATCTTCAGTAAAAGATATATGAAAATTTGAAGCTTTGAGTGATATTCACCAACTGGAGTTTGGTTTACATACGTGTAAAAAAAAAAAAAAAAAAAAAAAAGCACCGTGGTTTAAACGATCAGGTTAGAGGTGAATACTTGTTTGATTACTAATGAGCTGCACTATATAATCACTTACATTATGAACCAAAAGCTAGCTTTGTCTTTAGTACCGTAATACATTATAAGCAGGTATGCAGTGGTGCCAGGCGCACTGGAATGGCGTCCGAAACCTATCTGGAAAGGGGGAACACAGTCTGAAACCCATTTCCCTTTTACTGGGCTGAAGTTTCTTTGTTTTATAATGTTTTGAACCTCCCGAATTATAGTGAAGAACTTCCATATCTAGTGAGTACTGCCAAGTGTATTTTTACCTACACTGCTTCATAAAAAATTGAAAAATCTTTATTAATGCTTTGCTATTATTATTATTATTATTATTATTATTATTATTATTATTATTATTATTATTATTATTATTATTATTATTAGGATAATGGTATCAAGTTGGCGGATGTGAATGTTAACGAGTTGTACCTCCCTGCTGAAAATGAGATTAAATTTATATGTAACATTCTGAAAGCCGATAAACGTTCGAATAAAAATTGTTGTGAAAAAGTGCTACCTTCGGATGTGATTAAACAAACCTTCAGAGGACAGTTGCTCAAGATGACAGTCCGTGCTGATACAATTTTCGGTAATTAGCATGTCAGTTACTCCGATGCCTTAATTACCAGGGAACCAGTAGTTAGCACAACTAAGAATGTTTTGATATATCCTAAAAATCACAACGAAGTGACAGACTCTGAACAGATCTTAAAGTTGCTACAGTCCACGACAAATACTAGGAAAGTGCAGATAGGTGTGAATCGGGTGAAGAAAACACGTAATAAAGGAGTAGTTGTAGAATTACGGAATGATGATGAGTGTAAAACAATGGTAAATGCCATAGAAACTAGAAATCCCCATCTGAATAACTATTCCTCGCAAAAATAACCCTAAGATAATCATTCACAACATTGAGGTTAGTTTGCCAGAGAAAGAATTATGCTGAAATATATTTGGCAGCCAAACAAGAATACAAGAAGTTAATGTTAGAAACGAAGATAGAAGTCTGAAAGGAATGTTGCTCTATTCCGACAAATAGTAATCTTTGTGGTCTGATTTACGAACTGTCAAAGAAACCAGAAAATTTGAATGATAATCTTAGCACAATCAAGACTGAAAATGGATTTACTAAATAATTCAATGATACTGCTGAATTCTTGGTCAACACATTTCTCCCTGATGATACCGCCGATTCTGTCTCACAAAGGGCTAGCTACTAGGAACTTCTCTCAATTTCCTCTTGACACTGCTGATGACTTGCCTTTCTCATATGAAGAGGGTGAGTACATTATTCTATCACAAGATGATAAGAAAGCTCCAGGTTGGGATGGACTATCTGCTAACATTATTAAAAATGTTCATTTCTGCTTGCCACTCCTATTTGTGACCCTATTTAACAAATGTCTAACCTTGAATTTTTCCCTACCTTATGGAAACTAGCTATTGTCAAAATAATTCCCAAAGACAGTCTCCTTACAGAATTAACTGTTAAATCTTTCCCACCGATTTGCCTCCTTCAAGTGCTAGGTAAGATTTTGGAGAAGTTGATGATTGATCGTGTTATGTACCACATGTGTTACAATCATCATCTAAGCTCAAAGCAATATGGCTTCACTCTACAAAAATCCATTAAGGATGGCTGTTCTTGCAGTGGTTGAATGGATTCAGGATGTATTCTCTGGAAAAAAATAGGTTTACTGATTTCACTTGATATAACCAGCGCCTTTGATAACGCATGGTGGCCATAACTTCTTTCTCAGTTGAAGAAAAAACAATGCCCTAAAAACTTATTTCAGCTACTACAACCAAGCTTATTTCAGCAATCGGAAGGTAAAACTTCAGATTGGAACTGCAGTCACTTCAAAAAGTAACAATAAAGAATACCCACAAGAATCTACCTGCAGTCCTGGTTTTTGGAATATCCTCTACGATGAGCTTCTACAGTTGCCCCTTTCGACTGGTTGCAAGGTCGTAGCTTATGCTGATGACGCTCTTCTTTTAACTGAAGCTGATGGCGTACAATATTAGGGTAACCGAGGTAACTCGGCCTTATATGTTATTTCAGTGGGGTACTGAAAATAAAAACTGCAGTTTAATTCTTTAAAAACCAAAGCTATGATCACTACGAGAAAACTAGAAATACCAAATATTATGATGAATGGTCATAATATACTTTTCGAAGATCACCTATCATACCTGGGTGTCATACTAGACAAACACTTAATTTTTAGAGCACACCTGAACAAACTGCGACTGAAATCTAGTAAATTATTACAAGGCCTATCGATTGCTTGCAGACCATCTTGGGGTCTTAACTCGGAGGTTCTAGGAGTAATTTATTACACAGCCCTCGTTCCACTAATTTTGTACAATGTTTCGGCTTTTCGAAGTATTTTGGAAAGGAAATGGGCTCAGGTTAAACTGCTACAGATTCAAAGGAGTTTTGCTCTTCAGATTTCACGGGCCTCCCGTACAATATCTACCGAAGCTGCTCTAATAATTGCGGGAATTGAGCCATTATTTCTAACTGGAATCGGCTCTGTGTAAGAAAAGCAAAGTATCAGTTCTACCAGTTTTAAACACTGTTGTTGAGAGAAAGTGACCTTTCCTGTAGTCTGGCCATTTGCAACAATTGTTCACATTTTCATGACTGTATCATCTATACAGATGGCTCGCGCATACTTCATACTGATGGAATTCGCATGTGCCTATGTAGTCTGTCAGGATGGTGTTGATATTTTTTACAAGTTGTTTTACGTCGCACCGACACAGATAGGTCTTATGGTGACGATGGGATAGGAAAGAGCTAGGAGTGGGAAGGAAGCGTCCGTGGCCTTAATTTAGGCACAGTCCCAGCATTTGGCTGGTGTGAAAATGGGAAACCACGAAAATTTTTCAGCCCAGTATAGGATTTCAAATAGCTGCTCAGTTTTTCAGACTAAACTCTGGGTCATAAAGAATGTAGTGCTGTGGTGTAAAACTGACAACAAGAATGTGAAGATACTCAGTGATTCGAGTAGTAAGGCAGTGCAATGCGGGTTCTGACTCGAGGTCATTGACCCCTAGTATAGGTGTGCAATGTCGATTTGCGGATTTTGCATAAGAGAGCGAGCCTAACCTCACAGTCACCATCTGTCGCCGTGCAAACATCTCAGGAAGAGATGCAAAATAAAGTAGAAGAAAATTTCAACGCTTCTTTCCTATCGAAAACGTTTGTACCTGGAAACGCTACTGCTGAAGCACGTCGTATTACATTAAAGCAAGTCCCTACACATCAACTGTCTGCATATAGGCTCAAAGTTCACAACAAACCTCTGTTGCCCTATATAGACGTAATATACTGTAAAGACCCCGGCGTACTCGAAAACGTTTGCAACTGCTAAGAGCCTATCAAGATGCTGGTTACACAGAATATAAAGCAGATATTAAATAGAGCAAGAATTACGTTGTGTAAGTATTATTGAGTAATAGCTCTCTCTCTCGACAGTACACAGACTAAACACCTGCCTACATTTCCAGCGATTACCCTCACCTAAGTCATTCTTCTGTAGTATATAGCCGATCGAGTAGCTATATCAGTATAGATTATATTCCAACATTCTCCCCTCCTTAGGGTGTTAACTCCGCCTCTAGATGTAGATCCGGTCTCAAGTTCGGATAAAGAGAGGAGATGCACTCTAGCCCATTAGCCCTTTATCCCTAGGAGGAGGGCGCGGTAAGGAGGAGGTGGAAGAGTCTTTTCGTCCTTTTGCCCCTTTCTAGTCTTGTAAACGTTACAGTATAACCATGAAATAACTCTAGTGTTTAAATCAGTATTCATAAAATGTTTCAATCAGACAATCAGAGTTCTAAACACAAAAGCACCTGTTGTGTCAGCATTCCAACCTACTATGTGGTACTTTATGAGGCTGAGGGTTCGATTCGTAGAAGTAAATCCTTCGAGGTTACATACGTTCAAAACACCTGTAGACTTAAAAATGGAATAGAATAGAATATATTTATTTATCACCTACAGGATGTCCCAATTACAGATGATGTAATAGAAAAATGAAATAAAAATTTAATAAAAAAATTAAATAATTAAATAAAAAATAAATTAAATAATATACATACAAATATACATAAGCTGTATATACAAACATATAAATCTTCACATTTTTTTTACAGATTATTTACATAATTTACAAAATTATCACTTTCCATCCTTGAGAAGAACTTTCTGAATTGCAGTGGAAAGGTGGTGAAAATGTCGAGTGACCCTTCCATCTGATTCATGAGCCAAGAATTCTCATGTGCAACCGTCGTACATTTGGTCACGTGGAATGTACATTTCGTTGTTCGTCTGCTTGGAATATGAAGTGGGATCAACCCCAGTATAGCCGGGCAGTCCACTTTATTCTTTAAGCATTTAATCGCTAACATTGCGTTCGCACATTTTCGGCGCGTTGCCAGCGTATTCATTCCAAGAATGTTTACAAATTCTGTGCTTGAAGAGAGTGGCATGCCCAGGAATCCGAAACTAATCCACTTCATGAACGTTATTTGTACTCTCTCGAGATGGTGTATGTGGCCTTTCTGATACGGGAGCCACACCTCACAACCATACTCGATACATCGTCTCACCAGGGAACAAAAAGAGTTTTTACACATGCAATATTACTGAAATCTTTACAATTCCTTTTGACAAACCCCAGGAGTCTGAAAGATTTCTTTATAATACCATCGATGTGTTTCTAAAAGGATAAGCCATTCCTGTTACTAAGAATTACGCCTAGATCATTAAACTCCTTCACACGATTTAAACTTCTCCACTGATTTTATAACTGTAAAATACAGGTGTTAATTTCCGAGTAAATGACATGACACCACACTCGAATTTATTTACTTTAAGGGACAACTTATCACACCACTCGCATATTTGCTTCAGATCCTCTTGTAGATAATCGCCATCACTGTCTTCTTCTATGATTGTGTTTAGTTTCAAGTCATCAGCGTACAAGAGACATTCACTGCTCTGAACAACTGTAGTAATATCATTTAGGAAGTCAAGTAGCTCTTTAGCCACTCGAAAATACTCCCGGTCACTCCATACGCTAACACCTTTCTGAACAAGGCTTCGTGTTGTAAAGAGTCGAAGGCTTTGGAGAAATCAGTATATATCACATCAACCTGTTTACCTTTGTCCAATGCATCGGAAACTGAAGATAAATAAACGGCCAGATTGGTAACAGTTGACCTGCCTTTAACAAATCCTTGCTTTGATGGGTCTATGTTACAACCATTCTATTGTTATGGATGTCCTAGTAGAGAGTCTAAAATTCTTATCCGATTTGTCTTTAAAATCAAATTTTATGTACTGCCTTTTTCTTTTTTTTTACATGTAGGATATTAGTTTTAAGAATTTACTCCTTTTTATATCTGATATTTAATCTTAATTTAATCTGAATTTATTCATTTAATCTTAATTCATTTCATCTTAATGTAATCTCACCATTCTTGTATTATTATTAATTTAATTTGTATTAGATCTAGTTATTGTAAGTAATACAATGCAATATATGTATATTTCAGTTTCTGGTTAGATGGAAGAGAAGGCCTGAAGGCCTTAATCTTGCCAGAAAAAATAAAACATAAACATTACTATGTACTGACTGAAAGAATCATACAGGCGATTTTAAATGACTTTCTCTGCCACCTTCGATAAAAGTGAGAGCAGCATTACTGGTCTATAATTATCGAACAACTCCTTATCACATTTCTTAAAGATAGGGATGACGTAACACTTTTTCCACTCAGCTGGAAAACACACACACTTAAATGATTTATTTATAATTTCACATAGTGGAATTGCCAGTTGGGAAGCACATTCACGGAAGACGATGTCAGGTATCTCAACAGGGCTACATGATTTGTTGATATCCACCGATGACAAGATCTGTCTCACTTCTACCACAGAACTTTGAATAGACACTGGATCAATGGAAAATGGGGAAGAAAAAGTTGAATTGCAGGGCTCGGAAGGAGAATGGTACTTCGCGAAAGTTTGCGCAAATGTGTTTAGAAGTTTATATTTTTCGTGGATTTCAGTTCCGTTTATTAGCATAGTGGGAGGCAGACGGGAAGATTTTATTTTATTAATGAAATTCCAAAAGCGCTTAGGGCGTGTGATGACGTCATCTTCTACCGACCTGACGTAGTCCCTGTACTTAACACGCTGCCGTTTTTTACATTCACTTCGTAATGTGGAAAACTGCACATAGTCGCACTCTTGGCCTGATCTTTTGTATTTCCTTCTCACCCTTTCTTTTTCCTTCAGTTTCTGGATTAGTTCTGAGTCGTACCAAGAAGGATATTTTCTGATGTTAATTTTTCGAAATGGTGCGCTGTCTTTTATGAACACATACAGTAAGTCATAAAAAGTGCTCATAGCTTCATCCACAGAGTGGGACTCTTTAATCATATCCCAGAGGCACAGGGATAAAAGGTCCCTCATTAAAGAAAAAACAGCTTTCTTCCATACAAATATGACTTGGTTTGAGTTTTGAAGCGAAATGTCCTTGGTATAGGCAGGAAGATTTCGATGGCTTGGTGATCAGAGTGAATTATATTTTCAGTTTTGACGCACTCTCCACTCCGAGGTAATTCGTTTGAGACTAAAATTAAGTCTAGAAAATTATCATTCCTAGTAGGGAAATCACAAATCTGTCTGAGATCGAATTCATTAATAATTTCTAGAAATAAGAATACCTCCTCGATTCTCTGTTTGATAATGTGTTGTACTTTCGACGACTCATCAGTCGCGTAAGTAGTCGTCCCTAAAATCAAGGTAAGTTAACAGTATACATTTCCGATCCTCTTACAACTCATTTTATCTGCACAATAGTAGCGATTATTGATTTAAGAGGAAGTACACTTCTATTCCTCTCCCTTGTAAACAAAGTTTCAATCCTGTAATTTTTATTGTGTTAAAACAGGGTTTGAATCCACGATTTTTCTCCTTAACACAATATGATGTAGGACAAAGGTATCCCCTGCTAAGTAGTAAAAATTTTTTATCTGCACAGTAGTATAATATTTTATTTTGTTACAGTAACTGATTTTTTCTCTGCTGCATATGTTTGAATCCCGCAATATTATCTCCTTAGGACAAAGGTATCCCCTGCTAAGTAGCAACTAAATTTTTTTACTGCAGTGAATAAGAAGAAGTATGTCGAATAGAGACATACAACATTTGCAATTCTATGTGTGCGCGCTGATTGCATAGACGTGCGTTTGTAACAACAGAGAGATTAATCTTATAATGTTTTGAGTTATAAGTGTTTCTGTTCTGAACACTAATAGCCAACATGTTTTGTCTTGTTCTACAATCAATTCTAGTGTGTACTAATTGTAACTGGTCCTGACGAATAGAAACATACAGCACATGAACGTAAAAAGTTTTTCTGTTTAATTGTCAACATTTTTGTCTTGTTGGATAAAGACATACAGCATTGGCTTATTCTACAATCAATTCTAGTGTGTGCTAATTGTGACAGGATTGAACCTCTTTTGCCTTGTCGAATAGAGACATACAGCACAGTAGCGTTAAATTTTTTTCTGTTTAATAGTTAATGTGCTTTGTCTTGTCGGATAAAGACATACAGCATTAGATTATTCTACGATCAATTATAGAGTGTGCTAATTGTATCATGAATGAACCTGTTCATTCTCGTCGAATAGAGACATACAGCACAGTAGCGATAACTTTTTCTGTTTAATAGTCAACATGTTTTGTCTTGTCGGATAAAAATATTCAGCATGTCAATTCTATATATTAGCAATTGCATTCTGTTACTAGATTGAACCCATTTTGCCTAGTCGGATACAGCATTTGCTTATCCTACAATATTTTTGCGTTCTGATTGTAATTGGAAACAGTGTTACCTTCTCCTTACCGCATCGTCCTCCTACCGCTCCTTCCTCAATTGAAAAACTAATATGACGAGGACACCGCTACATAACGTAAGTATATTTGTTTGTGATGTAACGTTCAATTCAGGAAGGCATCTGTCCGTAGGAGGAGGGATTGAACTAACCTCAGTAACTGTAAGGAGGAGTCCTTTTGCCCTTTTTCCAGGAAGAGGAGGAACCCTTTTTCCAGGAGGAGGAGGAGGAGGAGGAGGAGGAGAAGCCATTTTGCCAGGAAGAGGAGCCCTTTTGCCCTTTTGCCATACGGATAAGGAGGAGCCCCTTTGCCCTTTTGCCCGGAAGAGGAGCCATTTTGCCCTTTTGCTAGGAGGAGGTGCCCTTTTGCAAAACGGACAAGGAGAAGCTCTTTGGCCCTTTTGCCAGGAACAGGAGCCCTTTTGCCCTTTTGCTATACAGATGAGGAGGAGGAGGAGGTGGAGGAGGGCGGCTGTCCCATCGGAGGAGGAAGAGGCCTGAAAACCTATGTATAGCCACCATCTTGCGCAGTAGCCCCTAGACCAGCTTTCTTCATAAGAGCTTGTGTATAGCTGCCATCTTGCGCAAGCGCCCCTAGGCCGTCTCATAAGAACTTATGTATAGCCACTATCTTGTACAGTAAACTCTGGAATTAGTCTCATAAGAGCCTGTGTATAGCCGCCATCTTGTGCAATCGCCCATGTCCGTCATCTTTCTCCATAAGAGCCCGTGTATAGCCGTCTACTTGTGCGATCGCCCATAGTCGTCATCTTTCTCCATAAGAGCCCGTATATAGCAGCCATCTTGTACAACCGCCCATTGACGTCATCAATCTCCGTAGGAGTCTATGTGTAGCCGCCATCTTGTGCACTCGCCCTTGGTCGGAATGTTTCTAAATAAGAGCCTGTGTATAGCCACCATCTTGCGCAAGCACTCCTAGGCCGTCTCATAAGAGCCTGTGAATAGCCGCCATCTTGTACAATCGCCATGGCCATTATCTTTCTCGATAAGAGCCCGTGCGTAGCCACCATCATGTGCAATCGCCCATGGCCGTCAACTTTCTCTATAAGAGGCCGTGTATAGCCCTTATCTTGCGCAATCGCCGATGCCCGTTATCTTTCTGCATAAGAGTCCATGGATAGCCGCCATCTTGTGCAATCACCCATACCGGTCATCTTTCTCCATAAGAGCCTACGTATAGCCACCGTATTGCGCAAGCGCCCCTAGGCCGTCTCATAAGAGCAACCACCATCTTGCGCAAGCGCCCCCAGGCCATCTCATGAGAGCAACCGCCATCTTGCGCAAGCGCTCCTGGGCCGTCTCATAATAGCCTATATATAGCTGCCAGTTTGTGCAAGCGCCCCTAGGCCCTCTCATAAAAGTCTATGTATAGCCGCCATCTTACGCAATCGCCCTTATGGGTCTTTGAATAGCCGCCATTATGCGCAAGCGCCCCTGGGCCGTCTCGTAAGAGCAGCCGCCATCTTGCGCAAGCGCTTCTAGGCTGTCACATAAGGGCCTATGTATAGTCGCCATATTGCGGAAGCGCCCCTAGGACGTCTCATAAGAGCCTGTGTATAGTCGCCATCTTGTGCAATCGCCCACAGACGCTATCTTTCTCTATAAGAGCATACGTATAGCCGCCATCTTGCGCAAGCGCCCCTAGGCCGTCTGATAAGAGCAGTCGTCATCTTGCGCAAGCGCCCCTAGGTCCTATCATAAGAGCAGCCGCCATCTTGCCCAAGCGCTCCTAGGCTGTCTCACAAGAGCAACCCCCATCTTGCGCAAGCGCCCTTAGGCCGTCTCATAAGAGGTACCGCCATCTTGCGGAAGCGCTCCTAGGCCGCCTCATAAGAGCCTATGTATAGCCGCCATCTTGCGCAATCGCCCTTAAGCCTTCTTTGTATAAGCGCCATCTTGTGCAAGCGCCCTTCGGCTGTCTCATAAGAGCCTATGTGTAGCCGCCACCTTGCGCAAGCGCTGCTAGGCCGTCTCATTAGAGCCTATGTATAGCCGCCATCTTGCGCAAGCGCCCCTTGGCCGTCTCGTAAGAGCAGCCGCCATCTTGCGCAAGTGCTCCTAGGCCGTGTCATAAGAGCCTATGTGTAGCCGCCAACTTGCGCAAGCGCCCCTAGGCCGTCAAATGATTGCCTATGTATAGCCGCCATATTGAGCAAGCGCCCTTAGGCTGTCTTTGTATAGCCGCCATCTTGCGCAAGCGCCCATCGTCCGTCTCATAAGAGCCTATGTATAGCCGCCATCTTTCGCAAGCGCCCCTAGGCCGTCTCATAAGGAGCTGTGTATAGCCGCTATCTTGTGCAATTGCATCGGGAAAGGCATCTTGCCGTTAAAGAAAGGTTTAGCCTTCAGGCTGGCGGATGCGATGTTAGGCTCACTCTCTTAAGCGTCGGGAAGGGCAACTAGCCGTTAAAGTGAGGTTAGGCCCCTCTCGATAGCGACACTAAGGTTAGGCTCGCTCTCTTATGCAAAATCCGCAAATCGATATTTCACACCTATTGTACTAGGGGTCAATGACCTCGAGTCAGAACCCGCATTGCTAAACTACTAGACCTCGTGTGCTGATTCAGTAAAGAAAATGCTGACTAAGGATTTGGAATCCCCACTGCTCTACTACTGATTCGCAAGCAGCGTTGAGCTCCACGCCAAGTACAATATGAATCCGGTAGCCGCTAGTACAAGGGCAGAAGCTGAAGAATATCCTCACATCTGTATGTCTTCGGTTCATGGTCATATAGGATTTGATGGAAATGAAAGAGCAGGTTCTTTAGCAAAATTAGCCGCCACATCAAACATCGGAATTACAATGACCTCCCGTGTTCTATGTTAAGCGACAAATCAAGAAATATATTATACATTGATGGAACAATAGCTGGACTTCTAGCTTGAAAGGATCTGTTACAAGAGAACTATTCTTCCCGGAAGTTAAAGATTAACTTCAGAGTTAAGTATTAGTGCCTAACTTTGTCCTAACACAATTTCTGTCGGGACATTGAAGATTTAAATCTTACCGAGAGAGATTTAAAATCCAAATTACAGATGGATGTTTATGATTTTGTGGTTCTGCTTAGCCGGTGGATCATCCGCTTTTCTCCTGCCCCGTGTCTTTTGACTTATATTTGAGTACCACCTGAACAGATGTCTATCTATACTAATATTATAAAGAGGAAAAATTTGTTTGTTTGTAACGAATAGTCTCAAAAACGACTGAACCGATTTTAAAGATTTCTTCACCTATAGAAAGCTACATTGCGAGTAACATGAGCTGTATTTTATTTTCAACAAAATTCGAAGTGGGGGGCACGGGGTGGTGGGGAGATATAAAATACTAGACTAATATAGGCAAAATATCGAATTTGTTGTATAAGGACGAGACAAAGCTCAATTTAATCCTCTTGAGGCAAAGAACAAAACTCGGTAAGCCCTACGTCCCGAAAACCATGTTTTAAGGCCCTAAAACCAGCCGTTACGGAGATATTGGCACCAATCTACCCCTGCTATAGGAATCGGATAGTCGTATAATTGGATGGTTCTGGCGCCACCACCTCTTCCGGGCTCCCAGGGCTCCCTCCACAACCCGCGGGAAATTTGAATTTTGGCGGGAAATTTGAATTTTGGCGCGAGATTTGAATTTGTAAACAAAGCCACGTGCTTTTTGACAGAGGTCATCGACAACAACGCATCGCTAACCTCACTGCTGCCATCGTGACGGGCCTAAACCTCAGTGGTACCAACTTAACCTAACTAGCGCGAGGTAAACAAAGCCACGTGTTTTTTGACAGCCACGTGCTTTTTGACAGACAACAACGCATCGCTAACCTCAGTACTGCCATCTTGACTGGCCTAAAACTCAGTAGTACCAACTTAACCTCACTAGCGCGAGATAAACAAAGCCACGTGCTTTTTTGACAGCTGTCATCCGCCATCTTTAAACTACAGAGCACCGTGCTGCCCTCTTTATCGCAGTAGCTGCGAATTCGTCACCTGTCATCGGCAGTGCTGCTATCTTGGCGGGCCTAAACCTCAGTGCCACCAACTTAACCTCACTAGCGTGAGATAAACAAATCCACGTGCTTTTTTGACAACTGTCATCCGCCATCTTTATTCCATAGAGCACAGTGCTGCCCTCTTTAGCTACTTACCTTTGAAATGTGGTACGTCACAGCTGTCATCCGCCATCTTGCATCGCAAACCTCAGTGCTGCACTCTTTAGCTAGATACCTTTGAAATGTAGTGGCGGCAATTTCAGAAATTCTTTATGCTCTTGTCTGGAAACAAAGCCACGTGCTTTTTTGACAGCTGTCATCCGCCATCTTTAATCCAGAGAGCACCGTGCTGCCCTCTTTAGCTACTTACCTTTGAAATAAAGTACGTCACAGCTGTCATCCGCCATCTTGCATCGCAAACCTCAGTGCTGCACTCTTTAGCTAGATACCTTTGAAATGTAGTGGGGGCAATTTGAAAAATTCTTTATGTTCTTGTTTGGAAAGAAAGCCACGTGCTTTTTTGACAGCTGTCATCTGCCATCTTTAATCCAGAGAGCACCGTGCTGCCCTCTTTAGCTACTTACCTTTGAAGATACCTTTGAAATGTAGTGGCGACAATTTGAAAAATTCTTTATGCTCTTGTTTGGAAACAAACCTATGCGCTTTCTTGTCAGCTATCATCCGCCATCTTTAATCCAGAGAGCACGGTGCTGCCCTCTATGTGGTGGTAGTAAATTCTACACGCTCTTGTTTGGAAACAAACCCATGTGCTTTTCTGACAGCAGTCAGAGAGCACCGTGCTGCCCTCTTTGTACCGGTGGCAAATTCCACGTGCATTACAAACTCACGTGCTTTTTGACAGCTGTCATCCGCCATCTTGCATCACAAACCTCAGTGCTGTACTCTTTAGCTAGATACCTTTGAAATGTGGTGGCGGCAAATTCCACGTGCTCTTGTTTGGAAACAAAGCCACGTGCTTTTTTGATAGCTGTCATCCGCCATCTTTAATCAATAGAGCACTGTGCTGCGGGTAATTTCGTCAGCTGTCATCCGCCATCTTTAATCCACAGAGCACCGTGCTGCTCTCTGTAGTAGCGGGTAATTTGAAAAGTTCTCTTAGCTGTCATCCACCATCTTTAATCAAGAGAGCACCGTGCTGCCATCTTTAGCTAGATACCTTTGAAATGTGGTGGCGGCAAATTCCACGTGCTCTTGTTTAGTAAACAAAGCCACGTGCTTTTTTGACAGCTACCATCCGCCATCTTTAATCAACAGAGCACTGTGCTGCTATCATGCGGGTAATTTCGTCAGCTGTCATCTGCCATCTTTAATCTACAGAGCGCCGTGCTGCTCTCTGTAGTAGCGGGCAATTTGAAAAGTTCTGTTACTTGTCATCCGTCATCTTTAATCAACAAAGCATCGTACTGCTATCTTTAGCTACATACATTTAACATGTGGTGGCGGATAATTTGAAAAAAAACTTCCGTTAGCTATCATCCACCATCTTTATTCAACAGAGCATCGTGCTGCTATCTCTAGCTACATACATTTAACATGTGGTGGCGGCAATTTGGAATTCTATCTAGATCCCATCTTTAATCAACAGAGCACCGTGCTGCTACCCCTTTGAATTGTGGTGACGGATAATTTGAAATTCCGTTAGCTATCATCATTAAAAATTAGTGCATTCGCTAACCTAACCTCTCATCTACTATCTTGAAGGAGACCATACGACACCTCCTCTACCTCCTGCTCTTCCCCCACCTCCTCCTCCCCTACTACCTCCCCCTCCTCCTCCTCCTCCTCCTCTGTCAAGGCATAGCTTTATCGAACACGCATCGCGAAGGCAAGAGTGTGCAGCGATATGCATGTTTAGAGTCGCGGATTACGAAAGAAACATAACAAGACTTGAATCGAACACCGCACTCGATGTCGTTAACTTCAACATGTGATTAAAACATTGTCTGGTGTGTTCAGAACACTACATAAGTAGAATCGAACCCTGTACTTAATACAACATGTTAGGGGATACCTTTGTTCTAAGAAGATCAGATTGAAACATAACAAGACTAGAATTGAACACTGCACTCGATGTCGTTAACCTTAACATATGATCAGAACATTGATTGACGTGTTCAGATCACTAAACAAGTAGAACCGAACACTGTACTCGATACAACATGTTAGGGGATACCTTTGTTCTAAGAAAATTAGATTGAAACATAACAAGACTAGAATCGAACACTGCACTCGATGTCGTTAACCTTAACATGTGATCAGAACATTGATTGATGTGTTCAGATCACTAAACAAGTAGAACCGAACACTGTACAACATGTCAGGGGATACCTTCGTTCTAAGAAAATTAGATTGAAACATAACAAGACTAGAACCAAACACTGTACTCGATACAACATGTTAGGGGATACCTTTGTTCTAAGAAAATTAGATTGAAACATAACAAGACTAGAATCGAACACTGCACTCGATGTCGTTAACCTTAACATGTGATCAGAACATTGATTGATGTGTTCAGATCACTAAACAAGTAGAACCGAACACTGTACAACATGTCAGGGGATACCTTTGTTCTAAGAAAATTAGATTGAAACATAACAAGACTAGAATCGAACACTCGATGTCGTTAACCTTAATATGTGATCCGATACAACATGTTAGGGGATACCTTTGTTCTGAGAACATTAGATTGAAACATAGCAAGACTAGAATCGAACACTGTAAGAACATTGTTTGATGCGTTCAGAGCAAAAGTACAACTTCAATGATTTACCTAGCGTAAAAATCAAAAACACACACTGTGCACATATCGCATAGCTATCTCGCCTATCACTTGCCTAGTACGAAAATCAAAAACACACTGTGCACATATCGCATAGCTAACTCGGCAACACTTCAAATGATTTGCTTAGTGCGAAAATAAAAAAATCTATACCGCGTAGCTAACTCGTTCACCGCACTGCTAAGACGCTTAGTAATTGCAAATACACTGATATATGTCATGCGAAAATCAAGAAAGCACACTGAGTAGCCAACTCGCTCGGTCACTCGCTTAGTAATTGCAACACGACTAGAACACTGATACACGTTACTCTTTTTTTTCTCGAAAAACACACACACACACACACACACACACACACACACACGCGCGGATAAGAATGTTGTGAGATACTACATACTTACATGTTTTTTTACAAAAATAGGGGGATGAAAGATCATAAATTATATGTACACATGTCGTCTCCTCCAAGTTGTAAGACGAAATAGATGCAGTACTGCGAGTTTCCGCTATAGCTGGCGAACGGAAGTAGCATGATATCTCAGCCAAAAATTTACGCGTGAGCTTGCATACACGCAAGTCAGACACAATGATGTATACCGCGATTCAAATCCTGGCAACTTATGTCGTCAGGAAGGGCATCCGGCTAGATCATGTTATGACGATCGTGCAGGTCCCTCGCCTAGCATTTGCTATTTTTTACGGCTTCCGACAGTGTGAGTATAAGATGTTGATGGTGATTCATTTGTCGGATGGAGGTGATAAGCCTTGAGCAGGCTTCTTCGGTAGGAGTAGGCTATGTGCTGGTACCGGGACATCTAGTTATAAAACCCGCTAAAAACTGATTTGTCGCGTATACTGCGATTTAAAATCCTAGTCAGGAAGGGTAACCGGCTGTAAAACTATGGTGTATGATCTAAGAGGCGGGGTGTGCAAAAAAGCCAGCATTAAGTAAGGGCTGTTGATAGGCGGCGTTAAACCTTGTGCAGACTCCTTCGAAAATGATTGTGAGTACAAGACGTTGATGGTGATTCATCTGTCGGATGGAGGCAATAAGCCTTGTGTAGGCTTCTTCGGTAGGAGTAGGCTATGTACCGGTACCGGGATATCTAGTTATAAAACCCGCTATAACAAATTTATCGCGTATACTGCGATTTAAACTCCTAGTCAGGAAGGGTAACCGGTCGTAAAACTATGGTGTATGATCTAAGAGGCGGGGTGTGCAAAAAACACGCATTAAGTAAGGGCTGTTGATGGGGGGGGGGGCGTTAAACCTTGTGCAGGCTTCCCCGAAGCTGATTGTGAGTACAAGATGTTGAGGGTGATTCATCTGTCGGATGGAGGCGTTTAGCTGTATGCAGGCTTCTTCGGTAGGAGTAGGCTATGTGCCGGTACCTGGATATCTAGTTATAAAACCGGCTATAAAAAAATTTATCGCGTATACTGCGATTTAAAATCCTAGTCAGGAATTGTAACCGGTCGTAAAACTATGGTGTATGATCTAAGAGGCGGGGTGTGCAAAAAGCCAGCATTAAGTAAGGGCTGTTGATGGGGGGGGGGGTGTTAAACCTTGTGCAGGCTTCCCCGAAACTGATTGTGATTACAAGATGTTGAGGGTCATTCATCTGTCGGATGGAGGCGTTAAGCTGTGTGCAGGCTTCTTCGGTAGGAGTAGGCTATGTGCTGGTACCGAGTTTTACCCTCTCCCTACGGTAGTATATTACATTCTTAGGCAGTTTCGAGGGTGTGCGAAAAAGCCAGTATTAAGTAAGGGCTGTTGATGGCGGGTGTTATACCTTGTACAGGCTCCTTCAACAGGAGAAGCCTACATGCCGGCGCCGTGCAGGCTCTTTCGATAGGAGTGGGCTATATGCTGGTACTGTGTTTTAACCTCTCCGTACAATCATAATATTTTATGTTAGGTACTTACACGAGCTAAATGGTACACAGCTAAGAAGACGTTCTGTGAGTTACAAGTGACTTATCAGCACGCAGTGTCCCCGTTCAAGGTTAGTGCAGCCGGAAGATGCGTGTACAATTTCAGTCAACACATGCATTCCGCACCTCGCTCTGAATGACTGCGCCGATACAACTTCAAAGATAGTGTTCGATGCGGTAGAACAAAAAATGTAACCCATAGCATGCTACTAAAGCTTAACACTGTAAATGTTTGGAGCTCCTCTTTTACAGCTACATGTAGTTCCTAACGTAACAGGACCGGGATTAACAAATATGTTTTACAGCCGAGTACCCCCTTCCATAACATGAGATTTTAAATCGCAAGTATCTGTTTTACGGCCGGTTGCCCTTCCTGACGTGAGATTTTAAATCACAAGAATCTGTTTTTACAACTGGATGCCCTTCTAGGATTTAAAAAAGCAGTATCTAGCCTCTTACATCATACACTATTGTTTTACGGTCGGTTGCCCTTCCTGACGTGAGATTTTAAATCACAAGGATCTGTTTTACAACTGAATGCCCTTCTAGGATTTTAAATAGCAGTATCTAGCCTCTTACATCATACGCTATTGTTTTCGACCGGTTGCCCTTCCTGACGTCAAAGAACTGGGATTAAGAATCTGTTTTACAACTAGTTGCTCTTTTTAACACGAGAATCGGGGTTTTACAGCTAGATGCTCAAAGCAGTATCTAGCCTCTTACATCATACACTATTGTTTCACGGTATGGCCGGTTGCCCTTCCTGACGCGAGAATCTGCTTTGCAACTGAATGCCCTTCTAGGATTTTAAATAGCGGTATCTAGCCTCTTACATCATACACTATTGTTTTCGACCGGATGCCCTTCCTGACGTCAAAGAACTGGGATTAAGAATCTGTTTTACAACTTGTTGCCCTTTCTAACACGAGAATCGGGGTTTTACAGCTAGATGCTCAAAGCAGTATCTAGCCTCTTACATCATACACTATTGTTTCACGGTATGGCCGGTTGCCCTTCCTGACGCGAGAATCTGTTTTACGACTGGTTACCCTTCCTGACGCAAAACTGGCAGTATCTAGCCTCTTACATCATACACTATTGTTTTCGACCGGTTGCCTTTCCTGACGTGAAAGAACTGGGATTAAGAATCTGTTTTACAACTAGATGCTCTTTTTAACACGAGAATCGGGGTTTTACAGCTAGGTGCACTTCTTAGATTTTAAATCGCAGTATCTAGTGTTACACTTCACAAGAATCTGTTTTACGACTGGTTGCCCTTCCTGACACAAAACTGGCAGTATCTAGCCTCTTACATCATACACTATTGTTTTCGACCGGGTGCCCTTCCTGACGTCAAAGAACTGGGATTAAGAATCTGTTTTACAACTAGATGCTCTTTTTAACACGAGAATCGGGGTTTTACAGCTAGGTGCACTTCTTAGATTTTAAATCGCAGTATCTAGTGTTACACTTCACAAGAATCTGTTTTACGACTGGTTGCCCTTCCTGACACCAAACTAGCAGTATCTAGCCTCTTACATCATACACTATTGTTTTCGACCGGTTGCCCTTCCTGACGTCAAAGAACTGGGATTAAGAATCTGTTTTACAACTAGATGCTCTTTTTAACACGAGAATCGGGGTTTTACAGCTAGATGCACTTCGTAGATTTTAAATCGCAGTATCTAGTGTTACACTTCACAAGAATCTGTTTTACGACTGGTTGCCCTTCCTGACACCAAACTAGCAGTATTTAGCCTCTTACATCATACACTATGGTTTTCGACCGGTTGCCCTTCCTGACGTCAAAGAACTGGGATTAAGAATCTGTTTTACAACTAGATGCTCTTTTTAACACGAGAATCGGGGTTTTACAGCAAGATGCACTTCTTAGATTTTAAATCGCTGTATACAGTGTTACACTTCACAAGAATCTGTTTTACGACTGGTTGCCCTTCCTGACACCAAACTAGCAGTATCTAGCCTCTTACATCATACACTATTGTTTTCGACCGGTTGCCCTTCCTGACGTCAAAGAACTGGGATTAAGAATCTGTTTTACAACTAGATGCTCTTTTTAACACGAGAATCGGGGTTTTACAGCTAGATGCACTTCGTAGATTTTAAATCGCAGTATCTAGTGTTACACTTCACAAGAATCTGTTTTACGACTGGTTGCCCTTCCTGACACCAAACTAGCAGTATTTAGCCTCTTACATCATACACTATGGTTTTCGACCGGTTGCCCTTCCTGACGTCAAAGAACTGGGATTAAGAATCTGTTTTACAACTAGATGCTCTTTTTAACACGAGAATCGGGGTTTTACAGCAAGATGCACTTCTTAGATTTTAAATCGCTGTATACAGTGTTACACTTCACAAGAATCTGTTTTACGACTGGTTGCCCTTCCTGACACCAAACTAGCAGTATCTAGCCTCTTACATCATACACTATTGTTTTCGACCGGTTGCCCTTCCTGACGTCAAAGAACTGGGATTAAGAATCTGTTTTACAACTAGATGCTCTTTTTAACTCGAGAATCGGGGTTTTACAGCTAGATGCACTTCTTAGATTTTAAATCACAGTATCTAGTGTTACACTTCACAAGAATCTGTTTTACGACTGGTTGCCCTTCCTGACACAAAACTAGCAGTATTTATCCTCATACATCATACACTATTGTTTTACGGTCGGTTGCCCTTCCTGACGTCAAAGAACTGGGATTAAGAATCTGTTTTACAACTAGTTACCCTTTCTAACACCAGAATCGGGGTTTTGCAGCTAGATGCTCTTCTTGGAGCAGGAACTAAGATTTTAAATCGCTGTATCACGAACTATTGTTTTACGGCCGTATGTCCTTCCTGACGCGAGATTTTAAATCGCAAGTGTTTGTTTTAAAACTAGGTACCCTTCGTGATGCGAGAAATAAGGTTTTAAATTACAGTATCTTGCCTCTTACATCATACACCATAGTTTTACGGCTATTTACCCTCCTTGACGCTAGGACTAAGATTTTAACTCGCGATAATCTGTTTTACTGCTAGATACCCTTCCTAACGCGAGAACTAAAATTTTAAATCACGAGAATTAATTTTACAGCTGGTTGTTATTTTTGATGAGAGAAACAAGATTTTAAATTGTGTCCCACACCACAAACTATTGTTTAATAGCTAGATGCCCTTCTTGACGCATAAACTATTAGTATCTAGCCTCTTACATCATACACCATAGTTTTACAGCCGGTTACCCTTCCTGACTAGGATTTTAAATCGCAGTATACGCGACAAATCAGTTTTTAGCGGGTTTTATAACTAGATGTCCCGGTACCGGCACATAGCCTACTCCTACTGAAGAAGCCTGCACAAGGCTTATCACCTCCATCCGACAAATGAATCACCATCAACATCTTATACTCACACTGTCGGAAGCCGTAAAAAATAGCAAATGCTAGGCGAGGGACCTGCACGATCGTCATAACATGATCTAGCCGGATGCCCTTCCTGACGACATAAGTTGCCAGGATTTGAATCGCGGTATCCATCATTGTGTCTGACTTGCGTGTATGCAAGCTCACGCGTAAATTTTTTGCTGAGATATCATGCTACTTCCGTTCGCCAGCTATAGCGGAAACTCGCAGTACTGCGTCTATTTCGTCTTACAACTTGGAGGAGACGACATGTGTACATATAATTTATGATCTTTCATCCCCCTATTTTTGTAAAAAAACATGTAAGTATGTAGTATCTCACAACATTCTTATCCGCGTGTGTGTGTGTGTGTTTCGAGAAAAAAAAGAGTAACGTTGCAACGTTCCAGACGTTACAGTGTGATTATGTTAATTTTATTATGTGTAATTAATTCAGGAAGTTAACGTCATGATATTTATTTTGGTATGTAATTGTATTATAATTCATGTTTAATCATTTGCTCACTATCATTTCATTACTTTGTAACTACGACCTGTAAACGAGGGCTGAATATCCTAATATTCACTTAGATTCTTGCGACAGTTGGTTAAAATTAACTTGCAGTAGATTTCAGTTATCTTGCCACATCACCGAGGAGGAAGGGAGGACAAATTTAGACATCAAGTTCTGGGAAAGCGAGCACGTGTTCACGCGTCCTAACGAAAGCTACCGTATTTCGACCAGAATTATTCGAACTGATCAACGCCTATATTTTCAAAGGAGCGTCATGTTGCCATGGATACTGAGTGAAAGGACGAATAGAAGAACAGTTGATATCATGGTTTTGGCCCGTCAACTCTAATATCTGGAGTGGGGAGAGACGTGTCATCTGATTGGACCACGTGTAAGCGACCTGTAATTAGCGCGAGAGAAGGTTATAAAAGGACGTGTTGGAGCTCGTGGCATCACTTATTCATTCTTATTCGCTCTCTACATTATTCTACGAGTTATTCTACAGCTTCTACTTGATTTTCTACTTGATTCTTCGTCTCGATACTTAGAAATTCTGAATGAGGGGTGTATAGCCACTCTTATCAGGAAGTACGTACAGCACGGCTATAAGACCGGTTTGAACCAGTCTAAGTCAATAGATAGTTTTAATCTAGATAGAAATGAAACTTCAGAGAACATTTTCAGTAAAGTTGGAAGGATTCTTAATTGAGTATCCTCTCCATATAACCCAAGGTGGTTCTTCTAACTATGACTTAGGGCTTATCTCCAATATATGGGATAGAGCATAATAGGGAGTGTTAGTTTTGAAGTCATCTTCCAATTAGTGGTGGGTGCAATTGGCAAGGCAGGAATGGTACTGAGCTGCAGATGAAGAGATCTCAAAGACGAACGGTGATGTTCCCGCTACAAGGAGGGAAGCTTTCCAAGGACCAGCAGAACAAGACGACATGGTGAGCAAGCGAGTTAAAGATATTGCAAGTTTTCGCGAAGTAGAGTCATTCAATTTTCTGTTAAATTCATTTTTTAATTTAAATTCAGTTCTCGTTACACCGTCGTCATTTATATTAAATATAATAAATAGTATTTTTCTAGTTTACTTTAATCAATTTGCCTTAATTAGCCTTTTAATTTCTAATTCTCCTGCTTAATGATTAGTGCACTATCACCCCACCCCTGTGATAAGAGTCTGTCCAAGCTTGATTATAAATTTTATCTTTAAGTCCTCAACTTAAAGAATGGCGCCCTTTGCTTGCTTGGTTGCATTTCTCATTTGATGATTGTTCTCCGAGAGGGGAAGTCACATAAATGCCGCTCCAACGTGTGGCGAGAAAATCATTAAGTACGGAGCAGTTAATAACAGTAACAATATCAGAATTCGTATTATGGGCAAAATTTGGATATCCACGTTTCATTAAGAGTGTTTGATTGTGGGAAGGGTCATGGCTGATCAGACGAAAGAGGAGAGGATGTTGCGCAGTGGACGGGCGATAAAAGGCAATAATGTATTGAGTTCAGAGGAAGAGCTGTGTAGTCTTGTAGAGGAAATTGAAGATAGAAGTGTAAGTAGTATGGAGAGTGAAGGCAAGCAGAAAGAAGTCAGTATGGAGTCAGATGATAGTAGGATGGGGGGCGAAGCGGAAGTGAACACTAACAATAAAAGTAATAATAATGATCAGTTAATGGGAATGATGCAATTAATGTTAAGTAAGATAGAGGACAGTAAAACTGAAATAAAAAGTGAATTGGAACAAACTAAATCTGAGCTTAAAGGTGAATTAGAACAAACTAAATCTGAACTTAAAGAACAATTAGAGCAAACTAAAGCTGAATTAAGTAGGGAGATGAAGGAAAATAAGGAGGAAGCGAATCGGAGAATGGACGAACACAGTAGGCAGTTACGCGATCTGGTGGTAAAAAATGAACATTTTAATAAGCGATTAGAGGACCAGAAATGTGAATATGTACGACAAGGGAAAGAGGTAGAAGAAAAGTTTGCGGAACAGAGAAGTGAATTCTTGGAATTAATGGGGAAGGAAAACAACTCTACTAGGGAGGAAGTAATGAGGCAGGTCACTAGTATTGATAAGAGAGTTGAGACTCAAAGAGGGGAAATACGGATATTTAAAGACCACGTCCAACAAGAGATTGACACGGTAAAGCTTAGAATAGAAGATGAGACCCGGGCAAGTGAAGAAAGGTTTGCGATAGCTGAAGAGAATAAGATTGAAATTAGGACATTGAAAGAGAAGCAGGTTAATTTGGAGAGAGAAATTGATAGGAGAGACAGAGATGTAGAATGCCGGATGGAGAAAGCAGAAAATAAGTTAAAACAGGTGGCAAAGGATAAACAGGTTTTCACGGGAAGGCAATGTCTAGGAACTAGCTACATTAGGGAAATTGAACTACCTAAATTTAATGGGAAACAAACGAACCCGCTAGATTTCCTTAAGATGATAGAGAAACGGTTTGAAAAGCGTCTAGAGGAAGGGTCTATGGACTGGGAAGACGTTATGGAAAATATTGACCATGCTTTTGTAGGAGAAACTCGGTCTTGGTTCATGGTATATAGGCAGACGATGACGAACCTGAAAGAATTCAGAAATAAATTTAGAGATAAATTCTGGAATGAAGCGATACAAGCTAGGGAGAGAGAAAGGGTGGTATTTGGGAGGTACAAACAGCATGAGGGAGTTACTATGACCGAGTACTTCCTGGCACATGTCATGATTTGTCAGAACTTAGATGGTATAACCGAGGGGTCTGATGTAGTAAGACTACTTTTGAGACATTTTCCGGACAGGGTGAGAGAAGCGGCCTGTATGCAAAAAGTTGGTACTATTCAGGAGATGGAGAACCTACTAGGCAGTTTTGATGCGTTAGGTAACCTTAGGAGTAGAACGGAGAATATTCAGAACTTTAGTCATCACAACGGAATGAGACATAACGGTAGTACACAGAATCACGAAACTCGCAATCAGTTCAGACCTCAGCAGAACAGCAGGAGAGGAGCATCTGAATATAGGACAGGAAATTCCCAACGGAGGCCAGAGCAATGTACTAATGAGTCCAACGTCAATACACAAAGGGAACCTTTAAACTAACGAGAGGCTGTAATGTTAGGTCAGAATTCCAGCCTAGTAAGAAGGTAGCGAAGTGTCTTGCCATGAAAGTGTTACCATATGACCTCGATGTTAGAGACGATTTGTTGTATGAACCCGAGCAGAATAATGGAGATTCAAGTAATAAAGTAGTCAATCCCGTGGTTAAATTGAAAGTTTGGGGGGCGTGGGTTAAAGTTTTGATTGATTCTGGTAGCCAAATATCATGTATTAGTTCTCAGTGGTATGAGTCATTAGTGAAACAGGGTATTCAGTTGGAGGAAATGCCTGTTAAGTCTACTTTCATCATTACGGCTGTTGGAAAGAGGTCTAAGCAAATTTGTAAACAAGTAGCTGTCCCGATCTGCATTAATAATTCTATTAGCGTTCAGATATGTTTGGTAATTCCGCATTTGATATTTGATCTTATCTTGGGATCTGACTGGTTAACGTTAAAATTGGCTCAGTTAAATTACAATGATCTTGTGCTAAATTTGAGGTGGAATAATGAGGATATCAAAGTCAAGTTTGAGGAGGAAATTCAGAGGAAAACGGAAGTTAGTACAGTGTGGAGAATGAAAGAGGTTTCTAAAGTAAATGAAGAGGCTAGTGAGGGCTTGAAGTTGTGTCAGTTGTGGATTCATGAGGATAAAATATGTGGCTTGAAAGAAGCCGTAAGTAGAAATGAGTTGAATGAAGTCCAGAAGGACAAGTTATTTGAAGTGTTATGTGAACACGTGGAGATTTTCTCCGAGAAACCTGGTGTTACCCATCTGTATGAACATTCTTTTTCTGTGCTGGATAAGACTCCATTCAGCGGACCGCGGTATCCGATACCACACAAATATGCAAAAGCTGTAGAGGATCAAATTCAAGCTATGTTAGCAGACGATGTGATTGAATTATCAAACAGTCAATATGTTAATCCCTTAATTGTCGTGCCTAAGTCTGATGGATCAATACGTTTGTGTATTGATGGCAGGGAGATGAACAGACGCATTGGTGCTGATCAGTTGAGATCACAAACCATTGAAGAGTTGATACAGAGTTTTCAGGGTAAGAGTTGGTTTTCTACGTTAGATCTTAGGAGTAGTTTTTGGCAGATACCTTTAAGATCAGAAGACAGGCCTCTTACTGCTTTCAGCTATAAGCATAGTTTGTACCAATTTAGGCGTGTTCCTTTTGGGACCCGTACGAGTTCGGCAGCTCTTATTCGCGCACTTAGTATTGCCTTGGGAGATGATACTGGAGATTATGCTACTATTTATATCGATGATTTGGTTATAGGATCTAGTACCTTTGAAGAGCACTTGGACCACTTGGAGAGGGTTTTTTCTAAATTAGAGTATGCTGGTTTTACTCTGAAACTTGACAAATGTGTTTTCAGTAGACGAGAGGTGACTTTTTTGGGGCACCGTGTATCGGCAATGGGAGTGACGCCTGAGAGCACAAGAATTGAAAAAATATTGAATACTACGACACCTAGAAATATTAAGGAGCTCAGATCGTATATTGGTGTATGTAATTTTTTCAGACGATTCGTAGTGAGAGTGTTAGGTTTGCCTGAAGAACCACCTCGTAATGCTGAATTTTACGTCCGACTGGCACGGGAGAACCTGATTAAATCTGGAGAGAAACGTAAGAGGCAACAGAAACGTAATGTACTGGATAACTTTGAGGTAGGTGAGATGGTTTTGGTGAGAGTTCCCATGTTGTCAAACAGTGAGGATAAGGTAACTAAGAAATTTTTTCTGTTATATCAAGGCCCTTATAAAGTACATCGTAAACTAGGACCCTGTGCTTACAAGTTAGCGGATGGTGAGAGCGTAATGAATGGTTCGTATAACATTAGTAATTTACGGAGATACCTGTCGTGTGAGGTGGCTGAACCGGATTGTGAGATATAGGTCAGTAACTCGGGGAAGTTGCTACTTGTTATGTCAGACTACGAGTGGATGTGTTGACGTCTCAATTGTGGTGGTATTTCCTAGTTGTGTTTGTAAACAAGGGAGATGTTTTGTGTGGCGGTAGATTTACGCTCGTTCATTGACGATAGATCATCTGTTTTCCGTATGTGAGGCCATGAAATTTTATATATATTTGTTTTCTGAGATGTTACAGAAGGCTAATTAAAGCTGACGACGGCAAATAATTAATTTTCCCGTATGTGCATTTCTAACTTGCAATAATTTTACCGTGAGCTTAAATCACGTGTGTATTCGAGTGAAGTGTATTACATCCTGCTTCAAGATAAGGTTGAAACATTCGAAAGAGTGATAAAAGTGTAAATTGTTTGTATCATATGTTTTCCATTTTTTTAAATGTAAAAGATTAGAAGAGAACGTGTTATTGCTATCTAGCAAAGAATGTCTGAGAGATGGGGAGTAAAAGGACAGATAGACACTCGGCAGAGTCTATAATCTGAAATTGTATATATTATGTTATATTCTCTAGGATAATCTTGTTTTTTTTTTACAAAAGTGAAAAGTTGCTTATGATGGGCATAATTTAGCATCTAAACCTCAAGATGAACTGAAATAACAGACAGTCGCAATGGGAAGCAGTCTAAGAGAGATATGGAAAGAGTGAGATATAATTAATTGTATGAAAATAATGTCGCTCGTTATGGGCAAATAATAGAGGTATTTCAAGTCAATGTGGGAGTAAGTGTGTGAGTTCTCAACTCATGTGATATTTGTTAAGAACTCATGGGGGCGTATGTAACGTTCCAGACGTTACAGTGTGATTATGTTAATTTTATTATGTGTAATTAATTCAGGAAGTTAACGTCATGATATTTATTTTGGTATGTAATTGTATTATAATTCATGTTTAATCATTTGCTCACTATCATTTCATTACTTTGTAACTACGACCTGTAAACGAGGGCTGAATATCCTAATATTCACTTAGATTCTTGCGACAGTTGGTTAAAATTAACTTGCAGTAGATTTCAGTTATCTTGCCACATCACCGAGGAGGAAGGGAGGACAAATTTAGACATCAAGTTCTGGGAAAGCGAGCACGTGTTCACGCGTCCTAACGAAAGCTACCGTATTTCGACCAGAATTATTCGAACTGATCAACGCCTATATTTTCAAAGGAGCGTCATGTTGCCATGGATACTGAGTGAAAGGACGAATAGAAGAACAGTTGATATCATGGTTTTGGCCCGTCAACTCTAATATCTGGAGTGGGGAGAGACGTGTCATCTGATTGGACCACGTGTAAGCGACCTGTAATTAGCGCGAGAGAAGGTTATAAAAGGACGTGTTGGAGCTCGTGGCATCACTTATTCATTCTTATTCGCTCTCTACATTATTCTACGAGTTATTCTACAGCTTCTACTTGATTTTCTACTTGATTCTTCGTCTCGATACTTAGAAATTCTGAATGAGGGGTGTATAGCCACTCTTATCAGGAAGTACGTACAGCACGGCTATAAGACCGGTTTGAACCAGTCTAAGTCAATAGATAGTTTTAATCTAGATAGAAATGAAACTTCAGAGAACATTTTCAGTAAAGTTGGAAGGATTCTTAATTGAGTATCCTCTCCATATAACCCAAGGTGGTTCTTCTAACTATGACTTAGGGCTTATCTCCAATATATGGGATAGAGCATAATAGGGAGTGTTAGTTTTGAAGTCATCTTCCAATTAGTGGTGGGTGCAATTGGCAAGGCAGGAATGGTACTGAGCTGCAGATGAAGAGATCTCAAAGACGAACGGTGATGTTCCCGCTACAAGGAGGGAAGCTTTCCAAGGACCAGCAGAACAAGACGACATGGTGAGCAAGCGAGTTAAAGATATTGCAAGTTTTCGCGAAGTAGAGTCATTCAATTTTCTGTTAAATTCATTTTTTAATTTAAATTCAGTTCTCGTTACACCGTCGTCATTTATATTAAATATAATAAATAGTATTTTTCTAGTTTACTTTAATCAATTTGCCTTAATTAGCCTTTTAATTTCTAATTCTCCTGCTTAATGATTAGTGCACTATCACCCCACCCCTGTGATAAGAGTCTGTCCAAGCTTGATTATAAATTTTATCTTTAAGTCCTCAACTTAAAGAATGGCGCCCTTTGCTTGCTTGGTTGCATTTCTCATTTGATGATTGTTCTCCGAGAGGGGAAGTCACAACGTGTATCAGTGTTCTAGTCGTGTTGCAATTACTAAGCGAGTGACCGAGCGAGTTGGCTACGCAGTGTGCTTTCTTGATTTTCGCATGACATATATCAGTGTATTTGCAATTACTAAGCGTCTTAGCAGTGCGGTGAACGAGTTAGCTACGCGGTATAGATTTTTTTATTTTCGCACTAAGCAAATCATTTGAAGTGTTGCCGAGTTAGCTATGCGATATGTGCACAGTGTGTTTTTGATTTTCGTACTAGGCAAGTGATAGGCGAGATAGCTATGCGATATGTGCACAGTGTGTGTTTTTGATTTTTACGCTAGGTAAATCATTGAAGTTGTACTTTTGCTCTGAACGCATCAAACAATGTTCTTACAGTGTTCGATTCTAGTCTTGCTATGTTTCAATCTAATGTTCTCAGAACAAAGGTATCCCCTAACATGTTGTATCGGATCACATGTTAAGGTTAACGACATCGAGTGCAGTGTTCGATTCTAGTCTTGTTATGTTTCAATCTAATTTTCTTAGAACAAAGGTATCCCCTAACATGTTGTATCGAGTACAGTGTTTGGTTCTAGTCTTGTTATGTTTCAATCTAATTTTCTTAGAACGAAGGTATCCCCTGACATGTTGTACAGTGTTCGGTTCTACTTGTTTAGTGATCTGAACACATCAATCAATGTTCTGATCACATGTTAAGGTTAACGACATCGAGTGCAGTGTTCGATTCTAGTCTTGTTATGTTTCAATCTAATTTTCTTAGAACAAAGGTATCCCCTAACATGTTGTATCGAGTACAGTGTTCGGTTCTACTTGTTTAGTGATCTGAACACGTCAATCAATGTTCTGATCATATGTTAAGGTTAACGACATCGAGTGCAGTGTTCAATTCTAGTCTTGTTATGTTTCAATCTGATCTTCTTAGAACAAAGGTATCCCCTAACATGTTGTATTAAGTACAGGGTTCGATTCTACTTATGTAGTGTTCTGAACACACCAGACAATGTTTTAATCACATGTTGAAGTTAACGACATCGAGTGCGGTGTTCGATTCAAGTCTTGTTATGTTTCTTTCGTAATCCGCGACTCTAAACATGCATATCGCTGCACACTCTTGCCTTCGCGATGCGTGTTCGATAAAGCTATGCCTTGACAGAGGAGGAGGAGGAGGAGGAGGGGGAGGTAGTAGGGGAGGAGGAGGTGGGGGAAGAGCAGGAGGTAGAGGAGGTGTCGTATGGTCTCCTTCAAGATAGTAGATGAGAGGTTAGGTTAGCGAATGCACTAATTTTTAATGATGATAGCTAACGGAATTTCAAATTATCCGTCACCACAATTCAAAGGGGTAGCAGCACGGTGCTCTGTTGATTAAAGATGGGATCTAGATAGAATTTCAAATTGCCGCCACCACATGTTAAATGTATGTAGCTAGAGATAGCAGCACGATGCTCTGTTGAATAAAGATGGTGGATGATAGCTAACGGAAGTTTTTTTTCAAATTATCCGCCACCACATGTTAAATGTATGTAGCTAAAGATAGCAGTACGATGCTTTGTTGATTAAAGATGACGGATGACAAGTAACAGAACTTTTCAAATTGCCCGCTACTACAGAGAGCAGCACGGCGCTCTGTAGATTAAAGATGGCAGATGACAGCTGACGAAATTACCCGCATGATAGCAGCACAGTGCTCTGTTGATTAAAGATGGCGGATGGTAGCTGTCAAAAAAGCACGTGGCTTTGTTTACTAAACAAGAGCACGTGGAATTTGCCGCCACCACATTTCAAAGGTATCTAGCTAAAGATGGCAGCACGGTGCTCTCTTGATTAAAGATGGTGAATGACAGCTAAGAGAACTTTTCAAATTACCCGCTACTACAGAGAGCAGCACGGTGCTCTGTGGATTAAAGGTGGCAGATGACAGCTGACGAAATTACCCGCAGCACAGTGCTCTATTGATTAAAGATGGCGGATGACAGCTATCAAAAAAGCACGTGGCTTTGTTTCCAAACAAGAGCACGTGGAATTTGCCGCCACCACATTTCAAAGGTATCTAGCTAAAGAGTACAGCACTGAGGTTTGTGATGCAGGATGGCGGATGACAGCTGTCAAAAAGCACGTGTGCTTGTAAGGAACGTGGAATTTGCCACCGGTACAAAGAGGGCAGCACGGTGCTCTCTGACAGCTGTCAGAAAAGCACATGTATTTGTTTCCAAACAAGAGCGTGTAGAATTTACTACCACCACATAGAGGGCAGCACGGTGCTCTCTGAATTAAAGATGGCGGATGATAGCTGACAAAAAAAGCGCATAGGTTTGTTTCCAAACAAGAGCATAAAGAATTTTTCAAATTGTCGCCACTACATTTCAAAGGTATCTTCAAAGGTAAGTAGCTAAAGAGGGCAGCACGGTGCTCTCTGGATTAAAGATGGCGGATGACAGCTGTCAAAAAAGCACGTTGCTTTGTTTCCAAACAAGAGCATAACGAATTTCTCAAATTGCCGCCACTACATTTCAAAGGTATCTAGCTAAAGAGTGCAGCACTGAGGTTTGCGATGCAAGATGGCGGATGACAGCTGACGAAATTACCCGCAGTACAGTGCTCTATTGATTAAAGATGGCGGATGACAGCTGTCAAAAAAGCACGTGGCTTTGTTTATCTCGCGCTAGTGAGGTTAAGCTGGTACTACTGAGGTTTAGGCCCGTCAAGATGGCAGTACTGAGGTTAGCGATGCGTTGTGGTCTGTCAAAAAGCACGTGGCTGTCAAAACACACGTGGCTTTGTTTACCTAGCGCTAGTTAGGTTAAGTTGGTACCACTGAGGTTTAGGCCCGTCAAGATGGCAGCAGTGAGGTTAGCGATGCGTTGTTGTCGATGACAGCTGTCAAAAAGCACGTGGCTTTGTTTACAAATTCAAATCTCGCGCCAAAATTCAAATCTCCCGCCGAAATTCAAATTTCCCGCCAAAATTCAAATTTCCCGCGGGTGGTGGAGGGAGCCCTGGGAGCCCGGGGGAGGTGGTGGCGCCAGAACCATCCAATTATACTACTTCGGATAAAGTAATGAACTGCCGTAACCATGGCAACGTCTGCTCCAGGATTCTACAGCAGCAAAATTATCTACAATAAATCACAAAAACTTAACATTTTACATTCATGAAAATTGATATTTGGAATGCTCTTTAAAAACAAAAGAACACAAATATTCGTTTTCAGATAATCCACTTAAGGGGGGGGGGGGTTGAAAGAAAGTGAGGAAGGAGTTGTATTACTTATATGAGGATACATATATCTCAAAAAATAAGATGTTACAGACTTTAAAATTTGTACTTGGAATCTCCTTTAAAAATGAACACACTCTTTTTGGAAAATCCACTTAAGGGGGTGAAAAGAATAAAAAAGCGGGTGATTTTTTTTAAAATGAGTATCTTCCTCTTCTATCGCTTTACCCACACCTGTGAAGTTGCGAGTGCGAACACTGTCGCACATGTAGATTGAACCCTGTTTTACGGTTGGAGGCCCTTCCTGACGGCAACCGTATGCGTAGGGATGTAATTTATACTTCTATACTAATATTATAAAGAGTAAACATTTGTATATTTGTTTGTAACAGATAGACTCAAACACTACTGAACCGATTTTAAAAATTACTTCACCTGTAGAAAGCTACGTTGCCAGTGAGTAATATAGGCTGTATTTTATGTTCAGAACAATTTGAGGGGGAAGGCGACGGGGGAGATATAAAAATATTAAAATAATAGGCTAATACAGGCGAAATCGAATTTGTCGTACAAGGACGGGACAAAGCTCATTTTAAGACCCTTGACGCAAAGAACAAAACTCGGTAAACCCTTTGGATTCGAAAACCATGTTTTAAGGCCCTAAAACCAACCATTATGGAGATATTGTAACCACACTACCCCTGCTCTAGGAATCGGATAAAGGAACGAACGGCCGCAACCATGGCAACGTCAGCTCCAGGATTCTACAGTAGCGAGATTATGCATGTAGGTTTAGACATAGCTGCCAACCATACACATATGACCATACACTGTTGTGTAAGACGCTCATATAACTTCTTTGGGGGGGGGATGGAAAGGGAGTGAAGTATAAAAATAATAGCCCCGGAGATCTCCGTAGTACAGCGACCAGCGGTTGCAGACGGGCCTCCGTTTTTACGTACTGGCTTAGGTTTCAGCATTTTTCGGAGTCTATTACCTATAGTTTAAAGTACTTTCTATCAAATCATGGAGTAGTAGCATCACTGATGTTATTAGGGCCGATATTTTGGTCCACTTTTACGATCATTGTAACGATGAAACCTATATACTGTACACAGTTGTCAAGATGGTGCGCCCATAACTTGAAAAAATTTCTCACCATTTACACTCAGATTCATTATATGATGTGCGACATGAGTGACAAGCCCTGAGAATTATAATTCTCGATAATTATAGTAGTTTCTTTTATGCATCGCGTATTTCCTTTATCATTTGTAATAGTTATGAAATGTCGGATCAAACAATTACATTCAATAATATTTATATTTGTGGTACTATCTCGCGAAAGTATATCTACACTGAACCTGCAGCTTTGTGAAGAGAGCAGGTATATCTAGGTGGGAATTAAGGAAAAACATGGTAGCATAAGATCTTAGAGGTCGACGCTAATTAGGAATTACTATTTAGAGGCCCCATGTAGAAAAGAAGAAGAAGATACACTATAATTCCAAACATGACAAATAATTTCTACGTAGTTAAGTAAATACACCAGTGATATAAATATCTAATGAAGTCAGTCACACCGATAGTATGAGTAACTAAAGCCAGTTTCTGATAACCCGTACGAAGAACGGGTACTTCTGCTAGTGATCTTATATTTTTTAAACCATTGCGTGATATTTTAAAGAAGCCTTGTTGTTATAAGCAATTCTTAACATTCATTTTGCACATCCTTAAAAAAATGGAACTCTTAATCATTCGTTTCAAAATATTTGTGAAACATGGCTCCATACTGTACTGGATTTTCATTATTATTATTATTATTATTATTATTTAGTTAGTTTGTTTCGACCCATAAAGGATCACATAAAGTAAATTATGATTTGTTGTTGTTATTTATCTTGTTCTTCCAGAATTCTTTCCTTGACGTTCTTCAACCCATTTTCTGCTAGATCTGCAGAGCTTATCTTCTGAAGCAACTTCCTAAGTGCAGATCTTATGTCTGAAAGTTTCGCGGTCTTCGATATATGTAGGTGTGATGTTGGTGCTATTGAGATCAGTTTGGACTTGTTTGATCCACGCCGTTGTCCTCTTTAATGTTTGTGAGTACATCAATATTTTCTTTGCTAGTCACTTGTCATCTAGTCTCATAATATGTCCATAAAATTTCAATTGTCGTTTACGGAAATCGGTTTCAAAGTTTGAGTTTTTTTATGTGATCTTGTGCTATTGTAGACGATATACTTCATCTGTAAATTTTGGGCCAAGGATTTTTCGGATGATTTTCTTTTCAGCTTTCTTGATATTTTTGAGATCCCCTTTATAATTGATGTTTAATGTCTCACTGGCATAAAGATGACCGTCGTGTAATATCGAATTTTTGTGTTAATACTCATGCATTTTTTGTTGTAGATGTTTGTCGTTTTTCCATATGCTCTCCGCATTTTCAGTTCACGTGTTTTATGTGCTATTCTTCTGTAAATGTAGGTTCAATGATTTCACCTAAATATTTGAAATGATTAACCTTCTTTATTGTGCCGTATTTTGTTACCAAGGCTTGTGGTTCGTTGTGTTTTGTACCCATGCATGCAGTTTTCGTGAAAGAGATGTGTAAACCAACTTTCCAAGCACATTCCTTGAGGACTTCAAGATGGTGAATTGGCGTCTGCTCATCTCCGGAGGGGATTGCCAAATAATCAGCAAAGGCTAAGCAAGAAACGTTGATATTATTCTGTTTTCTTCCTAACATGGCAGTGTGACGTACACACTATTGCCCAAAGATGTGCGACAATATATGGCGTGGCGGGTCACCTTAATTTTAATAAAAATAAATGCTCGCTCATTTACTTCTCCATAAACAATATCCCATGGGCGCCAACCTTCAAACTTATGGCTTGAAGACGATAGTTGATAATTAATAATAATAACGATAATAATAATGATAATAATACGTAATGAGACTCTAAATACTCCTAGAAGTGGGGTGAAAGAGCACTAAACATTAAGTACACACTAAATTTGAATTTAAGGATGATTAATAAGAATTTCCTGAAAGTTCCAATTAAAATAACAATTTATTAGGATGAAAAACGTGACGGCGTATTTACGAAATCTGAACTTACGGAAATTGAAGAAAAATTGAATGAAATAAAATTTAAGAAAATGAATTGTTATGCGAAGACTTGCAGTAATTTATGCCATTAGCTCACCATATGTAGACTCTGTTATCTGGACACGTTCGATGTAGCAGCTGATGTTTGATGGACCTCTCGTACAGGCGTCGTCATCTCTCATTGTAGGTATCAGTCCTCTTTCTGATTCGTGCATTGCCCACTAATTGGACTACGACTTTCCTGACTTTAACATTTCCTATGATACTCCTTACATAATGTTGTAATGAGCCCTAATTTCAATATCAAAACCACATTGGGTTACGTTCATGGAGAGAATACACTTGTATTCTTCCGTATTACAGAATTGTATTGCAGCGTAACTAAAAACATGACAAAGACATCTCCTGTTCTGGACAATTAAAAACCGGTCTCCCGCTGACTTTATCTCTCGTCATTGGGATAACCAGGTCTCAATGAGAGTAACTTTGAGTAGTGCTCTACTCAGATGCGAAGTGAACTACGCAGTTAAGACCTTCTCCGATATCAAGACTTTCTCCGATGTACAAGAAAGACGTACAGCCCTCATCCGATATAATTATAGAATCACCAGATATATAGACCGATATACGCTCTAAAGCTCTTGTCGTTGATGTGTATAGACTCCAAAATCTCCCTCCACGTACCATTTCACATGGTCCAGTAAGATCCCTTCTCCTATCCATCGCTGTATATCCATTATGTAGTTTCACAACGTTCAATCACATACTGTAGGTGGAACTTCCGCGGGCAAACAAAACTTCATGTAGCGAACTTCGAAAAGTAGGCGTTAACAAGTTGTAACTGTCCGTTTAGCATATGGAGTGGGGTATACAATATTGCAAGCTTGCTGACGTCTTTTCCTGGTAAATGGCTAATATTAGCATGTCGTGTCCGGTCGCCTGACCTCGGCTACTTAAAATTTACTGCAATCTATAAACATGGGTGATGTAATACCTTACTGAAGAATTAGTTCTTTCAAAATAGGTTATTGCCGTGATACAAAGAAATGATAATGTGAAATGGATGACTAAAACCCTATATATATATAAACATAATAATTTAAAATGACCTACCACAAATTAAATACATACATCTTTCTAATTAATTACACAGTTTGATAATTTTGTACATGCTGTTATGTTCAAAACTTTACATTCGCTCCTCTGAACCCGAAACAAGTGGCACTTCAGTTGAGGGCTCACACCTACACTCTGCCCCTTACATTTCACTTATGCCTACGCTTGTGTGCCGGTGTAGGGGTAGCGTGCCTGCCTCCCGCCCGGAGGCCCCGAGTTCGATTCCCGGCCAGGTCAGGGATTTTTCTCTCGACCTGAGAGCTGGTTCGAGGTCCACTCAGCCTATGTGATTAGAATTGAGGAGCTATCTGACGGTGAGATGGCAGCCCCGGTCTCGAAAGCCCAAAATAACGGCCGAGAGGATGCGTCGTGCTGACCACACGACCCCTCATAATCTGCAGACCTTCGAGCTGAGCAGCGGTCGCTGGTCAGGTCAAAGCCTTTTCAAAGGCGTTAAGTGCCGTGGGGTTTTGTTTTTTTTGGTTTCTACGCTTGTGTGTAAAGCAACTCAAAATTCCCTTATTTTACATCATTATACACATGAAACAATATTAAAAAAATACATCTTGGCATCTCCTTCGACTGACTGTTTGTCGTCTTGATGATTCCACATACAACTCAATTACAACAGATAAAATTTAACACTTCAAGCGAGCTTTTGATGTCTCACTTTTCAAAAATGTTGATCATATCTTGCTGATTTCTTGAATCCAATGTTTGCAACACTCGACAATTCAATTTACACCTGTACAAAAATAACATAACAAAATATATTGTATTACTCTTTCAAGTGTTTATAAATTCTTGCTGTGTAACTTCCACTTCACACACGCTAAAACTTTCACGTGGCTTTACCCTAGGGTAATATTATTGCAAGTCTTTAGGATGACTTCATTACGTCTACGGGGAATCTACAAATCTTAATCTCCGATATTAATAATCCTGGTTTTCGCAAATCAAATTCTAGGTTGCATTATACATGGCATTACGTAAGGAAAACGGACGTAACCTTGGTTAATGAACTCGTGTCTAGCGTATACACTCACACTCACATTGCCTGACAGCAAAACAAATATCGGGAAAATCCAGCTTCCAGAGCGCGGCCACTCTTCTCCACGACGGGTACATTATGTAAGAGATAAGAGTAGCGTACCCTACTGATCCACATACCATATCTACGGAAAATCCACCTTACTCGTAATATACTTACGCAGACGCTAATTTGCACGACCCAAGCAAAATGCTATCTTCGTCAGCTAATTTATAAGCACAAGTTTCTAGTTTCATAATCGATAGGGTCCTTAATATGAATTTGTTTACACGATGGTCCTCGAAGATTGGTATAGGTTGATCGGAATCATAACGTACGTTCGGTGTGGGCTCTCTTGGTGAACATCCAATCGAATCAGGCTGTGAATTGAAGTCAATCTTGAATGATGAATCAATGACACATTAATGTGTGATGGTGCTCACAGTAATTGAAAACGTGTAATTATTATTACTCTCAACAGCTTACTGTTCATTCAACACAGTTTCAATGTAGTCATAAATATCATCTACTGAAGGTAGCATTAATACATTCTCATCGTAATAGAACTTGTTTACGCCATCACGCACATTATAGATTTTATTGTAGCTTTGAAACGACACAAGTCCAAGACTATGTGGCTGATGACCGAGTTCGATCGGTGGATTAAAGTAGACAGTTGTTTCAGGTCCTTCTCCACGTACAGCAAACGTTCTTACACTGTTGGTCACCACGTGCATACTGATGCTCTTTGTCTACTGTCTGGGTTTGATATAAGAACGTAAGACATAATCGCCCGCACGTGCATGTATTGAACTTTTGCACACGGTTTTTATTGTAAACAATGTCTGTACTACTTCCGAAATAACGTATGAGCACAAATAGAGGTAAATCTCCATAGCTATCGAAATACCATACTTCAGATTTACGTTTTACGTAGGCAACGTAATGAGTTCCAGGTCCGCGACTGTTGTCTAAGTTAATTACACGATTATCACTTTCACGTGGGCATGCTGGTAGTTGATCGCGCTAATACACACCGCGAAAATAATTAATTCCTTGTTGTTTAGGAAACGTAAAAGCTTCTTCGTGGGTTAGAGCTCGATGTGGCAGTGCATTCAGTAGACTTTTTTTGGTGATATGCATGTGCAAGCCTTTTTTGATGGCGCTATCGTCATGTGTACGCCTTTCGCTCGTAATGCAATTGCCTCCATTGTTTTGTTATGACGTTCATTCCCTTTCAACTGTTTCTTCGCTTCTTTTACAGCCTTAACAGTTCTTGCTACAGCACTAGCACCACCCAGCAAACGCCCTAAAGCTGCTAGTCCAGCAAACAGTGCAGGAAGAAATCCTCCTTATTTTGGTACAGGAATAATTCGTGCACGTTTACAAAATATTGCTCTGCACTTTGTAGGCATTCTCGCTCTTGTTGCGCGTAGTGCCTTAGTAATGGCTACTCGCAGATTGTATTCCCCTCGAGTAGCTTTTCGTGCAGTCTATAGAACTTCTTTCCATCCAACAGTTTTAGTTTTTTCTTCATAACGTTTGGATATCGTTGTTTCACCATTCTGTACACGACTTTACTCGTCAAGAGCGATTTATGAACTGACAGTTACTTGTAGCAATTGAGTCTTTCGCTGCTATCGAAGTCAGTCGGAACCCTTGACAATGCAGTGTTCGGTGAAACGTCGGAACATTCACTCGCTCCTGGACCACGGCCTACACGCCCGGTAAACGCTGACATGATTTGACAGTTACTTGTTGTTCCGTTCGATATATATATACATGCATACCGGTACATGTATTTTACTATGGGCTACTTTATTATTCAGTTACCATGAACATTATAAAGCAGCAAGACTGACTGACTACCTGTTAGTGATATAGTGCCACATTTCTTACCTAGTTCTGGTACAACTACAAAAAGACGTCATGGAACGTTGTTTCCATTTACTATTCGATGTATTATAACAGGCCCATCGGGATGCGGGAAGATAAATCTTTTACTCACACTCATTACCTCTTCGAATGGCATACCCTTCGAGAATATTTACGTTTTCGCAAAGTCACTCTATCAACCACTATATACTATTCTACAAATCGTAATGCGCGATCTGGTTAAAGATGGTTTGAAATGTTTTTAATTTAATGGACATGAGCAAGTACCATCACCGGATGAAGTGCTTCCCAATTCTCTTATGATCTTTGGCGATGTCGCTACAGAGCAGCAAAACGTTATTCGTGGGACGATATAAATAGGTAGAATGAATCTATTTGTCAAACCTATTCTCGTGTGTCTAAGCAATTGATACGCGACAACGCAAGATGAGCGCAACATGCGATATGTGTATGATGATCATGTTAACACTGATATGACATTCAACGACTATAAACGTATGTGAGTTACATGCTGGTCATCATATCGTTGCGGCTTTTTAGTTATTGATAAAGAAAGTGATGTTCATTATGGACGGTATCGCAGTGGTTTTGATCATTATATATATGCATCATCACAGAGTTACAGACTGTCCGACACGTTGGCTGAATGGTCAGCGTACTGGCCTTCAGTTCAGAGGGTCCTGGGTTCGATTCCCGGCCGGGTCGGGGATTTTAATCGCTTCTGATTAATTCTTCTGGCTCGGGGACTGGGTGTATATGTCCGTCCCAACACTCTCCTCATCATATTCAGACAACATACTACACTACCAACCACCACAGAAACACGCAATAGTGCTTACATACCTCCATAGAGGGTTGGCGTCAGGAAGGGCATCCGGCCGTAAAACAGGGCCAAATCCACATGTGCGACGCAGTTCGCACCCGCGACCCCACAGGTGTGGGAAAAGCGGCAGGAAAAGAAGAAGAAGAAGACAGAGTTACAGACTCCACTTGATTGAAAACCGCTATCATGACAACATCCAGCAAAAATATTACATAACATATAATACGAGTTCGAAATAATATTCGACGAAGATTTCAAGAGCTTAAACGTGTCCAAGCAGACACTGACTTATTTTTGAAAACGCAACTAGGTACACTGAAAGAAATTTTTAATTCTACTTCATTGCCCACGTCTACTACAAGTTCTGTATTTATGCAAACATCTCATGATAAAGAGAAGCAAGAACGAGAGAAGCCTGAAGAAGAAGGAGAAGAATAATAAGAAGAAGAGAGGGATGAGGAAGCGGATCAGGAAGAAGAACTTAACGATGCTTCACCATCTAACCGAGTTAAGTTTTTTACTACAGATGTTATTGCTGAAAAAACTACTACAACACAAGATCTACCTTCTTTGTCTGAGGTCATGATCACACCAGAGTATCGTAATCATTTTAAGACTTTTATTCTTAATACCTATTGATCACTCTTTGCTCCGTATGTAGAAAACTCTTTACAGGACAAACTGAAACAACCTACGGTAATCCCTTTGAAAACGACTGCTTCTGGATAGATAATGCAAATGTTACGATTAATGGCAACAGACTCATCGTAAAAGGTGTTACCTATAAACCTACTAAAGGTCTCTTGGAGCTTCTTTCCTTACGAATACCTGACAAGTATATAATTTCACAAGATGATCTTAAAAATATAAAGCAAATCTTTTGCTACTGACGCAACACGATGTAATTTCAAGAGAACAGAATCTGTAAATGCAAATACGAGTCGCAATTATCGAGAGTTTATTTCTAAGCTGTTTCCGTCACATCAATCGACAGCACGTGGTCTTAATGTTATCTACAAGCCTTTGTTGCCGCATGTAGTTTAAAGATACTGAAATGACCCTAACTTACTCGTAGAACGATTACAACTTCTACGAGCTTCGCTGGATGCTGGTCGCACAGGTCACCAATCAGAAATTGTAGAAATAGAGAGAGAATTACGCCATGCGGGTATTATTCAGTAATGGCTCGTCAAGATAAGACCTCACCTGTAAAGATAAGCATCGAACATGAGTTACATAAACCAGCACGTCGCACCTGCTGTCGCAGACGCCTTATTGCACGCGGAAAAGATGATCTCTGGCAAGTAGACTTGATAGAAATGATTCCATATGCCTCTAGCAATAAGGGCTATAAGTGTCTACTTACTTTCATCGATGTGTACTTTGAGCTTGCTTTTCCACACTCTGTGCGTTCTAAGACAGCAGCTCAAGTCAAAGACTCATTTAAACATATTGTTGAACAATCAGAACGCTGCTCAAGGCTTCTTCAAACCGATCAAGGTAAAGAGTTTTACAGTAAGGATTTCTCTACTTACCTCAAGTTACTTGGCATTCATCACTACTCTACGTACGGTAATCTCAAGGCAAGTGTTGTAGAACGCTTTAATCGTACACTCAAAACTATGATGTGGGAAGAATTTACAGCTCAAGGTTCTTATCGTTGGACTGAACTGCTACCTAGACTCGTCTCTACCTACAACGATACACCTCATCGCACTATCAGCACAAAACCACGTCTTGTTACTAAGAATACAGCACGCGTAGATGCCATTCATCTTGTATTCAAAACTGCTGATCCGCGCCGCCATCGCTTTAAAATAGGTGGTTTCGTTCGCATCAGCAAACACAAGTCTATCTTTGCAAGATGACACACACCTAACTGGAGCACATACATTTTCCAAATCAGGAGTGTTAAGCTTACTAATCCAGTTACGTATTTACTTCGCGATCTTTCAGGACAGCCTATTGAAGGAGGTTTATAGATCGAAGAACTGCAGAAAACAAACTATCCTGATCACTATTTAATCGGACGTGTTATTCGGCGTTGTGGTAATTAACTGTATGTCAAATGGCTTGGTTTAAATAACATTTTCAATTCATGGATTAATTAAGAGGATGTACTTTAAAACTTGATTTTTTATTCTAGAACCTCTACCTCTCATTTCTTCTACTGCAAAAGACAAGTTCAAATTTGCAAGTCAACGTTATTATTACTAGTTAATTTAAGACATGGTGTAGGGTAAGATTAATATTAAAAATAAATGAACACCTGCATTATGTTTCACAAATCGATTATATTTTTATTTACATTTTTCTTCAAGTTAATCTGTTCTGTCCTTTCTTACATAGATTATTTCTACTGTCTTCGCTCTTTAATGCCACAACCCAGTAACAGTTTTCCTTTCATTGCACCGGCAGCGGCAAGTGCTGCTATCTTCTCAGCAACTGTAGCATTAGGTGACGACACACGCTGCATTGCGTTACGAAGAAAATTTTCATGGGCTGCACGTGTTAGTTCAGGTTTGTTTTGACGATAACCAATGTCATGCTCTTTGCCGACAGCAACTAACATATTAATACCAGGATCACCATAGGCCAAGCGGACGTCAAGTCGAGTTCCAGGGTCACAGTGCTGGTAACTAGGAAGATGAAGCTCAAAAGGAAGAAGATCAATCACCTTATTGATGAGTCCATTCCCAGCATGCTTTCTAACATTTCTCCCAGCACGTTTCTTCACGTTTTTCTGCAACAGCTTGCTTACTCATTTTCCAGCCGTGATTAGTGTTTATAAGGCAAGACAACTCGTTAGTTTTAGGTCCGTGATGCAGTGTTATGAGTTGACATGTGCGGCACTGTCTCACTGAAGGTTTCCTAGCTACTCACTTGTTCATGATGTAAACTACTCGTCTGAAGCTCTGACAAAACAGGATGTTGAGTCCACTCATGAGGCACCTTATCTCAGTTATTCTGTACAGCATTCGCAGCTACATTGATCAAAATGCCTTTGGTAATGCTTTCAACTCTTATCTAGAAAAGTGTTTAGTTTATTTTTTCATGCATCAAACTTTACGATTGCCTTTTCAACTGCGTTACCCTTAGTATCAGATAGAAATCAGATGTACTGTACAAATGTTTCTTTCACACTGTCGTCATTTCGATACTGCAATTTACATATGTTGTTCACCTCCCGGCATGCACTGCAACACAATCAATCAAAGAGCATGTAAACATGGCGTGAAGACTGTTTAATTGCTCCTCCACTATGCTCCTTGTGAAGAGCTTTAAATGATGGACATCCTAATTCATGTATGTTGATAATTTCACATGTTGATGGTAGATACTCACGCAACCATTCCTTCTTTTCACAACCCTTAATAAAGCAAGATCTGTTCTTGACAAATGAGCGTTCATTATCATAACTAGAAAGCGATAAGGTGTTCCTTTTTCTTCCCACTGCAAACCAAACTTTTTTCTATCAATTGTTTCTGCTTTTTGTCTTCGTCTGTTTGCAAACAGTAAGGGAAAGTTGGGCTAAATTATGAACTGATGTGTTTTGGTGCCCACAACACACTGCAATTCAGCACAGCCACCTCTTTGAACACAAATTTGTTTCCGTTCACTTTAAAGCCTTGTACATTAACTATTAATGTTCTTGTCATGATGGAATAAAGCGCTCTACTCTCTATCACAGTATCTTATAGATTAACGAAAATATTCTCACTTACAGCATATATAAGGGCTTGAGTTTACTAGAGAGTGACGTTGATAACGAAGAAGTCCAAACATGCATAGCGATGTTGACGTGATCGCTGCATGTTAAAACAGTATGTCCTTAGTATGGCACATGCTCAGTCCCGCTATTATAAAACTACGTATAAGTATTGTATCAGGAATGCCTAGGCCCTGGCACATATGGATTAAAATTTTATTTCAGCATACAATTCCCTTCCGATACGTGAACAGCTGAGCGAAGGAACATTCCAGTAACTACCAGACTCCATGAGCAAGCCAGGCAAGGTCAAGTGACGTCACCTGCCGCTTGTAACTTGCCTCCCCTAGAGACGTTTCTCGAAGATTTTTCTTTCATGAAATTTTTAACGCCTTAACCGATTGCAACAGGACCAACGCTAAATTGTAGCAGACGTTATAAAAGTAAAACCCAGCAAATTTCAAGTCAATCTGTCAAGTAGTTTTTGAATTATTACAATTTAAAATTTGAGAAGAATGTGCACTCTCAGTCACATGATTCATAGCGCCACCCCTCCTGGCGGGGATATATATGCCACTATGTCAAGGCCGGCAAGCAGTGTGTGTGTGTGTGTGTGTGTGTGTGTGTGTGTGTGTGTGTGTGTGTGTGTGTGTGACAGAGCAGTCTGACCCTCGTACAGTCTGTCAGTGCAGTCTCGTTCGCGAAGGAAGTACACTCTGTCGCGTTTCGTGAGTCCGTAATTATGGCCATAGTCGATCGCCAGCGAACTTGTAAAAGACGTTGCACCGTGCTTATTCTATCGTGCCGCGACTACGATAAAATTCAGGACATTTTGGAAGATCACACTTGTGAACTTAATGAAGTGAGAAGTCAAGTATTTGATATTCACAGACTAGCGCATGACATGTGAACTTTGTTAATTTCGCATAATAGTGAACTACTACGATATCTCAAACTGTCGTGTGTGATAAACAGAAAGCATCAGTTACGATAATCCTAATTATTCTAGGACTCATTTCTTTTAAAACAGTACATCCTTGAATTGTCTCTCTTTATTTACTCAGTGTTCGTGCCATATCAGGACACGACTTTCTCCAGTAATAAACTTGGTGAATATTAAGAACTTTTTATTAGACAATTCATGCTAATATAATATAATCACGATCAGAAAATCAGTTTTATCTGTTTACAATATTGGTTCAGAGACTGTGATCAGAGACTGTGATAAAAATTATTACACGTTGCATTTTTCAAGTGTTTGAACTGTGTATTTATAGACGTTATCAGTGACGATTTTAAATAGTGTCTTATGCAGCAAGGACTGTAATTATTCACTTAGCATCATAAAATTAGAATACGAGCTAAACTGTGTTTTACGACAGTGAATGATAATATCTGTGATTACTAATCGCGCCAATTGAACTTTCCGTGTTCAAATATCACCTCCCAGAGCAGCGGAAGTCTTGGTGAAATACTTCAAGATCCAGTTACATCAGACATCATTTCATCTATGGTAGCCATCGAGGGACGTCAACGTGGTCTCTTCATGGAACATCGCCGAGTTCGAGTCTCCGTCCGCACTCCGCGGAATGTTCCAACATTTGTAAGCAAAATCTTCTCTTCTAAGTGAGTAGTCATAAACTGACTGACTTTCTTTTCATTAATCCTGAGCAGTGATATTCTCAGTGCTACGTGTGAACAATATTTCATAACTTTTCATCATTACCAAGAAGTTCATATTTAGTGATAGATTTATTTTTCAAATTTAATAACTAATTCATGTTCACATTCCGTAGAACAACTGTAGGGTTTTGAAGTGTTTTATGATCCTTAATTTCAATGCTAACGAACTGAGAAACATTCATACATACATACATACATACATACATTATACATTATCATTATAGACTGTTATGCCTTTCAGCGTTCAGTCTGCAAGCCTCTGAGAATTTACTAAACGCCGCCACAATCCTTGATTTGCAACTAGTGTTGTGGCCTCATTTAGTTCTATACCTCTTATCTTTAAATCGTTAGAAACAGAGTCTAACCATCGTCGTCTTGGTCTCCCTCTACTTCTCTTACCCTCCATAACAGAGTCCATTATTCTCCTAGGTAACCTATCCTCCTCCATTCGCCTCACATGACCCCACCACCGAAGCCGGTTTATGCGTACAGCTTCATCCATCGAGTTCATTCCTAAATTAGCCTTTATCTCCTCATTCCGAGTACCCTCCTGCCATTGTTCCCACCTGTTTGTACCAGCAATCATTCTTGCTACTTTCATGTCTGTTACTTCTAACTTATGAATAAGATATCCTGAATCCACCCAGTTTTCGCTCCCGTAAAGCAAAGTTGGTCTGAAAACAGACCGATGTAAAGATAGTTTCGTCTGGGAGCTGACTTCCTTCTTACAGAATACTGCTGATCGTAACTGCGAGCTCACTGCATTAGCTTTACTACACCTTGATTCAATCTCGCTTACTATATTACCATCCTGGGAAAAAACACAACCTAAATACTTGAAATTATCGACCTGTTCTAGATTTGTATCACCAATCTGACATTCAATTCTGTTGAATTTCTTACCTACTGACATCAATTTAGTCTTCGGGAGGCTAATTTTCATACCATACTCATTGCACCTATTTTCAAGTTCCAAGATGTTAGACTGCAGGCTTTCGGCACAGTCTGCCATTAAGACCAAGTCGTCAGCATAGGCCAAACTACTTAATACATTTCCACCTAACTGAATCCCTCCCTGCCATTTTATACCTTTCAGCATATGATCCATGTAAACTACAAACAGCAAAGGTGAAAGATGACAGCCTTGTCTAACTCCTGTAAGTACCCTGAACCAAGAACTCATTCTACCATCAATTCTCACTGAAGCCCAATTGTCAACATAAATGCCTTTGATTGATTTTAATAATCTACGTTTAATTCCATAGTCCCCCAGTATAGCGAACATCTTTTCCCTCGGTACCCTGTCATATGCTTTCTCTAGATCTACGAAACATAAACACAACTGCCTATTCCTCTCGTAGCATTTTTCAATTACCTGGCGCATACTGAAAATCTGATCCTGACAGCCTCTCTGTGGTCTGAAACCACACTGGTTTTCATCCAACTTCCTCTCAACGACTGATCGCACCCTCCCTTCCAAGATGCCAGTGAATACTTTGCCTGGTATACTAATCAATGAGATACCTCGATAGTTATTGCAATCCTTCCTGTTCCCTTGCTTATAGATAGGTGCAATTACTGCTTTTGTCCAATCTGAAGGTACCTTACCAACACTCCACGCTAATTTTACTACTCTATGAAGCCATTTCATCCCTGCCTTCCCACTATACTTCACCATTTCAGGTTTAATTTCATCTATTCCTGCTGCCTTATGACAATGGAGTTTATTTACTATCCTTTCCACTTCCTCAAGCATAATTTCACCAACATCATTTTCCTCCTCCCCATGAGCTTGGCTGTTTGCAACACCACCATGATGATTTCCTTTTACATTGAGAAGATGTTCAAAATATTCCCTCCACCTCTCCAGTGATTCCCTGGGATCTATTATGAGTTCACCTGAATTACTCAAAACACTGTTCATTTCCTTCTTCCCTCCCTTCCTAAGATTCTTTATTACTGTCCAGAAAGGTTTCCCTGCTGCTTGACCTAGCCTTTCCAGGTTTTTACCAAAATCTTCCCATGACTTCTTTTTGGATTCAACAACTATTTGTTTTGCTCTGTTTCTTTCATCTACGTACAAATCCCTGTCTGCCTCGGCCCTTGTTTGGAGCCATTTCTGATAAGCCTTCTTTTTACGTTTACAGGCTGCTCTCACTTCATCATTCCACTAAGATGTTCGCCTTTTCCCATCTTTACAGACAGTTGTTCCTAGGCATTCCCTTGCTGTTTCTACTACAGCATCCCTGTATGCCACCCATTCACTTTCTATATCCTGAACCTGCTTACTGTCTACTGTTCGAAACTTCTCACTAACCATATCCATGTACTTCTGTCTAATTTCCTCGTCCTGGAGATTTTCTACCCTTATTCGTTTGCAGACAGATTTCACTTTCTCTACCCTAGGCCTAGAGATACTTAGTTCACTACAGATCAGATAGTGGTCTGTATCATCGAAAAATCCCCGAAAAACTCGTACATTCCTAAAAGATTTCCTGAATTCAAAGTCTGTTAAGATATAGTCTATTATGGATCTGGTACCCCTAGCCTCCCATGTGTAACGGTGAATAGCCTTATGCTTGAAGAATGTATTCGTAACAGCTAAACCCATACTAGCACAGAAGTCCAGCAAACGCTTCCCATTTCCATTAGCTTCCATATCTTCCCCACATTTACCAATCACCCTTTCGTATCCTTCAGTTCTATTCCCAACTCTCGCATTGAAATCGCCCATTAGCACTATCCTATCCTTGCTGTTGACCCTGACCACAATGTCACTCAATGCTTCATAAAACTTGTCAACTTCATCCTCATCTGCACCCTCACATGGTGAATACACAGACACAATTCTTGTCCTAATTCCTCCCACTGACAAATCTACCCACATCATTCGCTCATTTACGTGCCTAACCGAAACTATGTTGCGTGCAATGGTATTCCTGATAAAGAGCCCTACCCCAGACTCTGCCCTTCCCTTTCTAACACCCGTCAAGTACACTTTATAATCTCCTATCTCTTCCTCCTTATCTCCCCTTACCCGAATATCACTTACTCCTAGCACATCCAGATGCATCCTCTTTGCTGACTCAGCAAGTTCTACCTTCTTTCTTCCATAAGCCCCATTAATATTGATAGCTCCCCATCGAATTCCATTTCGTTCGCCAAGTTGTTTCCAAGGAGTCCCTCGCCTGTCAAATGGGAGTGGGACTCCATTACTCCCATAGGTCCGAGGCTTGCTTAAAGTGTTCTGAGCTCGGTAAATTCATGAAGCAGGATGCTACCCTACTTGCACATAGTCCAAGTGAGGATCTCTCCTCTAACGTGTTATGGACCACCGGTGAATTGTATAGTCCTAACCGCCTGAGCACAAGGAGGGCCACGACTCAGAATATGTCCGAGATGCCCACTCCCATTCCATAGCAACTGGTATCCCGACTCTCAGGACCACTTACTAGGCCACTCAGCCGTTGCCCATGGTACACGAACTAGGACGTGACTACAGTAACCCACAAAGTGTGTTTATTATTTTGGATTTAATACTTAGAAAGAATCTAGGTTCAAGACAAATACTTAGTGTTTTCATAAAAGTTAAAAAGACTATAGGATCAGTGATATTCATTTATTTTTTCTCGAACTGACTTCAAGAAGATCTTCGTTTAAACCTTTGATTTTGATGAAAGATTTGAGTCCTATATTAATATTGCAAGGCGATGAATCTTTGAACATTATAAATAAATTGTTAACAGAAGTATAACCATCTATTATTCGCCCTGCGGTTCTATCTTGCTCTGTATCGGCTCCAAAAATCATTTTCCACTACCCGAGGTCCTTCTCATGCCCAATACCCAAGAAGGTTTCCTGGTACAGTATGTACAATGTGTTTAATTCGCAGCTTTGTTACGAAATTTGAAAAGTGGTACAAGGCATGAAACGAAGTCAAATCTGGCACAGGTGCTCAACTACAGTAAGTAGAGATGCGTTTTGGGAGGAGGAGGAAGAGGAGGTGGAGTTTTGATAGTTATTTGTCCGTCGGATGGTGCCGTAAAACCTTCAGCAGACTCGACAGGAGAAGCATATGTGCCACTACCGGGATTTACCGTCTCCCTTCCTACTTTCATGTATCATGTCATGTATTGCATATTACTATCTTCCCTGATGAGGTTGGTACCCGGCAGGGTATCCGGTTATAAAAATCGATCTTAACATTTCCAACCCTTGTCTCGATTCTCTACAATGTCGTGTATGGTGAACCTGCAAAGTTTGCGACGGAAGGCCAGCGTCTCAACCGTATGAGCCATTAAGCCTGGTTGGGTAATGTAGGTGGTGCTATACAATTTCTAACTACTAGATTGTGTATCCAAAAAAGCTTTGATTAAATTCCAATCCTGTCAGGAGTGTTCATATGTAGTATAACCTTTCAATGATCTCGAGGTCAAGTGCAAAGGAGCCATTGTAAGTTATAAGTAAAATAGATCAACAGAAACGCGGCATAAGTACAACCAGCCGGAATACGCCCAGTCTATGCGTCCATTTACGTACGTAAACCCAGACAATTCGCTCATTAAAGGACATCTAATGGAATGAAATCAGAAAAATCACTAGCTCAGAACCCCGTGGTATTCGGATGATTGAATTAAGAACATGAGTTGGGATAAAAATGGAGAACAGTAGATGAAATATCGTATTAACAGTTGTGAAGGAGAAATCTCATATGTAACATTCAGGTCCAGAAACGTCACGTGGCGGAGGCCATGGAACAGTTTGGAGCAATGCCAGGTCAATCATCAAGAAGGCGTATACGGAGTGACGGATCGTATGCATTGAGAAAATAAATGAATGGCAGAATGTGTTCCTTTGTGCAGTTCCGTGAATGAAGAGAGTGACTGTGTTAGGCAATGTTCCTCAAATGTCAAAAACATATGTAACGGAGATTACGACATAGTAATTTTAATGTGAATCATAAAATGCGAACCCAAGTATTATTGTGATGCTATTAAAATGAGATTTTGTTTTATGACAATGTATGAAGGAAAAACATCGTAGAAGGTTGATTCGAGAATAGCTCTGATGCATATTGAAAGTAATTGGGGAGATTATAAGAGTTTTTAAGATATTACAAGGTTTAAAAGAGCTCAGTAACCAATTATACAACGTCAATATACGAAGGCGAGTTTAGTAAACGAAATTGAGAATTTTAAACTCTGCTTAGCACTATTCTAATCTGGTCTGTACAAGTTTCAGGGTGGAAGAACAACGAAATTGGTTATGATGAAGGATACAACTAAGACGGAGATGTGTGCCTAAGTCGAAACTGGGATCCTAATGGGCCGGAGTTCTGCTGGAGTGGCCACAACAACATGAAAACAGATGTCCATATCTACCACAACCTAATGGATGGGATGAACAACAGAGTCTTCGGACGTTAAGTACCCAAGCATTGTCACTTTTGTCTAGCGCCTGACATTCAGGAGCCATCATCGGCTAAGTTCGTGCATGGTCGTCGTCGCCCGATATTTAGCCACATCCTCCCTCTGCTTGAGCGTTTCAAAACTAAGGATTAACACTTCCCTCGAACTGAGTGTATTGTGAACAGAATCCAGTTTAAAACGGGTTCTAATGCTACTTGTTATTTCTAACATATTAAGAGAAAATTAGAGGCTAATATTATTATGAAAGGCATACCTATTTACAAAGATCCATATCATATCGTTATGATGGAGGCCCATATAATATTGTAAGGGGAGCGAGCTGATAAAACTTTTAACTTTTCTTTGCTAGGATGAGACGTCTCCCTCTTACAATTGTATATGGACTGTATATATACTGGACAATTATTTATCATAAAAGCAGGCTTACCAAATTCGTTCTACATCTCCAGAAGCGCCTGGAATAAGATTGTTGAAACTCATTTTATAGTTCCTGTCGAACGATCTTTACCACAGTTTCAGCACTTATAGTTTAGTTCCTAATATCACTTGACATATTTTGCACAGATTCTGTAAATAACTTATTGTTTACGCTCAATCCTGTCGAACGACTTATGACCACAGTTTCAACACTTAGAGTTCAATTTTTAATGTCACTTGTCATATTGCACAGATTCTGTAAATAACTTATTGTTCACACTCAAAATGTTAACTAATAAAATACAGTAAACAAAGAAATTTCAATTTATATTATCTGAAAGATGAGAAACATATCAATGTGGAACAAACTAGGGAAGATACAACTACACATATTTATTACATGGCTGTGGTATGTAGTTTAGCGGAGTAATAAATTTGCACAGATTACTTCTTGCCCGTCTACAGTAGGTCTTGACAATGATGAGGCTGTTCTTTGATAAGGTATTTTTTAAGTGGAGAATAGTCTTCTTTGCGGTTCGAAATTTATTCTTTTAGAAGAAGATGGCATGTGTGTAGACGATATGTTGTGTGCCGTCATGGATTTCCGGGCCCGTATTGTAGGTATTATAGGTTGAAGGTGTTTCTGAGCAATTTCAGAATCTTCAATATCCTCAACTTCTGCAAGAATTTGTTCGAACATTTCTCTAAGTTTTCTTTTTCTTTGTTGTACATCGTTATCCGAATTTTTCTTCAGCGGATTGCGAATCTCATTTATGAGTCTTTCTTCTTCCTCTTTAGATGGGAGTTCCTGAATAACAAGGTCATTTTCTGTGCTGGAATTGTCTATAGTTTTTCTTCAGCAGACTGCATTGCTATCAGATGGATATGCTTACACATATTGAATTTGATGGTTGACTCGTGACAGCTACATATATAGGCATGAATGCAGACTTTACATTCACTGCATGTTAAATTACACTTGCAGTCTCTTTCAACTGTTTTCCTAATTTCGTATATTTCATGTCTATTGGCAGATGGTACTCTCCACAAGTCACCATCGTAGATAACATTTTCTGATGAAAGAGACAGTGCGCGTCTTATCTCAGACAGTTTACTTGTTACTTTACCTCTGTGTGAGTAAATGAGACGCTCTCTTATGAACCGCATCAGGATATCGATGGTTATCGGGTTCTTCCCGCCCATATAAATGTGCTTGATAACTCCATGCATTCGCTCCAAATGCATGTTGGTATTGAGACCTGCATGGAGGCGATAGCAATACGCCCAACTAGAAGCACAGTGTTTATAATGCAGCTCGAAATACAGGGCAAATTCCAGAGTGTCCTGGTCACTTTTTAAATCAGTTAATGCCTGATTTAACATCCTCGAAAATGCATCCGAATCTTTCTCTTCTAGCAGAATCCTTAATATCTTGTAAGTTTCAGCCTACTTTTCCCTTCCTTTAATTTTACTAAGATTTTTTCTCCACGCGCGGTCAACATGCCAGGAACAGAAAAGTCGAAACTTGGGAGGAAGCATTACTTTCATCCAGGCATTGTAGAATGATTCCGCCATGTCCGACATGAAAACTTTAGGTTCAAGTTTTTGAGACATAGCCTCTCTCAAAACCGACATGAATATTTCCATGACTGTCGTGTCAGACCTGTTACTGGCATAAAAGCACACGGAAAACCTTGGCATTTTTCGTCGATAACTAGCAGTGTAGTCAGTTCAAATCCATATGAATTCATCCCGTGTGTGCTATCAAGGAAAATGCAGTTAGAACCATATTTTTCAAGCATTTCCCTTTGTGATTCGTTCATAAGAATCAACACGAAATCCTCTATGTTCAACGGAGGATTCGAGGAAGGAATGCTTTGTGCCTTGTAGAAACGCACTACATCTCCTAGTGTATCCACTTCACGTATCCAAGCTTCGACACTCGTGCAGTCATTTCGATGCCGTACTGCCTCAGATTTTAAATTATACTGTTGTTCGATGTTAAACAGGTCTTTCCTGGTGAGAAGATGTATGCGATCTATATCTGAACAGCCTATAGAAAACCGAACATCATCAAGAATTTTATCAAAGGGAATTTTCATGGCTATTTTACTTGCTATATCTTCCCTCTCTTTGTCAGCCTCAGACGACCCAGTTCTGGTTGGTGACCTACATGGGTTTTGCATAAATTAGCAACTGTTTTTCCTGATGAGCTGAATGAAACATCTATTTTCGATGGACAATGGCCGTTTATTTTATTTGTTCCCAAAATTTTATCATGCCGTATGTTCTGCCCCTTAGTCTTAAAATAACCATCGCGATGACAAACAAAAGACATTTTTGTAGAACCATCAGTTTTACTTACATATTTAGAGCGCCGTACTCACAGACATGGTCTTTCTCAGTGTTCGCCTTCCAGCTGTAAAACTCCTCACTACTGGAGAATTCTAGAGTCTCGTGTGAAATAGAAATGTCATGATTGTTCGTATAATGTTGCACCGCACCCGTTCTTGAGTCCAGTAACTCTGAACAAATTGGACATCTTACTTTCACTAATACACTGTCTGTGCGTGGATTTACGTGCTTCGCACTTAGATGACACTTTAAATTGTACTTATTATGAGTGCTGAAACTGCAGAAGTCACATGTAAATTTCACTGCATCACCTGAATGTTTCGTCTGAAAATGACGATTCAAGTTTTTTCTATAATTAAAAGATGTAGAATATACTGAGCACACAAAGTTATTCATGACTACTGACTAGCTTAATAATTTCACTCCAAAATTCTCAAAGAAAAAACTTCAATCCACGTTTTTACAAACTTCATCTGACTAGCGCACGCTACATATTGGGAGCGAGCATCTTTCCGCGCGGGATCTTCGGGAATGCATACACTGCAAGAAAAGACAGAAAGACTTGTGTATAATTATAGAATGTACCGGTAGAAGATACTGCACACACGATGTTATTCATCACTATTTTAGAATTAAATTTCATACACTACCTTAATTAATGACTTGTGACGACACGATATATATTAAATAATACACTAGCCAAATTATTTCACTCAAAGATTTTCAAAGAATGAAAGATGAGCGGGACTTGTGACGACACGATGCGTTCGGCACTACGAGTCGAGTGACACCGAATATAACCGTTGACGGCTCCTGAGTGTCAGGCGCTAGACAAAAGTAGCATTGTCTTCCCTTATTCTATTTGTAGAAGTTTATAGTAGTGTTAGATTTGTCATCATAATGTGGGTGACTTTTTAAGAATACGGCTTGAGTAACCTAACGTGTCTGTCATTATGTATCTATGTGAGGTGTTGATCTAATCGTTGGTAAGAGTGAAATTCGGTCTATCGTCAATATCAAGTAGTAAAGGTATACATTATTATATTTCATCTAATTTCCTGATACTGTCTGAATAATCGTGCGAATCTATTTGCAATGAGATAATATCGAGTGCTGTGTAGGTAAGTTCAGTGAGTGATTGTACGTAATTTATGTCAGTGTTGAGATCTTCTTAGAATAACTTGTGCCGCAGAATAATTTATTGAAGTGCGTATATGCTGTAAATTATATGATGATTTTATATGCGTATAGTTGAGGTTCTTCGATACTTGTGCTTGTATATTTGAATAATGATGTAGACATGGTGCACATTTTTGATGATATATGGTAAATATTTGGGTCGTCGAATGTGTTATGATAAGACAGTGCGATTATTATAAGAATGTAGTTTGTTGAGATTGACGCTACGGTAACGTGGTAAATCTTCGAGAATGTCAATGGACCTAGGGTAGTAATGTTAAGTAAGATGTTCATCATGTGATTTTATAGATTTTGAATAGGCAAGCGGAATAATGTGATGCTAGTATTTTCAAAGGTATCCCGGATAGATTCAATGTTAAGCGAATTTATGGCACAGCGTGAAGGTAAAACGGATATATTAGTGGATGAGTTGTTAGGATCTTCGGGATGACATATCTAAACAATAAAATAAGTTGTTTTATGAGGTTAATGTCAAGGTAATTGCTTGCTGTAGTTATTTAGGCACTAGAATTATTTTCTGGAAACACTGGAGGAGAGCAGATGCACGACAGACCTTCCGATATTATCGTTTCATTAAATATGCCAGTAGTTAGATGTTGTTGATTTCAGGTACGACAAAGCCGAGTGTTCCAGATGAGTGTGACATCACCGTGATTGTTCATTTATTGAATTTATTTGGGTCCATTTGGATGATTGACACATGATAATATTTTCTCTTGCAACGTTAGGGAGACTAACCGTCAGGATATTCAAGTTGTATATTAGATAGCTAGACAGTTAAATGATAAGACAGATAGAACTGGGGAAGGCAGACTAGGGCAAATATTGACTCAGATGAATGAACAAAGTGAATGACTTCATGATTGGCAGATTTTCGGAACTGTTAATAATTTCATTGTTTGTGTAAAATGTTTCAGATATTGTGATGAAGTATTTAAGAGTTTAAAAGTTAACGTCAGGTAATGTTTTAATGGGTTTGCGGAACCAACAAAGATTGATAAGACTTGTAAGTCTCCGTCATGTTGTCTAGTCAGATGATGATGATGATGATGATGATGATTATTATTATCATTATTATAATATTTTTCTTCATGATTACTTAATTAAATGGAATATCCTTCCAAAACTTTATTGCGATCTTTCATTCTTAAATTGTCCAAATCGTTGGCTGAACGGTCAACGTACTGGCCTTCGGTTCAGAGGGTCCCGGATTCGATTCCCGGCCGGGTCGGGGATTTTAACCTTAATTGGTTAATTCCAATGGCACGGGGGCTGGGTGTACGTGTTGTCTTCATCATCATTTCATCCTCATCACGACGCGCAGGTCACCTACGGGTGCCAAATAGAAAGACCTGCACCTGGCGAGCCGAACCCTTCTTGGGATATCCCGGCACTAAAAGAAAGCCATACGGCATTTCATTTCATTCTTAAATTACAATTTAAGAGCCTTTACATAGTTAGGTAGGACGTGGAAATACTCTATTTGAGCTGATGTTGGAAGAGATTTGACCGGTACTCGCCGAATGACCATGCCCATGAGTGGAGTTTCTTGCGAACCGTTGATAATAGCCGAGGTTTAACAGAAGAAAATCATATCATTTCGAACCACCCACATCCACGAATGGCCAAAGTAGATAGGGCATATAACGCTGTTGATGGTTATTTGTCCGTCGGATGCAGGCGTAAAGCCTTGAGAAGATCTCTCGGTGCTATTCGACAGAAGAAAGCTATGTGCCACTACCGGGTTTTACCCTCCCCTTCCTACTATCATATATCATGTCATTCATTTCATCTTATTATCTTCCCTGATGAGGTTGACGTTAGGAAGGGCATGCGGTTATGAAAAATCCATCTTAGCAGATTCATCTGATCACAAACCCAACACTGTAGAGAAATGGGACAAGAAATGGACACACGTTAGGTTATAACGTCATGCACCCTTAGCCAGCAGTCCGCATTTCAAATCACCCACCCTGTGACGTCACAGCTCTGTCAGGGGAAGGCCTGCGCGTTCGGTTGTGTGAAGATAAGCATGCATTTTTAAATCGCCCGGTAACTCACAAAGTCGCCGCGAGAGCGCACTGATATATCTGTGGCGGGATCTGATAGTCTTTTGTCATTCTGTGACGTCACAGCTCTGTGAGGCGAAGGCCTGCGCGTTCGGTTCTGTAAAGATAAGCATGCGTTTTAAAATCGCCCGATCTTATTACGTCACAGCTCCGTCACTACTCCAATGGGGATACGGGCAAAGAGCCTGTGAGTGCGTGAGTAATCCGTTTTACAGTAACTTGCAAACTAACCGTCAAGCTGATGTACATGCGCACATGCGCAATAGCTACTTCCCTCTGTTATGTCTCCAGTGGGATCTAATAGGTATTTGTTTACAGTATCTCACGAAGCCGCGGCTAGAGTGCACTGTTATGTCTCTAGCGGGATCTGATAGTCTTTTGATTACAGTAACTCACGAAGTCGCAGCAAGAGTGCATCTGATCGTCTTTTGTCACGCTGTGACGTCACAGCTCTGTCAGGAGAAGGCGTGCGCTTTCGGTTATATAAAGATAAGCATGCATTTTAAATCCCCCGCGCTTATTAAGTCCAGCTCCGTCAGTACTCCAGGGGGGGGGGGGGGGGAGACGACAAAGAGACTGTGTGATGTTAGGTTACCGTTCGTGGCCAAGGTTAGGTTAACACACGTGTTAAGTTTAGGTTAAAACGTCATAATGGCGTCATAACCGATTTGTGACTCCTCCATGGGCGCCTGATCGATTCGGCTCCTCCAAAGGAGTCCACGACATTTTCAACTCGTCACCTCCAAAGCCGTCGGTGACGTTTCCGACTCGGCTCCTTCAAGGGGGCCCATCCGATTCGGCTCCTCCAAAGTTCCTCGTGAGGTTAGCATTGCCCTCGTACGTAAGGGTCTGACTTCATAAGCTCACCTAGCGGTCAAACACTTCAGGTTGGCCGCTGAGGTTAGCATTGCCCTCGTAGGTATGTGTATTACCTCATAACTTCAGCTAGGGGGATGAAAACACCCCAGATCATTCTCTGACCAATTAGACCCCTCCAGTTGAGTCTGTGAGGTTAGGCTTGCTTTCGTACGCAAGGTTGTAGTGTTATTCTGCCTTCAATGGTTTAGAACCTACATAGCCTTACTATTCAACTAGGGGTCAATGGCCTCGCGTTAGAATGAGCATAGTCTTACTACTCAACTATGGGTCAATGACCTGTTGGGAAAATGCTCTTGGCAGATTCGATCCTGGCTGAGTCCGGTGGTATTTGAAGGTGCTCAAATACGACAGCCTCGTGTCGGTAGATTTACTGGCACGTAAAAGAGCTCCTGCGGGACTAAATCCGGCACCTCGGCGTCTTCGAAGACCGTAAAAGTAGTTAGTGGGACGTAAAGCAAATAACATTATTATTAAAATGCTGACTCAGCACCCATTATTTTAGAACATACATGGCTCATCTACTGATGTGTGAAATACATTCCGTAAAAACGGACCTTTCCTAATGTTGGGGTTCGTTAGAAGGGGGTTTAAATAACATTGTTCTTATGGCGATTTGACTGTCTTACGAAAATCTTCGTTATAAGCAGGAATTCGTTAAAAGCGGGCACGTTAAAACGGGGTTCTGCTGTAGTCCCAGCCATTTTCATGGTATCATGCCTCGTTCCCTACTTCCCGGGTTCGATTAGGGATTACGCCAGAGGTTGGTAGACTGTGTGATAGAACGGGCTGTACTGAGTAGACAAGAATGAACTGAAGTACCCTAGGGAACTCTTCTGAGACTCAGTATGCCCAACTCTGAAACTGAGGTACTGTGGTGAAGTCCCCGACCCAGGCTAAATTCAGAGAGTAGATGATAACAAAAAGTGTTAAAATCTAAAACAGACATGGTCATGAACAGGTCTGTGGCTGTTCACACATTAACACTGCACAACATTCAGCACTTGAGGATTTTGGTGAGACTTATATGCTATTAGGAAATGCATGTGTTGTAAGAGAAGAATTAGAGATGCTCATATTATAATCTTAAACCAAGGCACATTACATTCCTTTTATGATTTTACCAATTGTAATTTGCACACTTTATTCTAATGTTGTCTCTAAAGCTGCTTAGTAGGTGTTTATCTTGGCATCAATCCAGTTTCTGTAGCCAGAAAGACGTATGTCAGTGTGTAAAATCCATTCAAAAGATCCTTGTCTCACTTTCATTGCTTGACTCACAATTCCGATCATTTGTCCGTCCATGTAGATAGGTCCTCCAGAATCACCCTGGAAGAAAAGAACGTTATGGTAAAGGCAAGTGCGCTGAATACTCGAAGATCCCTTAAATTATGTACATGAGTGTAAGTAAATACAAACTGATTCACTGATTTTAACTTAATGGTTATTTTCCAGAACAAGTAATTTTTTTTAGGATATTTCCAGTGTATATAGAAGAAACTGCTAGGTCGGATTGTAGCAGATATCGTCAAGTCTCTCTCGTTCCGATTCTCTCAACATTTTTGGAATATGTGATGCTAATACACATTTATGCATAGTATGTATCTAATAAATAGGGCTCGGAAGTTGAGAAAAAATCCTTTTGTTCTCGATTGTCTGAAGACGAGGTCCAACACAGTATATGTTCATTCTGGGTCACCGGGCGAGGTGGCCGTGCGGTTAGGGGCGCGCGGCTGTGAGCTTGCATCTGGGAGATAGTGGGTTCGAATCCCACTCTCGGCAGCCCTAAAGATGGTTTTCTGTGGTTTCCCATTTTCACACCAAGCAAATACTGGGGCTGTACCTTAATTAAGACCACGGCCGCTTCGTTCCAACTCCTAGGCCTTCCCTACCCCATCGTCGCCATAAGACCTATCTGTGTCGGTGCGACGTAAAGCTGCTAGCAAAAAAAAAAAAAAAAGCTTTATGGGTCAATGTAGGGCAGAAAATCGTGGGTTTTATTTGACCTTTTTTGGCCTTTTCGGTGTTTCATGGCTTATTGGTCCTTTTTAAAGCTTTTTTAGGCCTAACATCTTCTATCGCAACCTCACTTTCTTTTGACTAAATTTTTACTGCCCATTCTCTGTTCGAATCATCATTTCTTTCCAATAAATATAAGAGAGAAAATGAAATTAAATGAAATGAAAAATGAAACTAGTGCTTAAAAACAGGGGTGTCAAATTATATGCAAGGTAAGTGAAATATTGAAAGAAGAAAATTTTGATGCGCGTGTTTTTGAAGATCTCACTTGCTTCAGGTATGAACCCTTAACACCTGTTGATGTGCAGAGGGTTCCTCGAAGTTTTGAAATGTGCTACCTGAAAACCTACGATCCTTTACACCTAAGAATCTGGAGATGATTTTTGAGATATACTGCAAAGCGAACTGATGTAAAGTTTCGGAATTCCAATTTCTGTAACCCTAGTGTGGTTAAGCCAAATATGATTCCAGGTATAGTAATTTCAATTTCTTTCTCCACAATGTCTATTCTGGGTTGGCTGAATTCGTTCTAGGTGAAAAATCCATTCTAAATTCTGCAAATACTTTTCTTAACCAACACGGAATTCCTTTAAAAAAATAAATTCTACCTGAAAGAAAAAGTATTCAACTCATATTTGTGCACTGTGTGTTGTGCATCAAGAGAATGTTGCATTTTTAAACATTATGTTTCAATAAATATGTACCGATAATTAAAACTGAAGCTACTGTATGAATGAATTTCGATCACATTTTACACCTTTTTTCTGTTTTTTATGTCTTTTTGTTCATATTTTACGTTTTTATATAGGTCTTCTTAGACAAAATATAGGTCTTCATCTTCCGAGCCCTACTAAAAAACTTCTATCAAAATCTTAGGATAGCTTTATACCAAGAAAATCAACAATACAATAGTGTACTGGATGATGTTATATATAATGAGTTTTATCTGTACATGCTCAGAATTTGAGAAGAACGTTATTTCTGTATCGGTCATGTCCACAGTAACAAGGAAATGCATTTTTTACTTTTCCGTAACTTCTATCTGTCTGTATGTATTTACATGCATCACAAGAAAACGGCCGAGGAGAACTTAATGAAAATCGGTATGGAAAGTCGGGGGAAGACCCACTACAATCTAGGCTATAAATCATTTCATTCACGCTGAGTGAACTGGTAGTTTAGGGGAAATAAATACTGCTTAACTAAGGTTATATAGAATTATATTTTCGATCATTTATATCTCATAAATTTTTACCGTACTGGCTACGATAACACAGATATTCATGAATTTCGATTTTTGTTACTAAGTCCATATCAACGCCGAGCCACGAGAAAATAGGTTATCACAATTTAATGAAAATGGTGTATAGAGTCAAAGAACAAGAAACTACAGTCTAAGTTGTAAGCAATTCTATTCACCGCGGGGTGAAATCGTAGTTTAGGGAAAGGCGCCTAAAATTTAATTTTTAAATACTTATGTTATTGGTCCTATCGAAAAGTGCTACATAACGAAAGTTATAGAGAATACCATTTCCGATTAATTAGGCCTATGTGTTATTCATTTTTACCGTACTGACTATGATAAGAGTGGTATTTCAGAGTCGGAGGGAAACTAAATGTGAAGGCCTACAATATGGAAAGCGCATAACATTGATCAAGAATAACATTACTTTGACCATTGTTCGTTGTGATGTTCTTTGTCTCTTATTCAACTCAACTCCGATAGATGGGATTACTGCTGCCTACCGCGTATAACAGCCTGACTGAATTTTGGCGGGAAATAACTGGGGAGTTTGAAAACTTTCTTCTTTAGCATGCCATTCCTCTGGCTCGTACATTTTCTCATACTGCTGGTACGTAACACACTGATTCATCATAGTATTCCAGCTATTCGATCCCTAATCTACCGCGCTGTTTTGAATGAGCAGTGTGCACACTTCGACCTAAGGCAGAGGCTTACTTAGTAGTGGTAGTAGTATGACTTGGTGTAGAAGTACAGTTTAGGCCTATTCCAAATTATAGCACCGCAATTCACTAAATAACTCAAAATTTAACCCTGAAAAGAGCCGTTTCGTAAGAAATTCTTATTCATCTTCACTTTTATTAAATTCTACATTAATTTTATTCCTATTTAGCAGTGAAGAGGGGGTTTCTCCTCTGGCTTGGAGGAAAAATTTGCCTCCAAGTCAGATAGATTTTTCCGCCGCCAGTGTAGTGAATTGAGATTTTCTGACTCATCGGGTACTCCTAGGAAACAGATTAGTAAAAGTGCATAGTTTTTGCCCTGGGACTCTCCACTATTCAACCCCTCGGCCGAAAAAGGACGAAGAGTGTTCACGGATCACGGCTGTCTGCAGCCTGGTCATTCCAGCTCTGGAACTTTGGACTGTTATGTCGGCAGCGCTGTACTGTTCGTTAAAAGCGAGAAAATGTGTGGTTTTTGATTTGATCGAGTATTTCATATAAAAGCATTGCTTTTAATCGCGCCATTGCTACTGACGTCATTGTAATGACCTATGTTCATTTCAATCGGGAAAACCACTAATGCAGGATTTAAAAAGGCAGGTGAAAAGTGAGTGCCTGCCATTATAATGAAAACTCCCCTACCTGATTATGACTGATGGTAGGCAAGCGGGCCTGCCATTAAAATGAAAATTCTCTAACACAGTCTTCATATGAGAAAAGACGTTTGGTGATTTCCCCGCCGCGTTTCTAGGGTAACGTTAACAGCTATGCAGTTTAGTACAATCTTGCTCACAACGTGTACACTACCTAACCTATAATTTTGTATACAATGTAGAATTCCGTAGCGAAGCACGGGTACCTCAGCTAGTTCGTTACAGAATGTGTAATTTTAAGGAAGGAAATTACAGTATGTTAAGGTTTCCCTATGTCACCTTAGATTTGTGATTGTCTACCGCAAAATATTCTACTTGATATATTAGTATATTATGGCATTTCTGGAATTAACTGAAAGTTTTAGTTAGGTAAATGGAGCGTCTTCGAAAGAATCTGTGGTGAAAAATGGGGTGCTTTATGGGCCCATCCTTGATTCCTTTCTCTGATCATGATAAATGACTTAGATGAGAATGTACAAAGAAATACTTTCCTATATGCAGACAACTCTATCTGATCTCATGTAAAATTCTTGATGAACTATTGTTGTCCTCTGAACACACATTGGAGGAAACTAAGTCATTGTTTTAAAACATTGTTTTCTCCTTAATGAAGGGAAATTTCAAAACAAGTTTTAACCTCGAAAACCAAGAGGATGAATTAACCCTACGCGAGTGGAAGCGCTGTACGCAGACTGAAAATAGGCCAAACTGAAACTCATCCAGAATTATCGAGCACTAGCTATAAAAGTGCATATGTACGTAAATATTAATCAATTACCTTGAATATTGGATGTACTCCATCGCAGAGGTCCGTACGATATTATCGAATTAATTCGTGGCAGTATGTTAGTGCAAGAAAGGCCTAAGAATCATTCCACAAATCAGTTATTACGCCAGTCTTTGATTCTACATCTTCTAATGGAGGTGTTGCCTGTTCTTCAATCAATCAATCAATCAATCAATCAATCAATCAATCAATCAATCAATCAATCAATCAATCAATCAATCAATCAATCAATCAATCAATCAATCAATCAATCAATCAATCAATCAATCAATCAATCAATCAATCAATCAATCAATCAATCAATCAATCAATCAATCAATCAATCAATCAATCAATCAATCAATCAATCAATCAATCAATCAATCAATCAATCAATCAATCAATCAATCAATCAATCAATCAATCAATCAATCAATCAATCAATCAATCAATCAATCAATCAATCAATCAATCAATCAATCAATCAATCAATCAATCAATCAATCAATCAATCAATCAATCAATCAATCAATCAATCAATCAATCAATCAATCAATCAATCAATCAATCAATCAATCAATCAATCAATCAATACTGATTTGCATTTTGGGTTGTTGCCCAGGTGGTATATTCCCTATCTTTTGTTTTCCTAGCCTTTTCTTAAATGATTGCAAAGAAATTGGAAATTTATTGAACATGTCCCTTGGTAAGTTATTCCAATCCCTAACTGAAAATGAAAACCTACAACCTGTTTTCCAGTCATTGACCGGGTCAGGGATGTAATGAATGAAGCATATGTAGGCTGTTAGTACGATGGGGTCGCCACTCCCAAAGTGATTTATTAATGAATGATAGATGCAATGAAATGAGAATGGAGAGTATTGCTGGAATGAAAGATGAAGGGACAACCGGAGTACCCGGAGAAAAACCTGTCCCGCCTCCGCTTTGTCCAGCACAAATCTCACATGGAGTGACCGGGATTTGAACCACGGTATCCAGCGGTGAGAGGCCGACGCGCTGCCGTCTGAGCTACGGGGGCTCCTCCAATCCCTAACTCCTCTTCCTAAAAGAGAATATTTGCCCCAATTTTTCCTTTCATATTGTGATCTTTCCTACTTTTAAATACACCACTCAAACTTATTCGTCTACTGATGTCATTCCAAGCCATCTCACCACTGACAGCTCGTAATATACCACTTAGTCGAGAAGCTCGTCTCCTTTCTCCCTAGTCTTCCCAGCCCAAAACTTTGCAACATATGTGTAACGCTACTATTTTGTCGAAAATCACCCAGAACAAATCGGGATGCTTTTCTTTGGATTTTTTCCAGTTCTTGATTCAAGTAATCTTGGTGAGGATCCTATACACTGGAACCATACTCTAGTTGGGTCTTACCAGAGACTTATAAGCCCTCTCCTTTGTATCCTTACTTGTTTCCATTTGTTTCCATGAATTACTGTTTCCTGGTGAATTGTGAAAAAATTTCTGTATCAAAAAGTAGTGAAAATTACTCTGTAAGGTCGGTCGCCATGTCAAAATACGAGTGTGAAAAGGTTCCTTGATTAATGTTATATATCGGAATGGTACTTTAATGTACTGGGTCGGGGTTACTCACGTCAGTCCTTCCGTCAGCTCTTTTGCTCTTGCACAGAGAACATTCACTACTTGAATTTCCACCTTCAGACTCTTCAGATGAAAAGTAATTTTCAACTACATCCGTAGAGTCCAATATTAAGGCAATCTATTGCTCACTGACTGTCTTCTTACTGATCATGTCACAAAATAGCTACGGTATATTAACTGCAAAATGCCAATCTCAAAACTCATGACGTACACTTGACTGAACATGGTAGCCTCTCACAGCTTGTAAAATGCTAGCAGGGAGATATTGCAACTCTATTAGAGGATTCCCCTTTCAGCCAGTTTTTCTTTCAGGATATACCAATGTAGCAATTTGTGTGTGTTTTCTTTCTTGAGATCATAATTCAATTTTAGGGAATGTGAATGAGGTAGTAGGTTCATCCAGAATGAGTAAACGTACAGAAGGATGTTAATCTTCAACCACAAGTCATGAATACCTTTAAAAAAAATTCTTATCATATTCAGTTTGGGATTATTTATTGCGTTCATCAGATCAACTGAATAACTATGTTATGCTCACTTATTTAACACATGTATATTTACATTCTAAGACGGAACGTTAGTTTAGGGATCTTTTGTAACACAGCCTTGGGGCACAAAGTCATCTTCATTAATAGTTACATGTATGTATGTTTGCTTGTAATTTGTATTAATTTTATAAAGTGTAGGATCATTTGTGTAGAGTAGTGTTATGAAGGTTAAGATGTTGTTCATATCTTCGTGGAGTCACATAATTTGAGATGTGAGTTGATAATGTAGAGTCTTCGTAATTGATGATAATATGAATGTGCAAGTATAGATGTATGTTGAGAATAGTGTCTTCGTATGAAAAGAGTTATAGGCTGTTATATCGGTGACAAATATGAACGGTATGAATAATAGATTAAATCTTCGATATAAACCCAAGGAAATGAGATAGTGCAGGAAACGATATGTTGATGTTCTGCCAGAGCCTACTTATTTGTAAATTGCAGGTAGTCATGTTTTGTGGCTGCCTGATCCAGAGATTCCGAGATCTACTGTGCTGTTGTGTGTAGATTGGTGCATGGTAGTATTGACAATTTCAGCTTTAAACGAAAGAGTGATGCTGAGGTACCCCGTTATTATGAATGTGACTTTGGAGTTGAATATGATTGTTTTGGGATGCCTTTTTATCCAATCTAGGAAGATGTTGGTTCACGCCACTTGGTTTGATTGTGTTCTGCAGGCATACCGATGGTATGGAGTTTTGTTGTCTTTGTTGATATGGTGATTTCTGCACTCATTTATCTTTGAAATGATTTCGTATGAGATTACGGAATTCATCTTGGTTATTTTGATGTTCATTGATCTGTAACCCTGACTACGAGGCAATTAGAAATCTGTTTCACATTTTGGTAAATTCTTTACGTTGCTACCGTGTATATATTTTAATTTTGTTCCTGTAAGGAAGGCTACTTAATTATTTCCATCACTCATATGTGAAACCGTACGGGAAAAAATGTAAATGGATAATATCTACCAACCTAGTGAAAAATTCCAATTCTAATTTTGTAAACTAACTTTTGGATGGTTTTGAACTGTCATTTAATACTGAAATGGGAATGCCCTGTGAGCATTCGCGTTCATGTATTTCTTGAGGAGAACGCGCTAACACCCGACTGTATGGATTCAAAAAGGGTGCCCAGCGCGCAGGCATCATGGGAGACAGCATGCAAGCGAGCGCTGGTACGGAGTGCCAGCCAAGGCCAAGTGACGTCACACCGAAAGTTCTATTCGATTCGATGGCATTTCATCACGAACAAAAGGTCAGAACGTTATTTGGAGAACGTCTCGTTGTAGGCTTGGACAACAAATGTTAATGGCCAAAATTTCATTAAAATCGGCGGAAGGATGGACGAGATATGCATTTTTTTAAGATGATCATATTTGCAGCCTCGCCGTCCGACCTTGAGCAATATAAGTGGTCGCCAGCATTGAGGAGAACGGTGTGTGAGTGAGTACTTCGTCGTGAACTAGCCACCTCGCTGTCCAGGCCCGCTGATGTGATACATTTCGTTACTCTCTCCGGCTAAGGACCGGCGATTGAAAGTGCGTGATACGAATGTTGAAAGCGTTCTCCGCGGACTTAAACTTCGCCTGTAAGCGGAAAGCTTATTCTCTAATAATATCGGTCTGTCGAGCCGACTAACATTATTTCGTTTTGTGAATTTTACATTGAAGAGACTGTACCGTAATCACTAGATATTCTGAAACTGTGCTTAAAGGACTTAGGGCATAAAGACTGTGCTTTAGTTGTTTCCTCTCCAAGAGACTGTGTTAGGCTATTGCGTGAAATAGTGCCCTAGTGAAAGTACAATTCTTTTAGGGACAGTGTTAATTTGTTTTATAAAGGACAGTGCCAACCTTTTTTTAAAGTCTGTGTTAATTCACTCCGTGAGAAAAACAGTGTCAACATTTCCTTTTCATGAGATTGTGCGAACGTTCGTTTTCAAATGACTGTGTTAATTCACTTCGCAGAACCGTGCTAATTTCTTTCATAAGACTGTGCCGATATTTCCTTTCAAAGCCTGTGCTGATTCGATTCGTGAAATACGGTACCTTTATTTCTTTTCAAGGGACTATGAAAGACTGTGTCTACATTTATTGCCGAGAAGTTGTATTAAGTTACGTGTAATACGGTGCCTCAGGGGAAATATATCTCTGAGAAACTATGCGAATTTTTGTTAAGACTGTGTCGTAATAGAACTTGGTTCTTTTTCACGAGACCGTGTCATAAACCGTTTCTTTTCTGTCTTCGCAGAAACTTTAATTTATTTCTACATGTGCGTGTGCTAGAACATTGCATGTGCTTCTCCGTACTCATTACAAACAGTACAAAGACTGAGTCGTAGGACTTAAGTTATTTTCTTTTCGCACTGAGATTAAGTGAAGTGATAAACCGTTGTATCTCAGAAAGTGGCAGATTATTTTCATTGCCTATCACTTGGAGTTCGACAGTGACTATTGCACGAACAACAGTAATTATTTTCACAGAACTGTGATTTTGAATTCTTCTCTTTTTCCAAAAGTAATGTGCGTCCAACACCATTCACAGTGGAACTTGTTCGGCCAGTAAACAGTGTCTCGCCACAATTTGCAGTGCAGAGCGGTAGAGAAGTGTCGTATCAGATTCTATTGACATTCTGTGCGAAAGTATTACATTTCTCTACTCTCTTCATGGGACTTAGTGGAATACAAAGCTAAACAACTATTCCACGCTGCACCATCATCAGACGACCGCCGCAGGTTCGAGTCTCCTTCAACATCAAGGGCTAACAACCGCCGTGGGACGACGCCGACGACGACGACGTGGGACGACGCCGATGCCTACACCGCAGGACGACGCCTTCTGGACATCTTTGAGGACATTCAAACCATTCGTCTGTAAAGCGTGATGTAATTTCTATGCATTTTTTTTAATAAACTGCAAGTTCCTCTTTAAATATGAACTCATTTCACTAGTCTTCTCTCGTACTCTCTAAAGCATGAACCGTACACGCCTTGGCGTTAATTCATGCTCTCCACAAAGCTGAAGTACTTGCGTTCCTGTTTCAATATATTTACATCGAATATTTTACAGCGGAAAGATGTGATATAACTGATTTTATTGTCAATTCTGTATTTTAAATATGTATATTACGCGATTCAGTCTCTATGGTTCGTTTTCAACTTGAATCTCTGCATTTTATCCCAGGTTGGAGGAATAGGATGATACGTCAGAAGAGGGGCTGGGAGGGTTTAAAAAAATGGAATCTGCGTCAGCATTTCCCACGAGGTCAATGACCCCGGCCAAGGTCACTGACACCATGACGCCATGACTAAGTGACCGTGACGTCCCATTGTTTGTAAACAAAGCCACGTGCTTTTGACAGACCCTAACCTCACTTTTTTGAAACTTACTGCTGCCTTCTTGACAGATCCTAACATCACAGCTGCCATCGTGACCACCTGGGCGCGGAATTCGAATTAGTTACAGCTGTGAAGATGACAGCTGTTATGTTGTCAGACCCTAACCTCACTTTCTGAACAGGAGAACGTCGCTAACCTTACTGCTGCAATCTTAACAAGTCCTAACCGCACTGCTCCATCTTAACGACGTGGGCGCGGAATTTGAATAATTGACAACTGTCAAGATGGTAGAACCTTTCTTTTTGGGCCATCTGGGCGCGGAATTTGAACCAGTGAACGTGGCTAACAAAACTGTTGCCATCTTGACAAGTCCTAACCACGTGTATTTACTTGGCGCGGAATTTGAACAAATGAATGTGGCTAGCGTGACAGCCGTCTTCTTGTCAGGTCCTAACCTCGTGCACTTGTTTTGGCACGGATTTCGAAAAAGTGTGCATGGCTAACCTCACAGCTGTCATCTTGACGGGACTTAGCCACATGCTTTTTATGGCGCGGAATTTTGAACGATCGCTATCATGACAGGGTTATCTTGACGGGACTTAGCCACGTGCTTTTGTGTGGCGCGGAATTTTGAATGACCCTAACCTCAAAGCTGTTATCTTGACGGGACTTAACCATGTCGACTAGGCGCCTAACTACACAGAAAATGGTTTTACGGTTAGATGGCCTTCCCAACGCCATCTTCTCTAGGAGGGGGCGTAACCTTACAGGGTCCTAGTTTTAAGGCTTGATGCCCTTTCCGACACTATCTTGGAGGGGCCTAACCTTAGAGAACCCTAGTTTATAGCTTGCTGCCCTTCTCGACATGCCCCTTCCCTATTTGAGGGGCCTAAGGACCCTATTTCCAAGGCTAGCTGCACTCCTCGTCATGCCCCTTGCCGAAACCAAATTAGAGGGGCCTAAACCCAGATAATTATAGTTTTAAGTCTAGCAGCCCTTCTCGACAGCGTAACGTTACGGAGGTAAGCTGAATCCCTCCTTCTCCTCCGCACAATTCTGTATTCGACAGCGCGACGTCACGGAGGTCAGCACAATCCCTCCTCCTCCTCACAGTTTTACGGACAGGTGCCCTCCTGCACTAGACGGCCTTCCGCCTAAACTATTTTTGGAGGAGGACCATCTACACCATCGCTAAGGCTTTACATCTCCATCCGACACGTGACCTCCCCCCTGAACAAGATAAAACATGTTGTTAATCAATCCTGTTACAGAAGACCGGAAGTGATGTGCCCTTAACAGAAGCAATATATATATATAGTCTGTTGTTATTGTAACGTGTTGTCGGGGTAGATGAATAAATAAATGAGTACAGCAACTGGTAGCGTCCTATTTCTAAGATTTATTAGCACTACAATTACAGATTTACACACACACACACACACATACACACGGAGTCATCGACTATGTACACTACACTCACTCAGCCACTCAGTCACACTCGCTAGCGCTGTCACGGTCCACAGCCTACACATCAGTCTCGCAGGTCAGGATAGTACCCGTTCGCAGTCTACACACGTCGTCACCCAGTGTACCCTTCTTCGCTGCTCCAGAACACCCAAGGTGGTTCTCTAGCAGCCGGCCACAAGGGACTCACACACACACGACGTCAGGGGAACAGGAACGAGTCCTCGGCTCCAACAGGCAGACACTCCATCAGGCTGAACTCTCCCAGGCCATCACTGACTGCGCTCCAGCGAACTCAATCTCGCTCTCACTCACTCTTACTCACTAACTCCGTCTCTCACTGACTGACTGACTCCAAGTTACTCCTCTCCTTATATACCTGCTCTGAGCCTTCCAGAACAGTCCGGATGCTAGATGTATCCAGGAACCTCGCGAGATAGAAGACTCCAGATTAATCTTCCAGTCGTTTCCGTAGTCCTCTGCGGCGGGTTGGCCTAGCACTAAAGTGCTGCACGTGATTGGCGCGGCTGAAGTAAGGGGGTGAGCCGAATACGGTGACGAGGCGGGCCCGTAGCAAGTTGGCATTGCGGACACTATAACCATTACATTATCTTGCAGTAAGGATTTGAATAGTCAGCATATATTCCCATCGTGTTCTGAACACAAAACTTCTCTTGGTTATAAATATATGTTAGAAGGAGGGCGCGTGGTATCTTGTTGACAAAACAAGAGAAATTGACACGCAGGCAGATGGTGATTACATGAAATAAAACTACCTCTCTCTCTATCTCTCTTTCGTTTGCGAATATAACATAAATTTTATGGCCCAAACATAACAGTCACCCTACACAAAATAAAAAATCATGGATTCCAACTCTGATCTCCCTCTGTTCAGCATCAGAATAAAAAGTCTCTAATACTTGCATCACATGGCTTTCGAACCCTGAAAATCATGGATTCGAACCCTCTTCTCTCAGTTCATCGTCAGAATAAAAAATTTCGAATGCAGGCAACGCATGGAATCGAACCCTGTTTTTACTGCTGTAATAAAAAAACCATACACTTAACTACTATAAAAATCTCTCTCTCTATTACTGTGTTGGATTCGAACACTGATCTGTCTGTTGAATGTTAGATTAAAAAGAAAATCTCCAACACATGCAACAGAAAAAATGTGTATTGCAGATATTGGTTCGAACTCTGATTTAGTCACCGTGACAGAATAAAAAAAATCACTGGCACAGTGTGGGATTCTGCCAGCACATCGCTCGCTGTTATAACCGGATGCAACAGCTCAGCATACTCGGTAGTATCTGACCTTGTCGAGAACACTAGTAAGGCAGACCCTCTCTTCCATTAGTATTATTATTATTATTATTATTATTATTATTATTATTATTATTATTATTATTATTATTATTATTATTATTATTATTATTAGAGATTTCTCTCATCGGTTGTGATATCTTCAATGGGTGGCGACAGTGGATTTGAACCTAGCCGCGTGCTGCTAACCGCATGGCGAATGCAATTATTATGATTTTTAAATTATTATTATTGTTATTATTATTATTATTATTTTGGAAGTAACGCTATCTATTGATAGTTGCAATACATAAATCACCGGGCGTGTTGTTTATCCTTAGACGATCTGCGCGTTGTAATGGCAAACTCCATAGAACGTTGCCCCTTGATTAGCCTTACCCCTACCAGGAATTTCGAACAAGGCACACTGCAAGATCCTGCCTTACATTGTTCGCTGATGTGACCGGATGTGATAGCTCAGCAATACACGGGTAGTACCTGACCTTGTCGGGACACTAGCAAGGCAGACCCTCTATTCTATTATCAGAAACCGGGGTCGCTATTTCATTATCAGTAGATAAATCTATTGCTGTGTAGTCACTGTTATGTACTCCTGTGCGACAACATTCCGATACCTCGGATAATAATAATAATAATAATAATAATAATAATAATAATAATAATAATAATAATAATAATAATAATAATAATAATAATTGTACCGGGCGATACACCTCTACGCGACGCAAGTTCATATCTTGCGCCAATTGAAACTTCTCTACTGGAGAAACCCGGAACTTTAACCACCGAACTAACTCTACTAGTTATCAGAAGATGTCACTGAGTGTTTTTGATTTGCTTTTGTTTTTCATTGATCAAGAAGTGTGGACATTCTCTAACAGATGTCTCTACCAAAAACTATGGTAATACACTCTGGCGCAATGGAATGAAATCTCTTGAAGAAATTTTGTATTCATAAGTTTTGTCTTTACTAAATTTTGTTCTGTGGTTTGTGTGTTGGCATATTAATCCTTTCTTTCCGTCTGTTTTGAATTTATCCAATCAGTAATTTCTGTAATTAATTATCCTCCAATCATAGCTTTCTTCTTCAAATTTCCATGTGTAATTCTTTGTCTACCAATAAAAATTGAGGGGGTGTGTCTACTCATTCTTGAAAGGTCTCGAATTTTCCACGAGGGTATAAAAACTGCTGATTTTCTTGTCTCGGGGCCACTAGTATAACATCTAACTCAGTGTGTGAATATGTAGCAGGGGGCGGGAAGCGCCTCGTTCTTCAGACAGCAGTTCTTGAACAAGGTAATGGCCTTTTAACAACTTTATTTCTTGCTAGCTCAGCAGTCTAACTCTCGGGGAGGGTTCGAAACCTTTAATATGTAACCCATCTCTTTAAAATGTAAATTCCTTTTCAGTCTACGTAAAAACTACAAATCTCTTTTACTGTAAAGCTAGGATAGAGAGTGCTTTACCCTCTCGAGCTCCCCTTCATATCTGAAATTGAGGTGACTACGTTTTCATAACCTTTCTTCTCTTCCTTAATGTATTAAAGTTTTCTGATACGAGTCACCTCTCTAGCTTGGGATTAGCCCCTGTGTATCGGCCTAGAGCCACTTAGGTTTTAAAATGTGTATTTAGGAGTGCAAGTTCACGCCTCCAGTCCTCTCTGTAATTGGGGCCAGTAATTTAACCTGTTGTTTTTTTTCTTTTCCTTCATGCGAAGGCCCTGTAGGTTGGGTATTAAATACCCCTGTTTCTTTGTGTGTCTTGAGGGCAGTAGAAGTAAAGTTTGTTGTGGCCTTTGATAGGCTTGTAAAACTGAGAGCAGGTCAGCTCTTTCTGGTATTTTGGAAGGTGCCTCTAGGAGGCTTGGTATTTCTAAGCGGGAGCAAGAGCTCCATGTAATGAAGGGGTTTTCTGCCCTTTGGTAATTTGTGGTTGTGAGCTGTGCGATCGGACTTTGGGGCTCATAGCCCAGAATTTGTAAAGTTGCATTGTACCTGATTTAACTGGTTGTTATTTGTTGTACGCTCAAAATTCTATGTCACCATTGTTAAGTTTTGAAAATATAACCTTTATTGAAATTTTAATTCATCTTTCGAACTCGTAGTTATACCCATTCCAGCCAGCACCTTCTTTCACCTCTGACTTCCACGGATAACTCCATAACAACAACAATAATAATAATAATAATAATAATAATAATAATAATAATAATAATAATAATAATAATGCGAAACCACGGAAAACTATCTTCAGCTGCTGACGACAGTGGGATTCGAATCCACTATCTCCTGGCTGAGGACTACTCAGCCTATGTAATTACAATTAAAGAACTATCCTACTGTAAGACAGAGAACAACAGCCGTAAGGATTTATCATCCTGACCATTGATACTGTTATTATTATTGTTAATATTATTATAATTAATAATAATATTGCATGCCTCTTACCCGGTGGCCATGTCATTAATTAAGGTACAGCCCCTAGCATTTGCCTGGAGGAAACTACAGAAAACTATCTTCAGCTGCTGACGACAGTGGGATTCAAACCCACTATCTCCTCGATAAGGACTACTCAGTCTGCGTAATTACAATTAAAGTACCATCTAACTATAAAATACCAGCCTCGGTCTAGAGAATAACAGCCGTAAGGATTTATCATGCTGACCACACATTACCTTGTAATCTGCAGGCCTTCGGGCTGAGCAACTGGCCCGCTAGTACGAAAATTAATAGTCATTCTAGACCTCGCAAATGTATTATTATTATTATTATTATTATTATTATTATTATTATTGCATGCTTCTTACCCGGTGGACATGTCATTAATTAAGGTACAGCCCCTAGCATTTTCCTGGAGGAAACTACGGAAAATTATCTTCAGCGGCTGCCGGCAGTGGGATTCAAACCTATTATCTCCTGGATGAGGACTACTCAGCCTACGTAATTACAATTAAAGAAATATCTAACTGTAAGATAGAGAATAACAGCCGTAAGGATTTATCATGCTAACTACACATTACCTCATCTGCAGGCCTTCGAGCTGAGCAGCAACGAACAATCCCTTAGATGCAGGTTAAAAATTCTAACCTGGTCGGGAATCGACCACCCGAGCCCTCTAGATAATAATCTCAATCCACTAACTACACGGCCGGTGCTATATTTTTATCTGATTAATTTTATAATTCCCCATTTCTACTTTATGTTAGAAACTGTTACACAGTGAACAAGCAGCGGACTGTAGGCGCTGTCTCCGCAGAAAATTTAAATTTCCTTTCCTGTTGTGGACAGCAGAGAGATACGCGCAAGCAAGGGGTAACGCGCATTTACTTGATAAGACAACGCACACACAAGACCATCTCAATGCAGAGATTACATTTATCATTTCAAAACATGAATAAAACCTTTTTATTTTTACATGTAAGTATATATTATGCTATTATAAGGTAAGGACAAAAAATGTGAACGAAGAGAATGTACAGAAGTAAAATAGGTATATAAAACTATAAAAATGTGTGTATTTTTCCGTTCATTTCTTCACTACGTTAGAAGGTGATTTTACGTAGTCCAATGCGGGTGCTATTGCGTGTGCTATGTAATGTGTTTACTTTATGTGATTATTATTGTTCGTACCGTAAATAGGAGCAAATCCATCTCCTTAACACAATACGACGTAGAAAAACAGTAGAATAATTTTTATTGCACATGACTGTGGTTGTTGCAAATAGCTGCCAGTCACAAGCTGCGTAAGTAAAAGGCTTTTTTATTGCGTAGGCAAAACAGAAGAGGCATACAAAGAAAAATCAGTAAGGTAGTTTCCCTTTGTTTCCTTCGAAGAGAGTTCAAGTTTCTGTGATAGAGATTTTTATTCAAGTTCAGTGGCTATGTTATTGTGTAGACGAAAGATATTTTATACTTATTAGAGAGAGGGAGCGCAGAGCGTTTACAGACAAACGTCCCCAGCAGTTGCATAGTAACATCGCTGATCATTTTACCAGGAGATGGAACAATATTGTCGGGGTGCTGTGTCATACAGTCCTAGCATTTGCTTGGTATTTACTATGGGCTAGTTCGTGAGGCTGCGTTCGATTCCTAGCCAGGTTACCTGCACACAAACAACCCTCTTGCCATTGATTACAGCGTTGTGGCTGCACAACTAAATAAGATACTATTCACGTGTTTGATTCCGAGTCAGAACAGGGATGGTTTTTTAAAATTGCATTTAGTTACGTTGAAAAATAAAATGTCGTATGGCTTTTAGTGCCGGGATATCCCAGGACGGGTTCGGCTCGCCAGGTGCAGGTCTTTCTATTTGACTCCCGCAGGCGACCTGCGTGTCGTGATGAGGATGAAATGATGATGAAGACAACACACACACCCAGCCCCGTGCCGCGGGAATTATCCAATTAAGGTTAAAATCCCCGACCCGGCAGGGAATCGAACCCGGGACCCTCTGAACTGAAGGCCAGTACGCTGACCGTTCAGCCAACGAGTCGGACTCAGTTACGTTAAAAAGTGGAATAATTGTTTAACTGACTAATTCTTTACTGTGACAGAAAATGCTATTTATTGTCTTGTAACAATATTCGTCAGAAGATGGTATGTATCATTACGCAAATAAATAATAAGACAATAGGCTGTTGTGTTCGGCATTTTGAGTGATGGCATGCTATGAAAACTTTCAAGGCCTTGGTTCGAGTCTAACTCCTTGCCACCTTCAAACTGATTAAGATTAATTGATTTTAGTGCTGAACACTTGGTGATGTGGACTGAGCCTAAACATTGTCAAACAGAACTTTCTCAACCTTAGATGATTCTGGAAAACATCTATTGGCAGATCAAACATTCTCCAGCATTACGCAGTCGGAGTTTCCTTTCTTTTCATCCTCACTTATCCTTATTGTACTGATCCTCCTTTTTACCCTACCCTTTTCTCCTTTATTAGGTGTACATGTTTTTTATATTAGGGCGCCCTGGAGGCGTATTCCTTTTTTTGTGGCCAAATATTTCTTGATCTTCATGGTAAAAGTGTACTTGTTCCCTCCAAATTTGATCAGATAATAATATTAATAATTATCACTTGAGGTGATTGTGTGTGTGACACCTCTCTTTTCAAAATAATAATAATAATAATAATAATTGAGAAAACTGGTTTTGTGATCTAGTTCCATCATATGGTCGAGACTCACGCTGACACAGTGTTCTATGTCACGATTTTTTGTAATTTTGTCCAAACTTATCTGTGGGTTAGTCCCCTTTCGAAAACTTTTCCTCTTAAACGGGGACCCGAGCTATTTTGCCTTTATAATCAATGTCTGGGATTTTTGCTCAGACTATATCTTCTTGCTTAACAAGGTGTATATTGTGATAAACTTTATTCACCAATTTTATTGAAGAAAAAGAGCTGTTCTTTCAAAGGTTTTGAAACTCTACTTAAGAAATATATCATCTGAGATGATTATCCGTATAACTTTGGAAAAACTGTTAAAGCACGGACCTTGCATGGCAGTTCCTTTTTAATCTATATATATATAAAGTAGCTTGTCCTGACTGACTGACTGATTCATCATCGCCGAGCCAAAACTACTGGACATAAAGAAATGAAATTTTGGGCATAGATTCATATTAAGATGTAGGTGCTCGCTAAGAGAGGATTTTTGGATATTCCGTCGCTAAGGGGGTGAAAAGGGGGGTGAAATTTTAAAATGAGTGTGTCTATATCTCAAAACTTTAAAAGTTTACAGATGTGCAAAATTGAAATTTAGAATCTTCTTTCAAAATAAGGAAACACGTATTTTTTTGTTTTCAGACAATCCCAATAGGAGGGGTGAAAAAGGGTGAAAAAGGCGTTGAATGCCTTTAATCCGGATACGCTACTTATATATCAGAAACTGAAGATATTACAGACCGCAAAATTGGTACTTTTGATCGCTGTGAAAAATAAAGAAACACAATTTTTTTTGTTTTTGGAAAATCCAATTAATGCGAGGGTGAAAGGGGGGGGGGGTGAATTTTTAAAATGAGTGCATCTATATCTCAAAAGTTTTAAAGTTTAGAGATGTAAAAATTGGTATTTAGAATCTTCATTAAAAATAAAGGAACACGTATTTTTTTTGTTTTCGGAAAATCCCAATAGGAGGGGTGAAAAGGGGTGAAAAATATGTTGAATGACTTTAAAGAGAATACATATATCTCAGAAACTGAAGATATTACAGACCTCAAAATTGGTACTTTTGATCGCTTTCAAAAATAAAGAAACACAAATTTTTTGTTTTTGGAAAATCCAATTAATGCGAGGGTGAAAAGGGGGGTGAATTTTTAAAATGAGTGCATCTATATCTCAAAAGTTTTAAAGTATAGAGATGTAAAAATTGGTATTTAGAATCTTCATTAAAAATAAAGGAACGCGTATTTTTTTGTTTTCGGAAAATCCCAATAGGAGGGGTGAAAAGGGGTGAAAAATCGGTTCGGATGCCTTTAAAGAGAATACTTATATCTTAGAAACTGAATATATTACAGACCTGAAAATTGGTATTTGGGATCTAATTTAAAATAAAGAAACAGGTATTTTTTCGTTTTGGGAAAATCCAAATAATGGGGGGTGAAAAGGGGGATGAAATTTTTAAAATGAGTGTATCTATATCTCAAAACTTTTAAAGTTTATAGATGTAAAATTTGGTATTTAGAAATCTCCTTTAAAAATAAAGAAATACGTACTTTTTTGTTTTCGAAAAATCCTAATAGGAAGGGTGAAAAAGGGTGAAAAATAGGTTGAATGCCTTTAATGAAGCTACTTATATTTCAGAACCTGAAGATATTAAAGACCTGAAAATTGGTATTTGGGATCTACTTTAAAAATAAAGAAACAGGTATTTTTTCGTTTTTGGAAAAACCAAATAATGGGGGGGGGGGGGGGTGAAAAGGGGGGTGAATTTTTAAAATGAGTGTGCCTACATCTTAAAACGTTAAACGTTTACAGATGTAAAAATTGGTGTTTAGAATCTCCCTTAAAAATAAAGGGACACGTATTTCTTTGTTTTCTCTAAATCCCAATAGGAGGGGTGTAAAAGGGTGAATAATTGGTTGAATGCCTTTAATGAGGATACATATATCCCAGAAACTGAAGATATTACAGAACTGAAAATTTGTAAATGGGATATCGTTAAAAAATATAGAAACACGTATATTTTTGCTTTTGGAAAATTCAATTAATGGCGGTTAAACAGGAGTGGCAAATTGGGGTGAATTGTTTGAAAGACTATATCTACAGAATATTTGAGAAGCGTAAAATGTTACAGACGTAAATAGTGGGTATTTGGAATCTCCTGTAAATGTAAAGAAACATAGGTGATTTGTCTTTGGAAACTCCACTTAAGGGGAACTAAAATGGGGTGAAATTTCAAAATGAGAATTTCTACAGTATATCTCAAAAAACTTAACATGTACAGAAGTGAAAAATGGTCATTTTTTTCCTATTAAAAATAAAGAAAAGTGTATTTTTAGTTTTCGGAAATACAACTTGGGTAGTGTGGGGGGGGGGGGGTAAAAGTGACTGAAAATGGTGTTGAATTCTTTTAATTAGGCTACTGATATCTCAAAAATGAAGATGTTACACACGTGAAATTTTATTTTTGGAATCTGCTTTAAAAGTAAACAAACACGTATTGTCGGAAAATCCAATGAAAGGGATTTGGAGTGTTAAAGGATAGAAAAAATTAATTGACTTAATTGTATGAGAATACATACATCTAATAAAAACTAAAGTTGTTACAGACGTGAAAATTGGTATTTTGATCTCCTTTAAAAACAAAGAAAAGCGCGTTTTGGGGGGAAACAATCTTTTGGGGGGAGGGGGGGGAGTGAAGAGGAGTTGAGTTCCTTTCATGAGGACAATTAAATCAAAAACTGAAGAGGTTAGAGTGGTGATAATTGGTATTTAGAAGATCCTTTACTATTAAAGGAACAAGTATTTTTTGCTTTAATATCACTTTGTGAGGGAGGTGGGGGGGGAGTGTGGAAGGAAGTTAAAAACGTGAATTATTATTAAGGGGATACTTATATCTCAAAACTGAAGGTAATAAACGTGAACATTGGTATTTGGAATCTCCTTTAAACATAAAGAAACACGCCTTCTTTTAATTTTTTGGAGGGTGGGGGTAAATAAACTTAACGGCGATGGGGTGTAAAAGGAGGTGAGACCAATGATTTTACTGTTGGTAATGTACTTATAAGGAGCCTCCGTTGCTCAGTAGGCAGCGCGCCGGCCTCTCACAGCTGGGTTCCGTGTTTCAAATCCCGGTCACTCCATGTGACATTCGTGCTGGACAAAATGGAGGCGGACAGGTTTTTCTGCGGATACTCCCGCATTCCCTGTCATCATTCATTCCAGCAACACTGTCCAATATTTCATTTCATTTGTCACTCATCGATCATTGCCCCAGAGGGGAGCTTCGGCAGCCGGCACAATTCCTATTGTCGCCGCTAGATGGGGCTTTATTCATTCCATCACTGATCATGTCGAATGATAGGAAACAGGCTGTAGACTTGCGATGTACTTATTCTGATCATAAACCGATCATTTTTAATCTTTCCTGGGTTCTTTTCCAACAGCCATATTTTCCTTCGGAGAACGTTCTTAGATTAGAGTAGATTCTCCTGGCATATAAATAAAAATTTAAACACATTTGAAATAAACGATAGGAATGAGATTGGCCGTCAAATTGTTCACCTCTATAATAAGGCCAATAACACACGGAGGTATGTCATTCGTATCGCCAGAAATTCCGCACACTTGCCTACGCGCAACAATGGTGCTGGTCACATTGTTAGCAATGACAATGGCAGCAGATGTATTTTACCGCCAAGTAGCGGTCTTGCATATTGCTGTGGGGTCCAGAACATCAATAATAATAATAATAATAATAATAATAATAATAATAATAATAATAATAATAATAATAATAATAATAATAATAATAATAATAATGTCCTGGACCGTCGTCAACATGTGCGGACCGTGCTGGAAACGGGTCCTGGACGGGTAATGACTACGATTGCAGTCCGGCCGCCGGTTTAGTACCGCCAAGGCACCTAAGAGGACACCACGCCGGATCTCCTCAAGGATTTGATCCACATTTAAAATGCTTATAGGAAAGCATGGGTAAGATTTAGGAACCCAACTGACCGGGTGGAATACCTGGACCTAGCCCGGGAAATACGAAATCGATTGCTGGAAAGAAAGATTGAAAAATGGGAGGAACGTTGCCGTAATCTCTCAGTAAACGAGTCAGATCACGAATATCGGCGGGTTGTACATAAAACGATAAGCATTGAATTATAAATTTCAATACATTACCGTAGCGAAGCACGGGTATCTTGCTAGTCTATCTATATATATATAAAGTAGCTTGTCCTGACTGACTGACTGATTCATCATCGCCGAGCCAATACTACTGGACATAAAGAAATGACATTTTGGGGATATATTCATATTAAGATGTAGGTGCTCGCTAAGAGAGGATTTTTGGATATTCCGTCGCTAAGGGGGTGAAAAGGGGGGTGAAATTTTAAAATGAGTGTGTCTATATCTCAAAACTTTAAAAGTTTACAGATGTGAAAATTGGTATTTAGAATCTTCTTTAAAAATAAGGAAACACGTATTTTTTTGTTTTCAGACAATCCCAATAGGAGGGGTGAAAAAGGGTGAAAAAGGGGTTGAATGCCTTTAATCCAGATACGCTACTTATATCTCAGAAACTGAAGATATTACAGACCTCAAAATTGGTACTTTTGATCGCTGTCAAAAATAAAGAAACACATATTTTTTTGTTTTTGGAAAATCCAATTAATGCGAGGGTGAAAGGGGGGTGAATTTTTAAAATGAGTGCATCTATATCTCAAAAGTTTTAAAGTTTAGAGATGTAAAAATTGGTATTTAGAATCTTCATTAAAAATAGAGGAACACGTATTTTTTTTTTTGTTTTCGGAAAATCCCAATAGGAGGGGTAAAATGGGGTGAAAAATGGGTTGAATGCCTTTAAAGAGAATATTTATATCTCAGAAACTGAAGATATTACAGACCTCAAAACTGGTACTTTTGATCGCTTTCAAAAATAAAGTAACACATATTTTTTGTTTTTGGAAAATCCAATTAATGCGAGGGTGAAAAGGGGGGTGAATTTTTAGAATGAGTGCATCTATATCTCAAAAGTTATAAAGTTTAGAGATGTAAAAATTGGTATTTAGAATCTTCATTATAAATCAAGGAATACGTAGTTTTTTGTTTTCGGAAAATCCCAATAGGAGGGGTGAAAAGGGGGTGAAAATTGGGTTGAATGCCTTTAAAGAGAATACTTATATCTTAGAAACTGAATATATTACAGACCTGAAAATTGGTATCTGGGATCTACTTTAAAAATAAAGAAACCGGTATTTTTTTGTTTTGGGAAAATCAAAATAATGGGGGTGAAAAGGGGGATGAAATTTTTAAAATGAGTGTATCTATATTTCAAAACTTTTAAAGTTTATAGATGTAAAATTTGGTATTTAGAATCTCCTTTAAAAATAAAGAAACACGTATTTTTTGTTTTCGGAAAATCCTAATAGGAAGGGTGGAAAAGGGTGAAAAAGAGGTTGAATGCCTTTAATGAGGCTACTTATATTTCAGAACCAGAAGATATTACAGACCTGAAAATTGGTATTTGGGATCTACTTTAAAAATAAAGAAACAGGTATTTTTTCGTTTTTGGTAAATCCAAATAATGGGGGGGTGAAAAGGGGGGTGAATTTTTAAAATGAGTGTGTCTACATCTTAAAACTTTAAACGTTTACGGATGTAAAAATTGGTGTTTAGAATCTCCCTAAAAAATAAAGGGACACGTATTTCTTTGTTTTCTCTAAATCCCAATAGGAGGGGTGTAAAAGGGTGAATAATGGGTTGAATGCCTTTAATGAGGATACCTATATCTCAGAAACTGAAGATATTACGGAACTGAAAATATGTAAATGGGATCTCCTTTAAAAATAAAGAAACACGTATATTTTTGATTTTGGAAAATTCAATTAATGGCGGTTAAACAGGAGTGGCAAATTGGGGTGAATTTTTTGAAAGACTATATCTACAGAATATCTGAGAAGCGTAAAACGTTACAGACGTAAAAAGTGGGTATTTGGAATCTCCTGTAAGTGTAAAGAAACATAGGTGATTTGTCTTTGGAAACTCCACTTAAGGGGAACTAAAAAGGGGTGAAATTTTAAAATGAGAATTTCTACAGTATATCTCAATAAACTTAACATGTTACAGAAGTGAAAAATGGTAATTTTTTAATTCTATTAAAAATAAAGAAACGTGTATTTTTAGTTTTCGGAAATACCACTTGGGAAGTGGGGGGGGGGGTACAAGTGACCGAAAATGGTGTTGAATTCTTTTAATTAGGCTACTGATATCTCAAAAATGAAGATGTTACACACGTGAAATTTGATTTTTGGAATCTCCTTTAAACGTAAACAAACACGTATTCTCGGAATATCCAATGAAGGGGGTTTGGGGGGTTAAAGGATTGAAAAAATTAATTGACTTAATTGTATGAGAATACATACATCTAATAAAAACTAAAGTTGTTACAGACGTGAAAATTGGTATTTTGATCTCTTTTAAAAACAAAGAAAAGCGCGTTTTTGGGGGGGAACAATCTTTGGGGGGGGGCGGGAGTGAAAAGGAGCTGAATTCCTTTCATGAGGACACATACATCAAAAATTAAAGAGGTTAGAGTGGTGATAATTGGTATTTAGAAGATCCTTTACTGTTAAAGGAACAAGTATTTTTTTGCCTTAATATCACTTTGTGAGGGGGGGGGGGAGTGTGAAAGGAAGCTAAAAAAGTGAATTATTTTTAAGGGGATACTTATATCTCAAAACTGAAGGTAATAAACGTGAATATTGGTATTTGGAATCTCCTTTAAACATAAAGAAACATACCTTCTTTTAATTTTTTTGGGGGTGGGGGTAAATAAACTTAACGGCGGTGGGGTGTAAAAGGCGGTGAGACCAATTGATTTTACTGTTCATAATGTACTTATAAGGAGCCTCCGTTGCTCAGGCGGCAGAGCGCCGGCCTCTCACAGCTGGGTTCCGTGTTTCAAATCCCGGCCACTCCATGTGACATTCGTGCTGGACAAAATGGGGCGGGACAGGTTTTTCTCCGGATACTCCGGCTTTCACTGTCACCATTCATTCCAGCAACACTGTTCAATATTTCATTTCATTTGTCACTCATCGATCATTACCCCAGAGGGGAGCTTCGGCAGCCGGCACAATTCATATTGTCGCCGCTAGATGGGGCTTTATTCATTCCATCCCTGATCCTGTCGAATGATAGGAAACAGGCTGTTGACTTTCGATGTACTTATTCTGATCATAAACCGATCATTTTTAATCTTTCCTGGGTTCTTTTTCAACAGCCATCTTTTCCTTCGGAGAACGTTCTTAGATTAGAGTAGATTCTCCTGGCATATAAATAAAAATTTAAACACATTTGAAATAAACGATAGGAATGATATTGACCGTCAAATTGTTCACCTCTATAATAAGGTCAATAATGCACGGAGGTATGTCATTCGTATCACCAGAAATCCCGCACACTTGCCTACGCGCGACAATGGTGCTGGCCACATTGTCAACAATGACAATGGCAGCAGATGTAATTTACCGCCAAGTAGCGGTCTTGCATATTGCTGTGGGGTCCAGAACATATAATAATAATAATAATAATAATAATAATAATAATAATAATAATAATAATAATGTTCTGGACCGTCGTCACATGTGCGGACCCCGCTGGAAACGGGTCCTGGACGGCTAATGACTAAGAATGCAGTCCGGCCGCGGGTTCAGTAGGCTACCGCCAAGGCACCCAAGACGACACCACGACAGATCCGCTGAAAGATTTGATCCATATTAAAAATGCTTATAGGAAAAGATGGCAAAGATTTAGGGACCCAACTAACTGGGTGGAATACCTGGACCTGGCCCGGGAAGTACGAAATCGTTTGCTGGAAAGAAAGATTGAAAAATGGGAGGAAACTTGCCGTAATCTATTAGAAAACGAGTCAGATCGCGAATTTTGGCGGATTCTCGCAGAAAACGGGTCAGATCGCGAATTTCGGCGGATTATATATCTAAAACAATAAGTATTCAATTATAAATTTCAGTATAATACCGTAGCGAAGCACGGGTATCTTGCTAGTCTCATATATATATATTGGTCAATTTAATTCTGTAGGTTTAGCTTAATTATCCCTTTGCTACTTTTCTTAACATGTCCAGGGTATATTTGAGGATCTATTTTGTCCAAAAATGTTAGTGTGCACTGTATTCTCGTTTAAAGCTGCTGTTCCAATACACTTGGTCATCTAAATTTTTTTGAAAGGTGGTGTTCTTTTTTGATGTTTGGTACCTACAACGGTAAACCTCTCCTACTATCCCCCCCAGTACTGGTTCCTCTCACTCTGCTCCTTTCTTGTTTGATGTGATCGACTCCTCGGTGCAGTGTTGCCTATATACAGACATCGTTTGGTAGTTTTTTCTTACAACCGGGATGGAAAGATTAGTTTTGGAGAGAGCTCCTAAGATATCTTAACTACATTGCACAATACGTCACATATGGTAGCAGACATTCCTTTCTTCCCCATTCTCATCATATTCTCTTGTTTAAATTGATACACTTTTTTGGTTTCTCCTTAGATCTTTTCGCATTTCGTTTTGATTGTTCTCGTAACAGTATGGCTTGCTTTTCGAATAATTTTCGCTTGGGCCACGATAGCGATTTATCTCCACCCCCAGTATATCATACTCCGTCTTTACCTGAGGTTTCCACTAGTAACTTAATCTCCTTTTCTGATACTCCAGCATTATCTTCCCGTGTTAATTCTCCCGATTTGCTCACTGATTCAGAGGGCAAGCCCTCATCATTACCTCAACTTCATTCTATGCCTCCCGATCCACATCTTTACCCCTCCCCCTTCACTACCTCAATACACGTCTGTTGATACCTCTCTCAATGTACAGATCATAAAACAATCTTTTGATCAAGTCCCTAAAGTACAATCTACTGATCCCCGTAGTTTGACCGTGTGGCTCTTTTCTGCACGAAAATTTCTAAATATTGGTTTAGCTTCTTTTCCTCAGTTAATGGGATTACTGTCCCCTAAAACTACCGGTTTTTAAACTAAATTTTGGGTTGATAATATGTTAAGTTTTTCCAATTGGTATCAACTTTGGAATGCCATACACAACTCTTTCTTACCTTACGAAATACGTTGTAAGCTAAGCCTTGAATTTATTCGTCGTCATCAACTTCCCACCGAACCTGCTCATGACTATCTTGATTCCATAACGACCTATAGTGGTATTTTAAACATTGCTCACTCTGTCAATGACTTATTTTCTATCGTCAAATTCTACGCTACTCCTTCCTTTCGGCAGCTTTTCGATGTCTTAAATCCTCCTACGTCCATGATTCAGCTTTTTAATTTAGCTCAATCTCACGCCATTCATTCTCTGGGAGATATTTCTTATTACTCATCTATCCCACCTCCTCTCCATTCTCGTCCTTTACCTTCTACATCCGTTTCTTCTGCTAATACTCCTTCTCCTATTATTTGCTTCCGTTGTAAAGGAAAGGGTCCTATATCTCGGAATTGTGCTACTCCCTATTCGGGAAACGTGGCTTACCCGCGTCATTAGACAGTAGGCGTAATAATGGGCAAAATCTGTCTTCTGTTGTTCAGTCCCCCTCTACTCTTGTTTCAAATGTTCGATCTTTGCCGTCTGAATTTTCTTCTCAACTTGTTTTGACGGAAAGTTCGTCATTTGTACCTCCTACTTCTCATATTGTCTTGACTATTAATAATGTCCCCTCAGTCGCTCTTCTTGATTCAGGGGCTGCTGTTTCTTTAATCAGTTTATCTTTCTTTGAATCACTGAAAAAGGTATTTTCTCACCTTCATTTTCTTCCTTCTACTGTCGGTTGTGTTTCGGCTGCTAATCACCCTATTGATGTTCTTGGTCATATTTCTCTCACTGTTAAAATTCAACATTTTTCTTGGCCGTTTATCTTTCTTGTTGTTTCGGAATTATCTTCTCCTCTTATTTTAGGCTATGATTTTTTCCCCACACTGGTCTTATTTTTGATTCCATGAACTCTACGATTTCTTTTCATTTTTCTTCAACGGTTATTCCATTAATTAATATTGCTGATTATCCTTCTTCAACTTCATCTATGTCTCACAGTATCAATTCTATTCATTCTGATCAAATTGATTCTTTGTTAACTGAATTTTCTGATGTCATTACTCCTGTTCTTGGTACGGTCAAAAATTTCAAGGCTCATATTGACTTAATTGATTCTACTCCTGTTCGTTAATCCCCCTATTTTCTTAGCCCTCCTCGCATGAAAATTTTAAATCAATTAATTGATAAAGTGCTTCAGGACAAAACCATAATTCCTTCTTCTTCTAATTATGCTTCCCCTGCCTTTATTGTCGATAAACCCGATGGCTCATCGAGATTCATCGTAGATTATCGTAAATTAAATGGCCGTATACTCTACGATTCCTATCCTATGCCCAAATTGCAGTCCGCTTTTCAACATTTTTCCAACGCCAAATATTACTCCATTTTCGATCTTAATTCTGCATACAATCAAATTCCCCTAGACGAAATTAGCTCCCGTTACACTGCCTTTATTACTCCTAATGGTATTTTTCAGTTTCAAAAAGTTCCTTTCGGACTTAATTTAGGTTCTCAAATTATGCAACGCTTTGTTGATTCACTTTTTTCTGACATAAAATATCAATATTTGTTCCCATTTATTGACGATATTTTGATCTATTGCCCTGATCTTTCCACTCACCTACAGCATGTTCGTGAAGTCTTAACGCGTCTTCGTTCCGTGGGTTTAACGGTTAATCCTTCTAAAGTCTTAATTGCTCAAACTTCGATTAAGTTTTTAGGTCATATTCTCAGTTCTAACGGCGTTGCTGTCGATCCGGATAGGGTTTCTGCCATCCATAAAGTCCCACCTCCAAAGAATTTGAAGCAGTTACGTTCCCTTCTTGGTATGGTTGGATTTTATGGAAAATATATACCTAATTTTCCCCATATTTCCGAACCTCTTAACTTATTGAAACGCAAAGGCGTAAAGTTTCACTGGGGTGACTTACAGCAAAATGCCTTTTCCTGTTTAAAATCCAAACTATCCCAAGCTCCTCTTTTACAAATTCCTGATTTTAACATTACATTTGAGCTTTCTACTGATGCTTCCGATGTCGCCATTGGCGCTGTCTTGCAACAAACCATACAGGGCGAAACCCGCCCTATTGCCTATTATAGTCGTTTACTATCACCTGTGGAACGTAAATATTCCGTTTATGAACGGGAAGCACTTGCTTTAATCCTTTCAATTGAACATTTTTCCGACTATCTCGATCATCGAGAGTTTATCGTGAGCACTGACAACCAAGCACTTTCTTGGTTACTTAATAATGCTCCGAAAATTGGACGTACTGGTCGCTGGTTGCTTCGTTTGTCACGTTTCAAATTCTCTCTGAAATTTATTTCTGGTTTTCAAAATTCGGTCGCTGATGCGTTGTCTCGCCTATTTGACGATCATCATCTTGCTGATTCCGAAATACACCACCTTCCGGTTGCTATGGAAAATTCTATTTCTTCTCTTACTGATTTTCCTTTGTCCTTTCAGTCCTGCCAAGACCATCAAAATCTCGATCCATACTGCCAACAATTGAAAAACGATATTTCTTCTAATGATTATTCTGGGCCTTTTCGCATTGTAAATCAACTCCTTGTCTTTAGACCTACTCCTCGGGCTACTCCTCGTCTGGTTCTCCCCTCCGCATTACGCCCCATGATATTTCAATATTTTCATGGGTCCCCTACTGGTGGACATTTTGGAATGGCGAAATCTTATTCTCGCATTGCCTCTCAGTTTTATTGGCCCCAAATGCGAAAGGATGTTTTCTCTTGGGTCCGATCTTGCGACCTGTGCCAAAAGCATAAACCCCAAAATCATCAACCTTTTGGGACATATGCAGCCTCTACCTCTACTTACCCGGCCGAGAAATTCTATATCGACATTGTCGGTCCTTTGGTCAAATCTTCCAAATCAAACTCCTACATCTTTACTTTATTGGATGGTTTTTCCAAATTTCTTGTTGTACGCCCATTACGTAACATTTCTTCCCAGATTATCATTAATTTACTAACTAATCACGTTTTTCCTCTTATAGGCATTCCTAAAATTCTGGTCTCTGATAATGCGCCAATTTTTACTTCAAACGTTTTTTATAATTTCTGTTTTTCTTATGGTATCAAAAAGGTCTGTACCTCACCCTATCACCCTTAGGCAAATGTTGTTGAACGTTACCACCGGAATCTTAAATCTTTTCTTTCCATTTTTCATTCCCAAGATCAAAAGTCATGGGATACTGAACTCCCTCACTTTTGTCTAGCTTTAAATGCTACTGTTAATGATTCTACCTCCTTTTCTCCCGCCAAACTCTTCTTGGGAAGAGATCTTCATACTCCTTTATCTTTAAACTGGAACCTGCCCTCTTTATTGCTTACCCCTCCTCATTTACTGACTGACTCTCAACTACGGGAAGCTCTTGGTAATTTAAATCATGCCAGGGACCTTTATCGTAAAACATGTAATTCCCGTCTTCGTCCGCCTAAGTTCAAGCTTTTTGATCAGGTTTTGTTAAAAAACCATCCCATTAGTTCTACCGAACATCATATTTCAGCTAAGCTTTCCCCTTTATGGATTGCCCCATACCGAATTCTTTCTTTCCCCTCTTTAGTTACTGCTCAACTGCAGTCTCTCTCCAACCCTCAGGATATTCGGCAGGCCCATTTTTCCGAACTTAAGTAATTTTGCTCCTGAACCTTCTTGCGTACTGAGGGAGAGTTCTTTTATGGTTATTGTCTGGTATTTGGATTTACTTTCTGTTTGCTTTGTTTGTTCTGGTCCACATCTCTGAAAATTTATTTTACTGTTTTTGGCTCACCCAGTCCTTTTTCCCTCCACCCACACACACTTTTGATGTCACTCTCCCATGCCCCTTTCTTGTATTGCACTTGCTTTTTATTTTCATGGGAAACTTCCTGTAATTTTTATATTTGGCCACTTTAAGTCTATTATGCATTGGTCCGGACCGCTATCCATTGTTCCTACTTCCTTTTTCTTTCTTTTTCCCTTTCCCTTTCTTTTCTCTTTCTCTGTTTTCCTTGTTTTGCTTGCTTCTTTGTTTTCCATACTTCTGTTGTTCCTTTTTTTCTTTTTCCGATACTGCGTTTCTTCTGGTCGCCGATCATCGATTCCGGTTAAGGAGCTGCTCTGGGACATCCCTGCTGCTGCTACGCCTACCTGCTTTCGCCCATCCTTCGGATTCCGCCCGGTGACAGGAATATGTAACGTGCTACTGCAATAACCTCTCCATCGACGTTCTACGAGTTTCTGCAAACTTCGTCGCATGTACATCTCCACATACTCTACAATTTTATGTTTCTACAAGACTATATGCTATTACTAGCAAGGTACCCGTGCTTCGCTACGGTATTATACTGAAATTTGTAATTGAATGCTTATTGTTTTAGATATATAATCCGCCGAAATTCGCGATCTGATACGTTTTCAGCGAGAATCCACCAATATTCCCGATCTGACTCGTTTTCTATTAGATTACGCCACGTTTCCTCCCATTTTTCAATCTTCCTTTCCAGCAATCGATTTCGTACTTCCCGGGCTAGGCTCAGGTATTCTTCCCGGTCAGTTGGGTCCGTAAATCTTTGCTAGACCGTATTTTCCTATAATCATTTTTAATCTGGATAAAATCCTTCAGGAGATCCGGCGTGGTGTCATATTGGGTGCCTTGGCGGCACTGAACCCGCGGCCGGACTGCATTCTTAGTCATTACGCGTCCAGGAGCCGTTTCCAGCGCGATCCGCACATTTGACGACGGTCCGGAACATTATTATTATTATTATTATTATTATTATTATTAATGTTATTCTTCTTATTATTATTATTATTACTATTATGTGTTGCTGGGATGAATGATGACAGGGAAAACCGAAGTATCCGGAGAAAAACCTGTCCCGCCTCCGTTTTGTCCAGCACGAATGTCACATGGAGTGACCGGGATTTGAACCACGGAACCCAGCTGTGAGAGGCCGGCACGCTGCCGCCTGAGCAACGGAGGATCCTTATAAGTACATTGACAACAGTAAAATCAATTGGTCTCACCTCCTTTTACACCCCACCGCCGTTAGTTTTTACTGCCAACCCCCCCCCCCCCCCAAATTAAAAGAACGCGTGTTTCTTTATGTTTAAGGGAGATTCCAAACACCAATGTTCACGTCTATTACCTTCAGTTTTGAGATATAAGTATCCCCATAAATATAATTTACTTTTGTCACTTCATTTCAAACTACTTCCCCCCCCCCCCCCTAAGTGAATATTCCCGCAAAAAATACTTGTTTCTTTAATAGTGAAGGATCTTCTAAATACCAATTATCACGACTCTAACTTCTTCACTTTTTGATTTATGTGTCCTCATGAAAGGAATTCAACTCCTTTACACTCCCGCCCCCCAAGATGGTTTCCCCCCAAAACGCGTTTTTCTTCGTTTTTAAAGGAGATCCAAATACGAATTTTCACGTCTGTAACAACTTTAGTTTTTATTAGATGTATATATTCTCATACAATTAAAGTCAATTAATTTTTCAATTCTTTCACCCCCCTCCCCCCGCTTCATTGGATTTTCCGAGAATACGTGTTTCTTTACTTTTAAAGCAGATTGCAGATATCAAATTTCACGTCTGTAACATCTTCATTTTTAAGATATCAGTAGCCTAATTAAAAGAATTCAACACCATGTTCAGTCACTTTCACCCCCCCCCCCTCCACCCAAGTGGTATTTCCGAAAATTAACAATACACGTTTCTTTAGGTTTAATAGAGATAAAAATACCATTTTTCACTTCTGTAACGTTAAGTTTTTTTAGATATACTGTAAAAATTCTCATTTTAAAATTTCACCCTTTTTGGGTTCCCCTTAAATGGAGTTTCCAAAAACAAATCACCTATGTTTCTTTACATTTACAGGAGATTCCAAACACCCACTTTTTACGTCTGTAACATTTTACGTTTCCAAGATAATCTTTCAAAAATTCACCCCAAATTGTCACTTCTGTTTAACCGCCATTAATAGGATTTTCCAAAAACTAAAAAAAATACGTGTTTCTTTATTTTTAAAGGAGATCCCATATACAAATTTTCAGTTCTGTAATATCTTCCGTTTCTGAGATATATGTATCCTCATTAAAGGCATTCAACCCATTTTTCACCCTTTTACACCCCTCCTATTGGGATTTACAGGAAACAAAAAAATACGTGTTCTTTTATTTTTAGAGGAGATTCTAACTACCAATTTTTACATATGTAAATTATAAAGTTTTAAGATGTGGACACATTCATTTTAAAAAATTCACCCCACTTTTCACCCCTCAATATCTGGATTTTCCAAAAACGAAAAAATACGTGTTTCTTTATATATAAAGTAGATCCCAAATACCAATTTTCAGGTCTGTAATATCTTCAGGTTCTGAAATATAAGTAGCCTCATTAAAGGCATTCAACCCATTATTCACCCTTTTACACCCTTCCTATTGGGATTTTCCGAAAACAAAAGAATACCTGTTTCTTTATTTTTAAAGGAGATTCTAAATACCAATTTTTACATCTGCAAACTTTAAAAGTTTGGAGATATAGATTCACTCATTTTAAAAATTCACCCCCTTTTCACCCTCCCATTAATTGGATTTTCCAAAAACAAAAAAATACGTGTTTCTTTATTTTTAAAAGAGATCAAAATTACCAATTTTCAGGTCTGTAATATCTTCAGTTTCTGAGATGTAAGTACTGATATCCTGATTAAGGGCATTCAACCCATTTTCCTCATTTTCACCCCTTTTCACCCCTCCTATTGGGATTTTCTGAAAACACAAAAATACGTGTTTCCTTATTTTTAAAGAAGATTCTAAATACCAATTTTTACATCTGTAAACTTTTAAACTTTCGAGATATAGACACACTCATTTTAAAATTTCACCCCTCTTTTCACCCCCTTAGCGAAGGAATATCCAAAAATCCTCTCTTAGCGAGCACCTACATCTTAATATGAATATATCCCCAAAATTTCATTTCTTTCCGTCCAGTAGTTTTGGCTCTACGATGATGAATCAGTCAGTCAGTCAGTCAGTCAGTCAGGACAAGTTATTTTATATATATAGACTAGCAAGATACCCGTGCTTCGCTACGGTATTATACTGAAATTTATAATTGAATGCTAATTGTTTTAGATATATAATCCGCCGAAATTCGCGATCTGACTCGTTTTCTGCGAGAATCCGCCAAAATTCGCGATCTGACTCGTTTTCTAATAGATTACGGTATGTTTCCTCACATTTTTCAATCTTTCTTTCCAGCAATCGATTTCGTACTTCCCGGGCTAGGTCCAGATATTCCACCCCGTCAGTTGGGTCCCTAAATCTTTGCCATCTTTTCCTATAAGCGTTTTTAATATGGATCAAATCCTTCAGGAGATCCGGCGTGGTGTCGTCTTAGGTGCCTTGGCGGTACTGAACCCGTGGCCGGACTGCATTCTTAGTCATTACCCGTCCAGGACCATTTTCCAGGGGGGGTCCGCACATTTGACAACGGTCCAGAACATTATTATTATTATTATTATTATTATTATTATTATTATTATTATTATTATTAAAAGATGTTATGAACCCCACAGCAAGCTGCAAGATCACTACTTGGCGGTAAATTACATCTCCTGCCAGTGTCATTGTTACAATGTGACCAGCACCATCGTTGCGCGTAGGCAAGTGTGCGGGATTTCTGGCGATACCAATGACATACTTCCGTGCATTGTTGACCTTATTAAAGAGGTGAACAATTTGACGGTCCATCTCATTCCTATCGTTTATTTCAAATGTGTTTAAATTTTTATTTACATGCCAGGAGGATCTACTGTAATCTAAGAACGTTCTCCGAAGGAAAAGATGGCTGTTGAAAACCAGCCCAGGAAAGATTAAAAATGATCGGTTTATGATCAGAATAAGTACATCGAAACTATATAGCCTGTTTCCAGTCATTCGACAGGGTCGGGAATGGAATGAATAAAGCCCCATCTAGCAGCGACAATAGGAATTGTGCCGGCTGCCGAAGCACACCTCTGGGGCAATGATCGTTGAATGACAAATGAAATGAAATATTGGTCAGTGTTGCTGGAATGAATGATGAGAGAGAAAATCGAAGTATCCGGAGAAAAACCTGTCCCGCCTCCGTTTTGTCCAGCACGAATGTCACATGGAGTGACCGGGATTTGAACCACGGAACTCAGCTGCGAGAGGCCGGCGCGCTGCCGCCTGAGCAACGGAGGCTCCTTAAGTACATTATGAACAGTAAAATCAATTGATCTCACCTCCTTTTACACTCCACCGTCGTTAAGTTTATTTACACCCCCCCCCCCAAAAAAATAGAAGACGTGTTTCTTTATGTTTAAAAGATATTCCAAACACCAATGTTCACATCTGTTACATTCAGTTTTGAGATATAAGTATCCCCATAAAAATAATTCACTTTATTTTCACTTCCTTTCACACTCCCCTCCCCCCCCACCCCGTAAGTGAATTTTCCGGCAAAATATACTTGTTTCCTTAATAGTAAAGGATCTTCTAAATAGTAATTATCACGACTCTAACTTCTTCAGTTTTTGATGTATGTGTCTTCATGAAAGGAATTCAACTCCTTTTCACTCCCGCCCCCCAAACGCGTTTTTCTTTGTTTAAGGAGATTCAAATACCAATTTTCACGTCCGTAACAACTTTAGTTTCTATTAGATGTATGTATTCTCATACAATTAATTCAATTAATTTTTCAATTCTTTCACCCCCCCAACCCCCCCTTCATTGGATTTTCTGAGAATACGTGTTTCTTTACTTTTAAAGCAGATTCCAAAGCAGATTTCACGTCTGTAATATCTTCATTTTTGAGATATCAGTAGCCTAATTAAAAGAATTCAACACCATTTTCAGTCACTTTTACCCCCCCCCTTCCACCCAAGTGGTATTTTCGAAAGCTGAAAATACACGTTTCTTTATTTTTAATAGAGATAAAAATACCATTTTTCACTTCTGTAACATGTTAAGTTTTTGAGATATACCGTACTGTGGAAATTCGCTTTTTAAAATTTCACCCCTTTTTATTTCCCCTTACGTGGAGTTTCCGAAAACAAATCACCTATCTTTCTTTACATTTACAGGAGATTCCAAATACCCACTTTTTACGTCTATAACATTTTACGTTTCTCAGATATTCTGTAGATATAGTCTTTCAAAAAATTCACCCCAGTTTGTCAGTCCTGTTTAACCCCCATTAATTGGATTTTCCAAAAACAAAAAACTACGTGTTTCCTTATTTTTAAAGGAGCTCCCATATACAAATTTTCAGTTCCGTAATATTTTCAGTTCCTGAGATATATGTATCCTCATTAAAGGCATTCATCCCATTATTCACCCATTTACACCCCTCCTATTGGGATTTAAAGAAAGCAAAAAATACGTGTTCTTGTATTTTTAAAGAAGATTCTAAATACCATTTTTTTACATCTGTAAACTTTTAAAGTTTTAAGATGTAGACACACTCATTTTAAAAATTCACCCCCCTTTTCACCCTCCATTATTTGGATTTTCCAAAATCAAAAAAATTCCTGTTTCTTTATTTTTAAAGTAAATCCCAAATACCAATTTTCAGGTCTGTAATATCTTCAGGTTCTGAAATATAAGTAGCCTCATTAAAGGCATTCAACCGCTTTTTCACCCTTTTCCACCCTTCCAATTGGGATTTTCCGAAAACAAAAAAGTACGTGTTTCTTTATTTTTAAAGGAGATACTAAATGCCAATTTTTACATCTTTAAACTTTAAAAGTTTTGAGATATAGATAGACTCATTTTAAAAATTCATCCCCTTTTCACCCCCCCTCATTAATTGGATTTTCCAAAAACAAAAAATATGTATTTCTTTATTTTTAAAGGAGATCCTAAACACCAATTTTCAGGTCTGTAATCTCTTCAGTTTCTGAGATATAAATATCCTCATGAAAGTCATTCAACCACGTTTTCACCCCTTTTCACCCCTCCTATTGGGATTTTCCGAAAACAAAAAAATACGTGTTTCTTTGTTTTTAATGAAGATTCTAAGTACCAATTTTTACACCTGTAAACTTTAAGAGTTTTGAGATATAGATGCACCCATTTTAAAAATTCACCCCCTTTTCACCCTCCCATTAATTGGATTTCCCCCAAACAAAAAAATACGTGTTTCTTTATTTTTAAAAGAGATCAAAAGTACCAATTTTCATGTCTGTAATATCTTCACTTTCTGAGATATACGTACCGGTATCCCGATTAAAGGCATTCAACCCCTTTTTCACCCTTTTGTGCCCCTCCTATTGGGATTGTCTCAAAACAAAAAAATACGTGTTTCGTTATTTTTAAAGAAGATTCTAAATACCAATTTTCACATCTATAAACTTTTAAAGTTTTGAGATATAGACACACTCATTTTAAAATTTCACCCCCCTTTTCACCCCCTTAGCGACGGAATATCCAAAAATCCTCTCTTAGCGAGCACCTACATCTTAATATAAATATATCTCCAAAATTTCATTTCTTTATGTCCAGTAGTTTTGGCTCGGCGATGATGAATCAGTCAGTCAGTCAGTCAGTCAGTCAGGACAAGCTACTTTATATATATAGATTATTATCTGCTCTGGTTATCAATACGTCTTCCTATCATCGGAATTACCTTACTTTTTGCTCACCTGTCGTTACCCTCCGACATTTCTACACACACTGACTGCTGTCTTTCTGTCTGCCTCGCACCTACTACGTCATCTGCCACGTCACATGATCTTTCTCGAATGAATTGGTCTTCGCTTCCGGGCGTGTATATATTGGACTGCTTGGCCCGTCTTGGGCAGACTGGCATCATCTTACGTAAATAGTGTGTGTGTGTGTGTGTGTGTGTGTGTGTGTGTGTGTGTGTGTGTGTGTGGAGGGACTACGGACCTCGCACGGCTTGCCGTGTGCTGCGTCATTTTCTTCCCTACCAGCTGATGGAGTTATTCTGAAAGGATTTTGGTGAGTTAAACATATCATTTACTAAACTTGTTTTGCAAACTTTAAACTCGGCCTGTTTCGGCATTTTGAGTGATGGCATGCTATGAAAACTTTCAAGGCCTTGGTTCGAGTCTAATTCCTTGCCACCTTCAAACTGATTAAGATTAATTGATTTTTAGTGCTGAACACTTGGTGATGTGGACTGAGCCTAAACATTGTCAAACAGAACTTTCTCAACCTTAGATGATTCTGGAAAACATCTATTGGCAGATCAAACATTCTCCAGCATTACGCAGTCGGAGTTTCCTTTCTTTTCATCCTCACTTATCCTTATTGTACTGATCCTCCTTTTTACCCTACCCTTTTCTCTTTTATTAGGTGTATATGTTTTTTATATTAGGGCGCCCTGGAGGCGTATTCGTTTTTTTGTGGCCAAATATTTCTTGATCTTCATGGTAAAAGTGTACTTGTTCCCTCCAAATTTGATCAGATAATAATATTAATAATTATCATTTGAGGTGATTGTGTGTGTGTGACACCTCTCTTTTCAAAATAATAATAATAATAATAATAATTGAGAAAACTGGTTTTGTGATCTAGTTCCATCATGTGGTCGAGACTCACGCTGACATAGTGTTCTATGTCACGATTTTTTGTAATTTTGTCCAAACTTATCTGTGGGTTAGTTCCCTTTCGAAAACTTTTCCTCTAAAACGGGGACCCGAGCTATTTTGCCTTTATAATCAATGTCTGGGATTTTTGCTCAGACTATATCTTCTTGCTTAACAAGGTGTATATTGTGATAAACTTTTTTCACCAATTTTATTGAAAAAAAAAGTGTTGTTCTTTCAAAGGTTTTGAAACTCTTCTTAAGAAATATATCATCTGAGATGATTATCCGTATAACTTTGGAAAAACTGTTAAAGCACAGACCTTGCATGGCAGTTCCTTTTTAATCTCATATATATATATATTGGTCAATTTAATCCTGTAGGTTTAGCTTAATTATCCCTTTGCTACTTTTCTTAAAATGTCCAGGGTATATTTGAGGATCTATTTTCTCCAAAAATGTTAGTGTGCACTGTATTCTCGTTTAAAGCTGCTGTTCCAATACACTTGGTCATCTAAATTTTTTTTGAAAGGTGGTGTTCTTTTTTGATGTTTGGTACCTACCACGGTAAACCTCTCCTACTATCCCCCCCCCCAGTACTGCTTCCGCTCACTCTGCTCCTTTCTTGTTTGATGTGATCGACTCCTGGGTGCAGTGTTGCCTATGCACAGACATCGTTTGGTAGTTTTTCTTACAACCGGGATGGAAAGATTAGTTTTGGAGAGAGCTCTCAAGATATCTTAACTACATTGCACAATACGTCACACAACTAAGATAGTATTCACGTGTTCGTTTCCGAGTCAAAACAGGGATGATATTGTTAAAATCGCATTTAGTTATGTTAAAAAGTGGAATAATTCTTTAAATGATTAATTCTTTACTGTGGCAGACGATGCTATTTTGAAAATTGCAATAATTGTTTAACTGACTAATTTTTTACTGTGGCAGAAGATGCTATTTCGAAAGAAGTGTACTAATTGTTTAACTGACTAATTCTTTACTGTGGCAGAATATACTATTTCCTTATTTATTATCTTGTATCAATATTCGTTAGAGGATGGTAAGCATTATCAAGAAGGTCAGCGCTGTCCGAGCCATTCATCGTAACAGAGTAAGTATATACCATTCTGTGTGTGTCATGACCAAATTAAAAAAAATCTTTCCACAGCGAGAGGATGCTGTTCATAGTTATTTGTTTGTTGAATAGAGACGTAAAGCCTTTGTGCTAACCTCACAATGCTATTCGATAGGAGAAGGGGTATATGTTACTACCCTCTCTCTTATAAAATGTCCTTTTTCTCATGTAAGTATCTCAGGTAATCGAAATTAAATACTAAAATTGTACTTGCTATATCTCTGAATGAAGTGTGTGTTGGCGCGTAGTGATGAAATGTACGTGTGTCTGGGCTACCGCACAGCATTTTCTTGTCCTACAATCAATTCCGTATTTTGCGTGTGTTCGGTTTTACGATAGGGAGTGTTGTGTGCGTATAACATCAAAGAAGTAGTGCGTTTGTTATCATGTATAGTCTGTTGGTATCTTACACATCAGAGAGTTTCAGTGTTCGATTCAATGCATGTAATTTTTTTACGGTAACTGTATTATGAATCATGTGCAGACAGCATACGAAATAAGGAGTGAGGTACTTTTTCTAGCATTAATCCAGTGAGAACAGGGTTCGATTCCATGTGTTGCTTGTTTTAAAGATTTTATATTATGATGATGATTTGAGAGAACAGGGTTCGAATCTATGATTTTCAGGGTTCGAAATTCATGTGATGCATGTATTAGAGATTTTTATTCTAATTCTGAACAGAGAGAGTTCAGAGTTCGAATCATGATTTTTATTGTGTTTGCGTCATAAAGTTGATGTATTCGCGAAATAAGGAGAGAGGTAATTTTATTCCATGCAATCATCGTCTGCCTGCGTGACAATTTCTCTTGTTTTTTTTAACACGATACCGTGCGCCCTCCTTCTAACATATATTTATAATCAAGGTAATAATTTCCTGTTCAGAACACGATGGGTAAAGTATGCTGACTATTCAAATCTTTACTGTAAGATAACAACAGTCTTTATATGTTCTAAACAAAAAAGATTCTCCTGGCAGAGGGCACATTATTTTCGGTCCTCTGTAATAGGATTGATTAACAACATGTTTTAACTTGTTCAGGAGGGGAGGTCACGCGTCGGATGGAGACGTAAAGCCTTGGCGACGGAGTAGTTAGGCATCCTCCAAAAATAGTAGAGTGGGAGAGCTATCTAGCGTAGGAGGGATATCTCTCCATAAAACTGTCGGGAGGAGGAGGAGGAGAAGGAGTGAGTGTGCAGACTTCCGTGACGTTACGCTGTCGTATACAGAATTGTGAGGAGGAGGGTTTGAGCTGACCTCCGTAACGTTACGCTGTCGCGAAGGGCAGCTAGCCTTAAAACTAGAGTCCTTAGGCCCACTCTAATATGCTGTTGGGAAAGGGCATGCCGAGTAGGGCAGCTAGCCTTAAACTATGGTCCTTAGTCCCTTCCAAGATAGTAACGGACTGACCTCCGTGACGATACGCTGTCGAGAAGGGCAGGTAGCCTTAAAACTAGAGTCCTTAGACCAACTCTGAGATGGTGTTGGGAAATGGCATGTCGAGACGGGTAGCCAGCCTTAAACTATGGTTCTTAGGCCCCTCCAAGATGGTGACGGGGAGGGTAAGTTGAGAAGGGCAGCTAGCCGTAAAACTATAGTCCTTAGCCCCACTCTAAGACAGTGTCAGGAAAGGGCATGTCGAAAGGGGCAGGTAGCCTTATAACTAAAGTCCTTAGCCCCCTCTAAGATGGTGTCGGGAAGGGGCCATGTCGAGAAGGGCAGCTAACCTTAAAACTAGGGTCTTTAAGCCTCTCCAAGGTGGTGTTGGGAAGGGGGATGTCGAGAAGGGCATCTTGCCTTAAAACAATGGCCCAGTAAAGTTAGACTCCTCCAAGGTGGTGTCGGGAAGGGGCTGTCAAGAAGGGCAGCTAGCTATAAAACTAGGGTTCTCTGAGGTTAGGTCCCTCAAAAATAGTGTCGAAAAGGACATCTAGCGGTAACACTAGGACCCTGCAAGGTTACGCCTCCTCCAAGAGAAGGTGGCGTTGGGAAGGGAATCTAACCGTAAAACTATGTTCTGTGTAGTTAGACCCCTAGTCGACATGGCTAAGTCCCGTCAAGATGACAGCTTTGAGGTTAGGGTCGTTCAAAATTCCGCGCCTCACGGAAGCACGTGGCTAAGTCCCGTCAAGATAACAGCTGTCAATTTAGGGATCGTTCAAAATTCCGCGCCAAACACGAGCACGTGTTTAGGACCTTTCAAGATGACAGCAGTGAGGTTAGCCAAGCACACTAATAGAAAATTCCGCGCCGAAACATTTCCACGATGTTAGGACCTGTCAAGATGACGGCTGTTAGGTTAGCCACGTTCACTTGTTGAAATTCCACACCAGACAAATGCACGTCGTTAGGACCTGTCAAGGTGACAGCAGTGAGAATAGCCATACACACTAATTAAAAATCCGCTCCAAAACAAGTGCATGAGGTTAGAACTTGACAAGATGACGGCTGTCAGGTTAGCCATGTTCACTTGTTCAAATTCCGAGCCCACTGAACCAAAAAATAGGACCTGTCAAGATGGCAGCAGTAAGGTTAGTCACGTTCACCTGTTCAAATTCCGCGCTAAAGAAGTGCACGTGGTTAGGACCTGTCAATATAAAAGCAGTGAGATTAGCCATGCACGCTAATAAAAGATCCGCGCCAAAAGAAGTGCATGAGGTTTGGACCTGTCAAGATGACGGGTGTCAGGTTAGCTACGTTCACTTGTTCAAATTCCGATCCCACGTGACCGAAAAGATAGGACCTCTAAAGATGGCAGCAGAGAAGTTAGCCACTTTCACTTGTTCAAATTCCGCGCCATACAAGTGCACGCGGTTAGGACCTGTCAATATGACAGCAGTGAGGTTATCCAAACACACTAATTCAAAATCCACGCCACGTGGCCCGAGAAGGTAAGGCTAGGACCTGTCAAGGTGGCAGCTGTCATCTTGACAGTTGTCACTTATTCAAATTCCGCGCCCATGTGGTTAAGATGGCTGCAGTGAGGTTAGGACCTGTCAAGATGGCAGTTGTCAAGAGCACGTGGCCTTGTTTGTAAACAATAGCACGTGGCCGCGATTTCACTGTCACGTGGTCATGACGTCATGGGTTAATGACTTTGGCCGGAGTCAATGACCTCGTGGGAAAATGCTGGCGCAGCTCCCATTGTTTTACAACCCGCCCAGCCCCAAGTTTGCTCACACCCTTTGAAATTTGTTACATTTGTAAAAGGAAAGTGAAAAGCATTTCACATTCCATTAAATGGACTATGTTGTGCGTAAAATCACTTTGCGATTGTGGTAATAAAGTCCGTTGGTATTCTCAACCTATGGAAGGAAAGAAACTGGAAGCAAAAGTCCTAATATCATCAGCATTACTGTTGTCAGGCATTCTGTTTGAACCTTTTCGGTGATTCTACAAGTCCATTAACTTACATATGATGTCACGAACTGTATATGATAGAATTATTCATGGAGTAACTGGTCCGATAGTGGAGGGTGCTTGGGATCAAGAAAGGACTAATGTTATTGATTGTTTGAAAAGCAGTGCCAAACTCATTTGGTTAGCCGGAGATGGCCAGTACGATTCTCTCGGCTTTTCAGCCAAATATTTAGTGTATTCACTAATGGATATAAATACAGGCCGCATAGCTCATTTGGGACTTGTTCAGAGAGTGATGGTGAAAGGTGATATTGAAAGGGCTGCATGTGAAATCGCGATGAGGAAGATTGTACTGGAAGAAAATTGTAATATAAAACTCTTCCTTTCCGATAGACACAAAGGAGTAAGGTATTTACTGAAAACGCAGTATCCTGATATTGAACATTAATTTGAGGTATGGCACATATCAAAAAGTCTAATGAAAAAGATGAAAGCTCTCGATAAAAATAATCCAGAAGTTCAAGCGTGGAAGACCAGTATAAATAATCATTTATGGTGGGCACCACAAACATGTAATGGAAACAGTTCTGTGTTAATCGATAAATTTACGCCAATTTTGCAAAATGTAAAAAAAAAAAAAAAAAAAAAAATTAGCATAAGTGGTTAGAAAACGGTGAATGGAAATCCTGTGAGCACGATACATTAACGGAGGAGGAAGAGAGAAAGAAAATGTGGATTAAAGGAAATTCAAGTTCATATGAAGCCTTGAAGAAAATAGTTTTAGACAAATCTTTTCTTTTAAGATGTGGAACATATAAAACACTACGTTCACACCGGAAGCCTAGAAATTTATGACAACCTTCGTTTGAAATACGCTCCTAAACGTGTTCATTTCTCGTACAGAGGCTTAAAGCTCAGGTCAGTGATTGCTGCATTGGACTATAATTGGAACATCAATAAATTGAAAGCTAGTATCAAAACTCAGTACTCAAAATCAACAGGAGCCTGGGTGATAAAACAGAAATATGAGGCGTCAAGCGATGGATGGAAGAAGGAAATAATGAACAAAATAAATCTGGCAAACTAACTATAGTAGAGCCTCACCTGAAGATCAAGCAATGGATCTGTCACTGCCTAAAAACATCGCTCCAGTACCTCGACCTTCCAATGACGACCTGATCAAGAACCACTTCTCATGATTTCACTCGCAACAATAAATGAGGTACCGTACTTCATGTCAAAATAATACATTATCTATATGTATCATACAAACAAGCTTAGGAAACTCTTACATAATTTTACTGTTTTAATTTCATTTTTTCATTTACAGCTTGAAGCCCACATAGGCGCTATCGGGTTCCGGAAATGTGTTCCTTATGGTTCTGTTTTGTTCTGTTCTTTTTACCAATCGCAGTCTATGAATTTACCCACGAAGTGAACTGTTTGTAACAAATAAACTGCCAAGTTCTATTTGATGGATTTAAAGCTGTCAGTAAACGTTTCCTTGCCATGTTCTTTGTTTTCAAAGTTCATGTTATGCATTGTCATTGTCAATACTTCACGGTCTAAAATAAGCATTGTAAACTAGGGATTTCTTGTTATACACATACATTTCTCAGATTTCACTGCTTTTACATTGTCTAATTCACAACAGCATACACTTTCTTCATCCGTATCCATGATGGTACACTCATTACATTTACACCAAATTCGCGTTTCCATGTCAAGTTCGCTATCTGAATGAACATCAGCAAACGTCGTTCGTTCTGGCTCATACTGATACGGACGAATGATATTTACATCCATTATAAATAAAAATAAGCCCACTAACACTGGCAACAGAAGAACACGGCAGTAGCAGATGGAGTGCGAGAAAAGACTGCGCGAGTTTACTCCCAGCGTCAAGGCTGCCAGGTAGACTCTACAGCGCAGTGACGTCACGACCTGTTACTACTTCCGCACATAACTTGAGAATGGTTGGACATACAGGCACCGGATTAACGGCATTGTTATTACATTCCCATAATACATATTTAGCAACGAATAACGAAATATGTGTTTTTGTGTTGTGTTCTCCTTTAAAATCATGATGGTCTCAAAAGACCCGAGGAAAGCTGGGATGGACACCAATGGTTAAAGTCTCAATATTGGAAGATGAGAGGTGTCTTCATCATGAAGCCAACGAACGATAAGTACTCTAAGTCAATGTTTCATTATCCCGCTATGTAGCTGCTTTTAAGTAGAGTAGTATGCTGTTTTAAATGTCAGAATTGTGACATGCTAAAATTACACAACTTGAAGGCAACCGTTTCATTCATCAGTCACTGTCTTACTATGGATAGGAATATTGTAAGTTATGACGCGAATGATCCTGAATTGTGATATATCGTACGCTATGTTGTTTGAATCTAAGCGGTTACAGGCAAACGTTTTGCAGATAGACTTAGGCATGGATTATACCCGTGTTAATATAGTGTCATTATGAAGAAATTCCAGTTTAATTCATGGTTTCGAATATATGTTAGAAGGAGTCGGTAATAACCGGTGCGTGATTTAGAATCATCTACGATTGTATTCGTATATTAAACGTAGTGTTCGCGAATGAAATTGCGATGTTGTCGCGATGATATGGTGTTAATAATGATGTTAAGATGTATAGTCTTCGTAATGTGAAGTGCCTGAGTATATTTTTCTTTAATGAAATGAGAATTCGTGAGCATGACTTATGAGTAGTATGATGAAGGTTTTATTGTGATAGGGTCGTCGAATTATGTAAATGACTATTGTTATATGTATCGTCGTGAATGTTTCATTGGGATTATGCATTTTATACAATGATGCGATGTAGAAGTCCTGATGAGATTTATTGTAGTGGATATTCAATTAGTCGTGCGTACGGATTTGATTTTACTGAAATGAATGGTAATCACTTAGGCATAATATGATAGTTGCAATGATATTCTGAGGCATTTCGAGGACACTGGTAGTATGATTATCTAAAACGTACTAATTAAATACAGTGTAGGTGACTGCGCACAATACTGGAATGACACAAGATCTTCACGAATTAATGATACTACATAGTTGAGAACCATGTCACAAAATGGAATGTGTGATCTTCATTTATATATGGTGAGTAGATTAATTTTTCTTGCTAGCTGAATTTCTTCTTATAGACTATTGAGTTGCCGCTTAGAGCTGATGTAGTTTTTACAGGTCGATTTCACGGAGGACACCAGAGCTGCAGAGTCATCGTAGTTTTGAAACCATTGTAGTTGATGATGATTATGTTTTCAAAAGTCCATTATTTAGGTGCAGATGCCGATGGAGCTCAGAAGAAATCAATTTCATGTCCTATTTGTTCAGTGTTATTATTTGAAGAATTACGATGTTGTCTTATATTATTCGATCATTTTCTTGACCTAAACGGTAATGATGAGCAGAGATTACCGGTGCGTACAAGTTGTTAGATAGATTTTGACAAAATAGGCGATGATATTGTGCCATTTCACTGTTATGAGAAGTTACGACCTTAAGTAGAACAAAGATGGAACCCATGTATCTTGGAATAATTAACGCCGAAAGGTCTGAATCATACCGCATGTGAAGGCGAAAGTACTCACATCAAGTGGGAGAGAAGAAGAAGTAAGATCCAGAAGGCAGTGAAAAGGATCGAACTGGAATATTGTTACTAACAATTATGAAAAAAAAATAGAAAAACGAGATTGGATTGCTACCTAAAATATACGAGTTGAAGACGGAAGTAACTGCACCAGAATTTTAAGGACGGCACAACAAGAAATCAGCTCCGCGGGATAAAGAATGAATTATTAGAAGCTACATAGCGAATTGAACGGGAGACTAATAATTTCATTCAGCCAACTCCAAGAGACGTGAAGAGAGGAAAATAACAGCAACAAGCTTACGTCACTGCAGTCCCTGCTGACGTACTTCACGATATTACCGAAGTGAAGAGTTACAAAAGGGAATCCTGCAATAACTCTAAATTGAGTGAAGAAAGAGAATTAATCATTTCAAATTATAAAATTACATCACCCTGAGGAAAATATTCGACAAGTAAATCAACTCTTTCAGAGGGAACAATCTTCGCATTAGACAGTTTCTCACAGCTATTCACAATGGAAATGCTAATTAATCTCATATGCTATTCTATTCCAACTAGACCACAGATGAACATGAAGCTCTAAGGAGATGATAAGCCAGACTGCCCAAATGGGTGCCGCAGGATGACGTTGCCGACCGAGATGAATGAGCCCAGAGGAGGAATATGCGAATATTTCCCGTCCACCCGGGGAAATAAGTAGCGACGTTTAAATATGTCCTGTCAGCTGGACATATGACGGCGACTGGAGCTGCTGAATTCAGATAAGTCTTACTTTTAAATCAGTGTAATAATGTTTGTATTCAACTGTAAATGTAGTATGATTTATTAATTTGTTCCGTGCGAAGTGATTAAACGACAAGAGTGGTGTTATAAGTTAGGTTAAAGGCGGATAGGTAATCTTCTGATATGCATAACAAATCCTTAGATAGGTAGTCACTCAGTGATGAAAGCCTACGTTCGAAATGTGATCCATGTAGTGTGAAATTCTGAGTTAGTCAAAGTGACAGTAAGTTGTATGATACATAAAAGAGCGATATAGATACGTGTGTACATTGGTTATAGTCAATGAATGTCAAGTTAGGAACCAACAGTAGGATATGCTTGTTAGATAGACAAATCTGTTTATGATAAATGGTGATTATGACTGAATGAAGGTCATAGTATTTGGAAATATGTCCATGAACCGTAATTGAAATAATAAGGGCCACAATGGTAAGAAGTGAACCCGTGTTAGTAAGGAGACAGATTATGGTTTTGAAAGTATAATAATAATATTTTAAGAGAAGTTGATACGTGATTGATGATTTAGAATAATGATAGTTATTGATTCTTCGCGAGGATGAACACGGTGACGTGGCTATGCACTTACGGGTTTTCATGTAGAGTTTTGCTAATTAGGAAATGAACGTGTAGCAATTTCATGTTCTGTTTATCTTACGAGCAAGCATATAGAAATACAAATAAGATCTGAGTGACATCTGTTGGTTAGAACGCTTACTTGGTAGTGTCAACAAAATCTCAGTTAGGAGGACGAACTGAACACATGTGCTGTCACAAATGTTTTCTAATACCAGTCTATTCTCAGACGAGAGGAACGTAGTAATTTCTTAGGCGACATCCCATCAGTGATGACTAAATGGAAATGTAGGAATGATATTCAGCGGTCAAGTCTTCACACCATGCACCACTCTTGATAGCATATTTCAGACGAGACTAGTAGGGTAGTCATTAACAAGTATAATATCGCACCTATGTTTAGCTTAAAATGACGAGAGGATTTGGATCTTTAAATGGTATATGTGTCTTATTGGTTCTGATTGAACTTTTATGAGAACTACATTGATTTGAAAGGGGGACTTATCGGACTTCATGCAGAATAAAAAGGACGCAGACAAAGAAGCATTAATATTCAATATTCAACATTCAACATTCAATATTCAATATTCGATGGTCATTATTCCATATCCAACATTGTGATTTAATTATGTATGGAAACATTAGGGAACTATCCTCCCAGGTTAGTACCCATAGGTATTTATTATTATGTTGAGAAGGATAGGAGGATTCCATGGCACTGAATGAATATGAGCTCCGAGGGAGAGCTAACAGTTAATTCAAACCTGATAAGTAGTAGGGAAAAATTCCAATTCTTGAAATATGGTTATAAGTCTCAAAAATGCGTCCTGGATACCATGAAGAAGACACCCTCAGTCTATATTTTTGCTTATTGGAACTCATGTTGTAAATATTTCTTTTCTTTTTCTTTGCTAGGGTGCACCCAGACAAATAATTTTTTTTCTTGTTACCCAGATAAGTTATTAACTATACAGATAAGTTTTTCTTTAGTTATCCAAGTAAGTTTTTCAATTACTTATACGAATTTTTAATTACCTATGTTAGGAAAGCTTTCACCAATTTAAGTATTCAAACATATTCGACTTCGTTTCAATCCATTAATTGAACGCTTTATTCCAATTTAATTATTGCTTTAAGGGCCTGAGAGGGAGAATTTGACATTTTCTTTTGGACTTATGGGTTTTAATTTGATAATTATGAGCTGGAGCATAATAGTATTCAACTTAATGATGGCCTATTCAGAACTTAATACCTTGCCATACATTGCATTCTGTCCCTGATTTTGAGGGCAAGCATGACCTGAGCACTTAACGTAATGGATTCCAGTAGATCTATTACAGATGATGACGAGATCAAACAACTTTTACTTTAGAATGTATAGTGGGCGCTGGATGTGCCAAATACCAGTAGATTTTCCATGAACATTGCTTACATATATTTTTGCACGATACCGCCCTTTACTTCGATTCTTCTTTCTACCCAGAAATGTGGAAGTGCTGAATAAAGGAGTGATATAGAGCAATTAAAAGAGAAAAGGAAATGAGTAATTAAATATTGAATGGAGAAATAGGTAGACTTATGAGGTTAAGTCCATGTTCCCTAGAAGTAGGCCAAGTGAACAGTCGACCATACAATTTCCTTTACCAGATTTTTCTTCTTGTGGAGGATAGTTCAATATTCGAATTCTGGATTGAAACATTGATATAATAAACAAATATAGAAAATGTTAAACAGTTCTTTCAATGTGTTTGTAGTATAGAGACCTAGATTTAAGTAAATGAGAGCGATAACATCTTGATAACATAAGAATTAGAATAAGCAACATATGAAAGTCGTTTCTATAGGTGATTTAAGTCTTATTGGGCTCCGTATGGTATATCTTTCTCTGATTCGGAACTCAACACCCAAATTATAGAACTGTTTAGTTGGAAAGGTCATAATTAAGCTAGCCTGGATATTATACGTCCTTTCAGGGAGCCGAGAACGGCGCAATATAAACATAATAACGGGAAGTTGAGACATTTATTTGAGTCAGTGAATAGGTGTGCCAAGCCAACAAGAATCAATGATTTTTAACCATCAGTTTGAAGATGAATGTGGTGAATGATGGACTTATTTTAAATTTTAAGCCTTCAGTATTGTGATATTGACTTTACTTTGATTTTTCTGATTAATTTGAAGTTATCATTGATGTTGTGAACGAAATATTAACAAGAGTCAGAAGATTATTTCCTTTTAATTAACATAACTTTCAATCATCTCACGTGCATTTGTGTTGCTTTTTATTTTCTTAGCATTGTAGTTGATATTTTAAATATTCTTTTTAGTCATTAAACGGAAAATCCTTCCATGAAAAGTTACATTTTCGGTTTTCTCATTTGATAGTGTAAGGCACGTCAAGAAGAGAGCCTAGATTAAGATATTAATTAGCAATCGTCTTCTCACGCCAGTCGAATCAACTTAAATCCAACCATACGATTCTGTGACCCAACTCGATGAACCTTCACGTCCCTTGAGTGGAACCTTTTGTATCTCCGCGTGACGCCGGCCGAGGCGTAACTTTAACATCAAAAACCCTGAACTTAGAGATGCGTGAAAGGTCACAATACACACTTACCAGATATAATAATAGGAGTTGAATCATGGCTGAGAAATGATATAATGGATGCAGAAATATTCTCACAGAACTTGAGTGTGTATCGTAGAGATAGGATACGAATGGTAGGAGGGGGAGTATTCATTCTGGTGAAAGAAGAATTTGTAAGATACAAAAAGTCAAGGATGAAAAACATGAAATTCTGGGTGTAAGGCTCTTCTCTAAAGATAACAGGCAACTTGATGTCTTTGGAGTGTACAGACCAGGAAAGGGTAGCGCTGACGCTGATTCAGAATTATTTGATATGATAATCAGCTATGTTGGAAATGATATGGAAAGGAATGTGATAGTAGCAGGTGATCTCAATTTACCAAATGTAAATTGGGAAGGTAATGCGAACGACAGGAAGCATGACCAACAAATGGCAAATAAGTTAATATGGGAAGGGCATCTGATTCAGAAAGTGATGGAACCAATTAGAGAGAAGAATATTTTGGATGTGGTGCTGATAAAACCAGATAAGCTCTATAGAGAAACCGAAGTAATAGATGGTATTAATGATCACGAAGCTATTTTTGTCGTAGTTAAAAATAAGTGTGAAAGAAAGGAAGGTATTAAAATTAGGACTATTATGCAGTACCATATGGCTGATAAAGCAGGCATGAGGGAATTTTTAAAAAGTAACTATGATCGCTGGAAAATGGTAAATAAAAATGTAAACAGATTCTGGGATGGGTTTAAAGCAATTGTTGAGGAATGTGAAAACAGGTTTGTACATTTAAAGGAGGTAAGGAATGGTAAGGATCCACTATATAATAACAGAGAAGTAAAGAGACTAAGAAGGAGGTGCAGACTGGAAAGAAATGGAGTTAGAAATGGTTATGGAAGTAAGGAGAAATTGAAGGAACTTACTAGGAAATTGAATCTAGCAAAGAAGTCAGCTAAGGATAACATGATGGCAAGCATAATTGGTGGTCATACAAATTTTAGTGAAAAGTGGAAGGATATGTATAGGTACTTTAAGACAGAAACAGGTTCAAAGAAGGACATTCCAGGAATCATTAATGAACAAGGGGAGTGTGTATGCAAGAATCTTCGAAAGGCAGAAGTATTCAGTCAGCAGTATGTAAAGATTGTTGGTTACAATGATAATGTCCACATAGAGAAGGCGGCTAATACTAAAGTAGTATTAAAATTTACCTATGATAACAATGACATTTACAATTAGATACAAAAGTTGAAAACAAGAAAAGCGGCTGGAATTGATAAGATTTCTGGGGATATACTAAATGCAATGGTTTGGGATATAGTACCATATCTGAAATACTTATTTGATTATTGTTTATATGAAGGAGCTATACCAAATGAATGGAGAGTTGCTATAGTAGCCCCTGTGTATAAATGAGAGGGTGATACACATAAAGCTGAAAATTACAGGCTGGTCAGTTGGACATGCATTGTATGTAAACTTTGGAAAAGCATTGTTTCTGATTACATTAGACATGTTTGCGAAATGAATAACAGAAGGCAGTTTGGGTTTAGGAAAGGTTATTCGACTGAAGCTCAGCTTGTAGGATTTCAGCAAGTTATAGCAGATATCCCGGATTCAAGTGGCCAAATGGACTGTATTGCGATTGACTTATCTAAGGCATTTAATAGGGTAGATCATGGAAGCCTACTGGAAAAAATGAGTGCAACTGGACTAGAAAAAAGAGTGACTGAATGGGTGGCTATATTTCTAGAAAATAGAACTCAGAGAATTAGAGTAGGCGGAGCTTTATCTGATCCTGAAATAATTAAGAGGGGAATCCCTCAAGGCAGTATTATTGGACCTTTATGTTTTCTTATATATATCAATGATATGTGTAAAGAAGTGGAATCAGAGATAAGGCTGTTTGCAGATGATGTTATTCTGCACAGAGTAATAAATAAGTTACAAGATTGTGAGCGGCTGCAGGGTGACCTCGATAGTGTTGCGAGATGGACGGTGGGCAATGGTATGATGATAAACGGGGTTAAAAGTCAGGTTGTGGGTTTCACAAATAGGAAAAGTCCTCTCAGTTTTAATTACTGCGCTGATGGGGTGAAAGTTCCTTTTGGGGATCATTGTAAGTACCTAAGTGTTAATATAAGAAAAGACCTTCTTTGGGGTAATCACATAAATATAATTGTTAATAAAGGGTACAGATCTCTGCACATGGTTATGAGGGTATTTAGGGGTTGTAGTAAGGATGTAAAGGAGAGGGCGTATATGTCTCTGCTAAGACCCCAACTAGAGTATGGTTCCAGTGTATGGGACCCTCACCAGGATTACTTGATTCAAGAACTGGAAAAAATCCAAAGAAAAGCAGCTCGATTTGTTCTGGGTGATTTCCGAAAAAAGAGTAGTGTTACAAAAATGTTGCAAAGTTTGGCTGGGAATATTTGGGAGAAAGGAGACGAGCTGCTCGATTAAGTGGTATGTTCCGAGCTGTCAGTGGAGAGATGGCGTGAAGGACATCAGTAGACGAATAAGTTTGAGTGGTGTCTTTAAAAGTAGGAAAGATCACAATATGAAGATAAAGTTGGAATTCAAGAGGACAAATTGGGGAAAATATTCGTTTATAGGAAGGGGAGTTAGGGATTGGAATATATTACGAAGGGAATTGTTCAATAATTTTCCAATTTCTTTGCGATCATTTAAGAAAAGTCTTGGAAAACAACAGATAGGGAATCTGCCACCCGGGTGACTGCCCTAAATGCAGATCAGTAGTGACTGACTGACTGATTGATTGATTGATTGATTGATTGATTGATTCAGCCGCTCTAGAATACTGATGTTGATGATGACTGTTGTATTCTAGGGCCTAACAGACTTTAGAATGCCTTGATTCAAGGAAGTATTTTATGCAAATGACAAGGCAAAAGTCTCTATTCATATGATAACTAGGTATGGCATTCATTATTGACAGGTTGGTTTATGTATAACTGCATGTAGCGGAGAAGAGTGGCAGCAGAAGGGAAAAACATCTCAACTGACAACCACAGTCAATTCAATGAGTATAATGTTATTGCTCATAAATTTTAGGGGCTTAGTTCTTAAAACAATACTTACTGGGTGCAAAGTTCCTGTAGCAATAGTGTGTTGTCAATTGGCACAATCCTATTTTGTTACAAGAGGGGAGTTCTAACACAAAAGTATCCAACAGTGTTTAGGTTTTTAAAACAATACTTACTGGACACAAAGTTCCTGTAGCGATAGTGGGATAGAAGCACAGGTTTCGAGTTTCACTGAGTCCCAATTCACTGATGCACCTGCTTTGGTCGAGTGGAACGTAATCCCTTTTCATAAGATGTTTTGGCATAGCTGAGCCATCTGTAGTCTGCAAAGAGAACAAGGAATTAGCCTTTTGACATCTTCTGGTGCTATGTATTGTGTAAACAAGCGACTGGTTCTGACACCCTCATATCACATGTCTTTCTGTTTTGTAATTTCAGGCGCAGGTTCCTATCTCTTCATCGCTCAGCACAAAAATGAAGTAACGTCAAATACACTACAGAGAATGCGTACCACTTTGCGAGATATCACAAGACATTGATTGCCAGCGCACCTAGCGGGACGGCCTTGGAACTGAGTGAAGTAGTGCACTATACACTATGAATTATGCCGAAAGTGTCCAGTTTCAAGTCGTCTTTAATTAATAGTTGTTACAGGAGTTTCCCCATTTCATATCAGATGGTAAAATTATATTATGTGACATTTGCAGTAAAAGGTGAGTGAAACTTGTTTTATATTTCCCCCTAACGAGTTATTATCAATTTTGCAAAATAAACAGTTTTTAATTGACGCCTATTAAAATACGTAAAATTGAAGCTACCTAAAATGTTTTAGAACATATTTGAGTCTATTTTAGGCAGCTAAAATTAAATTAAGCACCTAAAAACTCAGGTCTAGGAATCACTATTGCATGTTTCTGTGACGCTTAGAAGTGTAGTGTGTTGTCTGAACATGAAAAGAAATATTTTGAACAAACACAAACCCCAAGTCGCCTAGCCAGAAGAAATAATTCGACTTCATTAAACTCCTCGATGCAGCCGGGAATCGAATTCGGGTCCTTCTGAACCGAGGGCTTCAACGCTGACCATTCAGCCAAGGATTTGGGCAAAATAAAATCATTATGTCCATTATTTCTATCAGTTTTAGCACGCAACTTTCGTAGTTTCAATCTCACCACCTGATGTTTAAGGTCGAGCCACCAGGTGCTACACAGTTAACATGTCTCTCAGTTTTGTACGGGAGAATACGGTACTATCCAGTATTGTCTATAGTGTATTTGCTGACATCTGACTCTCTGCCTTCCAAAATGACAGCAAGTATTGACCAGAAAACATATTATTTTAGGAAAAAATGAAAATCAGATGGTGTCTGCTTCTTGTTCACTCCTCCGAAAAACATCAAAAATACAGTGGATTCTTTTTAATTCGAACTCCAAGAGGAATCAGAAAAAAATCAAATTATCCATAATTTGAATTAACCAAGAATGTCTATTTTAACAAAGTATAGTACACTATTGTTTAAATACGTAGATCGAGTCATAAGTCATGGCAACTATTTTTTTTTCTCGCGAACAGGAGGCAACACGGAAAATCTAAGATATGCATTTGGAAACGTACGGTATGTACTTGCGTTTGATGTCACTAGATGGTGTATGTAAATAACTGTGTGGATCTAAGAAGTTCAGTGTGTGAGTGAGAGCGTCACAAAATGGAAGTCAACAAGCAGGAGCAACGATCGTATATTAAAACTAGCAAGATACCCGTGCTTCGCTACGGTATTATACTGAAATTTATAATTGAATGCTTACCGTTTCATATATAACCCACCGATATTCGCGATCTGACTCGTTTTCTGAGAGATTCCGCCAAAATTCGCGATCTGACTCGTTTTCTGAGAGATTACGGCGACGTTCCTCCCATTTTTCAATCTTTTCTCCAGCAATCGATTTCGTACTTCCCGGGATAGGTCCAGGTATTCCACCCAGTCAGTTGGGTCCCTAAATCTTTGCCATCTTTTACTATAAGCATTTTTAATGTGGATCAAATCCTTGAGGAGATCCGCGTGGTGTCGTCTTGGGTGCCTTGGCGGTACTGAACCTCTACTTCGCGGTAAATTACATCTGTTGCCGTTGTCATTGATGACAGTATGACCAGCACCATTGGCACCCTTAGGCAAGTGCGCAGGACTTCTGGCGATACGAATGACATAGCCTACTTCCGTGCATTATTGACCTTATTACAGAAGTGAACAATTGCACGGTCAATCATATATCTATCGTTTATTTCAAATATGTTTAAATTTTTGTTTATATGCCAGAAGAATCTACTGTAATCTAAGAAGGTTCTCCAAAGGAAAAGATGGCTCTTGAAAACGAACCCAGGAGAGATTAAAAATGATCAGTTTATGATCAGAATAAGTACATTGAAAATCCACAGCCTGTTTCCAGTCATTCACCGGGCCAGGAATGGAATGAATAAGACCTGCCGAAGCCTGTCGCATTCCACTGAGGCAATGATTAAATGAATGACAAATGAAATGAAATGAAATGATATTGGAGAGCGTTGCTGGAATGAATGATGACGGGGAAAACCGGAGTAACCGGAGAAAATACTGTCCCGCCTCCGCTTTGTCCAGCTTAAATCTCACATGGAGTGACCGGGATTTGAACCACGAAACCCAGCGGTGAGAAGCCAGCGCGCTGCCGCCTGAGCCAGGGAGGCTCCTTATAAGTACATTAAGAACAGTAAAATCAATTGGTCTCACCACCGTTTTCACCACACCGCGGTTAAGATGATTTACCTACCCTCCCCCCCCGCGCAAAAAAAGAAAATGTGTTCCTTTATGTTTAAAGGAGATTCCAAATACCAATGTTCACGTTTGTTACCTTCAGTTTTGAGATATAACTATTCCCATAAAAGGAATTCACTTTTTTCACTTTCACACTCCCCGCCCCCCTTAAGTGAATTTTCCGGCAAAAAATACTTGTTTCATTAATAGTAAAGGATCTTCTAAATACCAATTATCTTCAGTTTTTGAGATATGTGTCCTCATGAAAAGAATTCAACCCCTTTTCACACTTGCCCCCCAAAATGATTCTCCATCCCCTCCCCAAAAAAAACGCGTCGTTTTATTTTTAAAGAAGATCTAAATACCAATTTTCACGTCTGTAACAACTTTAGTTTTTATTAGATGTAAGTATCCTCATACAATTAATTCAATACATTTTTCAATTTTCACCCCCACCCCCAACCTTCATTGGATTTTCCGAGAATACCTGTTTCTTTATTTTAAGAAGAGATTCCAAATACCAATTTTTACGTCTGCAACATTTTACGTTTCTGAGGTATACTGTGGGTATAGTCTTTCTAAAAATTCACCCCAATTTGTCACTCCTGTTTAACCCTCATTAATTAGATTTTCCAAAAAAAAAAAAAATTAAATGTTTCTGTATTATTAAAGGAGATTCCATATACTAACTGTCTGGTCTGTCATATCTTCAGTTTCTGAGATATAAGTATCTTCATTAAAGACATTCAAATACTTATTCACACTTTTCACCCCTCCTATTGGGATTTTCCGAAAAGAAAAAAAATACGTGATTTTATTTTTAAAGGAGATTCTAAATATCAATTTTTATATCTGCAAACTTTTGAAGTTTTGAGATATAGATACACTCATTTTTAAAATACACGCCCCCATTAACCCCCACCCCCCACTATTTGGATTTTCTAAAAATAAAAATTTCGTGTACCTTTATTTATGAAGGAGATCCCAAATACCGATTTTCAGGTTTGTAACATCTTCAGTTTCTGAGAAATAAGGATCCTTATTAAAGGCATTAAACTATTTTTCACCCCTCCTATTAGGATTTTCCAAAAACAAAAAATACATGTTTATTTATTTTTAAAAGAGATTCTAAATAACAATTTTTACATCTGTAAACTTTTAAAGTTTTAATATTTAGACAACTCATTTAAAAAATTCACCCCCCTTTTCACTCCCCCATTATTTGGATTTTCCAAAAACGAAATAATACCTGTTTCTTTATTTTTAAAGTAGATACCAAATACCAATTTTTAGGTCTGTAATATCTTCAGGTTCTGAAATATAAGTAGCCTCATTAAAGGCATTCAACCCATTTTCACCCTTTCCCACCCTTCCTATTGGGATTTTCCGAAAACAAAAAATTACGTGTTTCTTTACTTTTAAAGGAGATTCTAAATACTAAATTTTACCTCTATAAACTTTAAAAGTTTTGAGATATAGATACACTCATTTTCAAAATTCACCCCCTTTTCAACCCCCCATTAATTGGATTTTACAAAAACAAAAGAATACATGTTTCTTTATTTTTGAAGGAGATCCCAAACACCAATTTTCAGGTCTGTAATATTTTCAGTTAATGAAATATAAGTATCGTCATTAAAGGCATTCAACCCATTTTTTACCCCTTTTCACCCCTCCTATTGGGATTTCTCGAAAACAAAAAATACGTGTTTCTTTATTTATAATGAAAATTCTAAATACCAATAATTACATCTGTAAACTTTCTAAGTTTTGAGATACTGATACACTCATTTTAATAATTCACCCCCCTTTTCCCCCTTCCATTAATTGGATTTTCGAAAAACAAAAAAATACATGTTTCTTTATTTTTAAAAGAGATCAAGTGTACCAATTTTCAGGTCTGTAATATCTTCAGTTTCTGAGATATAAGTACCGGTATCCTGATTAAAGGCAATCAACTCCTTTTTCACAGTTTTTCACCCCTCCCATTGGGATTTTCTGAAAACGAAAAAATACGTGTTTCCTTATTTTTAAAGATGATTCCAAATACCAATTTTTACATTTGTAAACTTTTAAAGTTTTGAGATATAGATACACTCATTTTAAAATTTCAACCCCCTTTTCACCCCCTTAGCGACGGAATATCCAAAAATCCTCTCTTAGCGAGCACCTACATCTTAATCTGAATGTATCCACAAAATTTCATTTCTTTATGTCCAGTAGTTTTGGCTCGGCGATGATGAATCAGTCAGTCAGTCAGTCAGTCAGTCAGTCAGTCAGTCAGTCAGGACAAGCTATTTTATATATATAGATAGCAGTTCTCTGCGGCAGAAATGCACGCCAATGCCATGCAGAGCTGCAGGAAGCATTAGGTGTGCATGCCATTACGTGGACAACGGTTTGCTAACAAAGAGGACATCGTAACAGCATTTCGGAGAGAGGTGTCACACGTTAGCGATGCACATGCAGCGAATGGTATTTAGCGCCTGCCCCACCGCTGGCAACGCACAGTGGAAACCTTGGGTGATTATTTTGAAGGTCTGTAACAAGTCGAGACATGTCCTTTGTACGTAGTCTTGAGTATTTGCTGTCTATATCACAATAAAACTTTGTTTGCCAGTGACATGTGTTCTGTCACTTTACGACGATAATCTCCTGGAGTCAGAATTTGTCTTCAGGCAATATGCATAAGGACATGCCCTATATTTCCAAGTGCATATCTTAGATTTTCCGTGTTGTCTCCTGTTCGCGAAAAAAAAAGTTTTTATGACTTATGTCTCGACCCTCGTACATACAATTTAATAAATTCATTGTAATGAATCATTATTACAGTATTGTGTATTCTACCATACGTCAACAGCTGCCGTGTTTTCCTGTACTGAAGATGAATTTTTCACATAAAAATTTACTGTATAAACGCTAGTAAAGCGACAGCATTTGCAACATTAATATACAATTTAGCAAATGTACCTTCTGCTTCTTAATCTGTTTACCCTCCAGGGTTGGTTTTTCCCTCGGTCTCAGCGAGGGATCCCACTTCTACTGCTTCAAGGGCAGTGTCCTGGAGTGTGAGACTTTGGGTCGGGGTTACAACTGGAGAGGAGGACCAGTACCTCACACAGGCGGCCTCAAATGCTATGCTGAACAGCGACCTTGCGGAGGGATGACAAGATTGGAAGGGATAGAGCAGGAAGAGGGAAGAAAGCGGCCGTGGCCTTAAGTTAGGTACCATCCCGGCATTGGCCTGGAGGAGAAGTGGGAAACCACGGAAAACCACTTCGGGATGGCTGAGGGGGGAATCGAACCCCACTCTTCTCAGTTGATCTCCCGCGGCCGAGTGGACCCCATTTCAGTCCTTGTACCACTTTTCAAATTTCGTGGCAGAGACGGGAATTGAACCCGGGCCTCCGGGGGTTTCAGCTAATCACACTAACCACTACACCACAAAGGCGGACCTAGCAGATGTAGCAATACACTAATTCCATTGCTCACTTAAAGGAGTTACGTGATCCTTGTTTGTTTGGATTTGCTTAGTTTTACATGATAGACAAATATCTTCAATTTCAATTAAAGTTTGAAACCTGTCATCATAAATATTTGACTGAGCTTCAGCATATCTTCTTAAACTTCCTACCATTTTCAAAGCTTCTGGCGTGCTCTCTCTTCATCATTAGATGGACTGGAATTTTGTAGCATTTCTTGCAGAATCTCGACATAACTTCCATCTGTCACTACTTCTTGCCATCGCTCAGGTTCCAAGTGCATTTCTAGTTCTTCTGGAACAATTTCTACGTTGATTTCTTTATTTTTGAAACCTACTTTACGAAAACAGTTTGAAATTATTTGCTCACATTCGAAGGGATGGGGATGGGAAAGATTTCCGGTAGTTAAGTGCGGATTCCCGTAGACAAGCGATGGTCGATGTCATGCCGATCCTACACTCATTGACAGTCACAGAGATAAAGGTTAGTTTCTTAACCTGACCAGAACTAGGAAGCTACAATAAAAATAGAGAATTCTTGGGAATTATTTGAAGGCTTCAATTCGTGGGACCGTTACAGAAAGAACTAGCGATCGAATTACATCGAATTATCCAAATTTAAGCTTAAAATACAAATTAGATACACTTTCTTGCATTGATTAGAATATGAATTTCCAGTGGAATGAATTTTTATTCAAATTATCCATTGTCGAACTAACCAGAGTCCACTGTAGTTAGCGAGATGTAGAAACAATAACATTACTATTATTATTATTATTATTATTATTATTGTTTATTTTCACTCAATAACACCTAACCAATTAGGCTGACATTTGGCACACACATAAATCTCAGATGTTTATTTCAAACAGGCCTATTTTAATTTTTTAATAGATAACCATTTCACATATAATTGTCATTTTTACAGGTATTTTAAAGTGTTCTAAGTGTTATGTTTATGTTAGACAGATTGAGAAGCTTATAATTTCCTTTAATAGTGTTGACACTGAAAAAGAATGGCTTCATTCTTAATAAAATAAAAATGATAAAAAACCTAAAATCCATCAGTACAGCCACAGTTCAATTTGATGAAGTTATCAACATTAGGGACTTACGTTTCACTTCAGCTTCGATTTAATCCATGTTTGGAGTTTATGGAAGAAAGAAAGAAAGAAAGAAAGAAAGAAAGAAAGAAAGAAAGAAAGAAGGTAGAACTGGCTGAGTCAGCAAAGAGGGTGCACCCTGGATGTGTTATAATGATATTTGGGTAAGGGGAGATAAGGAGGTAGAGATAGGTGACACAGTGTTCTCAACAGGTGTTCAAAGGAAAGGGCAGAGTGGAGGTAGGATTGTTCATCAGGAGTACTATACACGGAATGTAGTTTCAGTAATAATGATATTGGCTTTACGTCCCACTAACTATTTTTTATGGTTTTTGGAGACGCTGAGGTGCCAGATTTTAATCCCGCAGGAGTTCTTTTACGTGCCAGTAAATTTACTGATACAAGGCTGACGTATTTGAGCACCTTCAAATACCAAAGCACTGAGCTAGGATCGAACCTGTCAGAAAGGCAGGGCTTCAACTGTCTGAGCCACTCAGCCCGGCACATAGTTTCTGTTAGGTATGTAAATGAGTGAAAGATGTTGGTAGATTTAGCAGTTGGAGATATTAGGATGAGAACAGTCTCAGTGCATTTACCATGTGAGGGTGTAGGTGAGGATGAAGTTGACAAGTTTTATGAAGCACTGAGTGACATCGTTGTCGGGGCGAGCAGCAAGGATAGTATAGTGGAAATGGACGACTTCAATGCGAGAGTTGGAAATAGAACTGAAGACAAGAAAGTGATGGGTGATATGGGGAATGGGGATGGAAAGCTTTTCCTGGACTTCTGTGCTAGTATGGGATTAGCAGTTATGAATGAATTCATCACGCATAAGGCTATTCACCGCTACCTATGGGAGAGTAGGGGCCCCAGATCCGTAATAGACTACATCATAACCAACTTTGAATTCAGGAAATCTGTTAGGAATGTACGCAAATTCCAGGGATTTTTTATGGATACAGACCACTACCTGATCTGTAGTGAACTGACAAGTAAACCTTCTCTCTTCTGAAACCAATATATTTTCTGAAAGCTTATGTCACAAGTAGGAAAACTATGACATTTTAGGGGCAGAGGGACAAGCGTTTAAGGGCTATAGGACTCACAAAGTATCAGTAAAGTGTTGGAAACATGACACCAAAAGTTGCTAAAATGCTCGCTTCATGCATTTATATGAACTAATAATATAGTAAGAAGGTGGAGATCTCAATACAAAGGAAGGGGCAACTTGTTGAAATAAACAATATACGCTGGGATGTTGAAAATGTGACTTCTTATTGACTTCAAATGAAATCTATTGCGAGAGACAATCAATGTGCGATTCATCGAATAAACAGTGAGACGGGAAAAAAGAGCTCAGAATGGGCACATTTTACAAAAGCGCACCCATACACTTCGCACACCCATCATTTGTCAATATTAATCATTACGGGAAAATGTACATCTATACACACTTTAATGATATGTTGTGGGTGATGTTGCTGTCAAGTAGGCCTGCTAACGTATTGTATGTCTTCTTCTTACATTGCAGATGGATCCTAAAGTCGTTCTGATTCGGAACAAGCAATCGACCTCCGAACATCCAGGAATCGGAGATGATACAACACATATCTACTCTCCTGGAAAATTATATGGAAATGTTGGAAGAGATCCCGACATTAGGATTTGCTGGAGGCGATGGAGAGGAATGGGATGATGAAATGGACTTCGGAGATGATTGTGTCGATACGGAACAGCAATGCTTGTCGCAGCAGTCGCTTCCCTCTACTTCGAGTTCATCGGCATCCGAGTATGTGCCTTCGCCCAAAAGGCGAAAGCGTGATGGTCCAGCAAATACAACAGAAGGGGACTGGACTGCTTATAAGCAGCGCGCTTTAGTGTACTGGGCCACAGATCCTATGACAGGCGAACCTCCGACGAAACGTCTATCGCATGCGTCAGTAATGAACCAGTTCAAGAAAATTAAGAACATGAACATTCTGTACAATTTGAAAAAAAAAATGAATACTCCGTCGATCCAGAAAACAATCAGGCTGTCCTGCAGAAATTCAAAGAAAAGGAAAAGGAAGAAGCAATTATTCACGACCGGACGTTGCGACTGTTGGTCATGCGACTTAATATAGCGATGGATCCGCAAAATACAATCGATTTTAAAGCTTCTGATTCCTAGTTATATCGCGTCAAGAAGCGGAATAACATTGTTGACAGAGCAATAACCCATAAAGTTTGCAAGAACTGTCAGGATAAGGAGGCAAACTCGTCACAGGCGAGCGAGGATTAAGTTGCGAAGATTCGTAATCTCATCGTTACAGAAAAATTTCCACCGACACAAGTCTTCAATGCTGACCAGAGTAGATTTGACAAAGTGTTACATGGCCATTGAACCTTGCGAACAAGACGAGCAACAGTTGTTCGCACTGTTGTTGGATCAGTCTCTGCAACACAGCACAGTTTAATGATTATGCCTGTGATTTCAATGAAAGGCGCGGCCAACGTATGTGCTTGTATCTGAGCCATCTGGGAAGTGCCCGCAGTCAAAGCCGGCAATACCTACAAATACAAGATCGTATGCTGGTAAAACAGCGAACATGTCGAAAGCAGACCATAAACGGTTCTATCGTGACGTATTTTGGCCAGGTATACCTGCTGACAGGAAGGAAATTCTGCTTTAAGTGGATTCATGGTGTTCTAACAAAGATCATGCATTGTCTGCTTCCGAAGTAGCCTGTGGTAAATTCCTACAAAAAGAACTATTACCTGAAGGATGTACGGAGAAGATCCAGCCTCTGGATATTCATTTTTTATACAATACAAATCTTTTGTTCGTTACATAACGGACACAATCACTATCGAGACACAGGAGCACATTTGGCATCGCAATAGTTTTCTGGCTCTGCAGTCCTTTTCCTTGTATCAATTCAGCGCTCCTCGTTTCAGAACTTGATTAAGTATCCTTTTTATAAGGGCGGATACTTGAACGACGTACCTGGGTTGTGGATTGCGCCAATGGATTACTGCTTCGATTCATTGACAAATGATGCATGTGGAAAATGTGTGGCTATCACTTTTGTAAAATGTGCCCATTGTGAACTTTCTTTCTGCCCGTCTCACTGTTTATTTGATGAATTTTACATTGATTGTCTCGTGTAATAGATTTCGTTTGAAATCAATGAAAAAGTCACATTTTCAATATCTCAAGGTATGTTGTTTCTTTTCAACGAGTTATTTCTTCCTTTATATATAGTGTTTACAGTGCGCTATGTCTTCTGGTATGGGCTAGAGCAATTTTGTTACTTTCATTGATCTGTCTCAGCTTTACCCTTGGCTTTGACAAAATTAAAGTGACTGAGGTAGGAGTGATGCTAGTAATGCCATTCCTTTTGCAGCCAGTCCCTGCTATGAATGATGTGAAAATATTGCTCATAGGGTCGGTTGGTGCATGTATTTAAGTGGGCTTGTCAGACTGATATGTATTAGCAACTTCTGGCTCGGTGAGGAAAGCAACGGGAAACTACCTCACTCCTCATTTCCCCAGTACGCCTCTTCAGTGGTGCCTAGGCCATCTATGACAGCTGATGGCGGAACCGTTGAGGATCCAACCAGCCTTCGGGCTGAGGACTAAAAATACATACATAAATACGTGAAACGAGCATTTTGGAAACTTTTGGTGTCATGTTTCCACCACTTTACTGATACTTTGTGGGTCCTATAGATCTTAAACGCTTGTCCCTCTGCCCCTAAGGTTTCGTAGTTGTTCTACTTGTGACACACTCCAGTTCCGTGAGAAAATTTTGCATCCATTATATCGTTTCTCAGCCATGATTCAACTCCTGTTACAATATATTATTTTTTTGCTCTTTGCTTTACGTCGCACCGACACAGATATGTCTTACGGCGACTATGGGATAGGAAAGGCCATGGAATTGGAAGGAAGCTGCCGTGGCCTTAATTAACGTACAGCCCCAGAATTTGCAGCGAGTGAAAATGGGAAACCACGGGAAACGTTATTCAGTGCTGCCGACGGTTCGAACCCACTATCTCCCGAATGCAAGCAGAGAGCTGCGCGTCCCCAACCCCACGGCCAACTCGCTCAGTGTACAATAATCACTTCTTAATTCCACGAACACCAGTAAAATACTGTATGTACCGTGCTTTATTGTCCACGCTTGGTGTACCTGTGACTGAAATAGGTCTACATCAAAGGAAATGCCCAAGGTAAATCTTCAGGACCATGAAGGAGAGAAAAAAGGAAGGACCTGAATATCAAACTTCAGTGAATCATACACCAGATGGCAACAAAAATGAATTTTCAAGGGCAAAGATAAATAGCTACCAAGAAATCATCACACATGATAAATCTGAAGAAAAGGGAAAATTATCAATCATCTTACTCCGGTTAGTGCAGCAGTGCCTCCGCAAGGAGCGCTCATGTCAGGCGTACAGCCCCTCTATGTTATTCTAGCTAGTTGATGCAGGCAAATTATGTTTCTATTTAAATTGGTGTTTGTGTATAAAGAATAGAGGTAGGATGTGACACTTGTACCTGGAGAGAAACAAAACTACAAAGTAGGTACTTTGTTCAAGGGGTGGGTACATTTAAAGAATCACACATTCAAAGCAACAATGAAGGATACTTACAGAAGTTTTTCCCCATCCAACTATAGTGACTTCGTTGCTCGTCAGGGGCTGATCTTGCGCAGGTAGTGGAATGGTCTTGAAATAGGGGTCAATGGCGGACATTGAAACGGGTAGCTGTGGGCAAAATACAGCACGTTATAGACACATCATATGTTCCTTCCTCTGAGACTGTGACCTCCGTATTCATTAACATAAGACTGGTAAAGTTAATACATACATACATACATACATACATACATACATACATACATACATACATACACTGACTGACAGTGACAATGCAACACCAAGGAGGAGTGGTTCGAAAGGGATGAAAGTTGGGGAAAAAACAGAGACGGCACGGATGAATAATTGATGTTTATTTCAAACCGATATGCAGGTTACACAATGCGCACGGCATCGACTCAGTAGGATGTAGGACCACCGCGAGCGGCGATACACGCAGAAACACGTCGAGGTACAGAGTCAATAAGAGTGCGGATGGTGTCCTGAGGGATGGTTCTCCATTCTCTGTCAACCATTTGCCACAGTTGGTCGTCCGTACGAGGCTGGGGCAGAGTTTGCAAACGGCGTCCAATGAGATCCCACACGTGTTCGATTGGTGAGAGATCCGGAGAGTACGCTGGCCACGGAAGCATCTGTACACCTCGTAGAGCCTGTTGGGAGATGCGAGCAGTGTGTGGGCGGGCATTATCCTGCTGAAACAGAGCATTGGGCAGCCCCTGAAGGTACGGGAGTGCCACCGGCCGCATCACATGCTGCACGTAGCGGTGGGCATTTAACGTGCCTTGAATACGCACTAGAGGTGACGTGGAATCATACGCAATAGCGCCCCAAACCATGATGCCGCGTTGTCTAGCGGTAGGGCGCTCCACAGTTACGGCCGGATTTGACCTTTCTCCACGCCGACGCCACACTCGTCTGCGGTGACTATCACTGACAGAACAGAAGCGTGACTCATCGGAGAACACGACGTTCCGCCATTCCCTCATCCAAGTCGCTCTAGCCCGGCACCATGCCAGACGTGCACGTCTATGCTGTGGAGTCAATGGTAGTCTTCTGAGCGGACGCCGGGAGTGCAGGCCTCCTTCAGCCAATCGACGGGAAATTGTTCTGGTCGATATTGGAACAGCCAGGGTGTCTTGCACATGCTGAAGAATGGCGGTTGACGTGGCGTGCGGGGCTGCCACCGCTTGGCGGCGGATGCGCCGATCCTCGCGTGCTGACGTCACTCGGGCTGCGCCTGGACCCCTCGCACGTGCCACATGTCCCTGCGCCAACCATCTTCGCCACAGGCGCTGCACCGTGGACACATCCCTATGGGTATCGGCTGCGATTTGACGAAGCGACCAACCTGCCCTTCTCAGCCCGATCACCATACCCCTCGTAAAGTCGTCTGTCTGCTGGAAATGCCTTCGTTGACGGCGGCCTGGCATTCTTAGCTATACACGTGTCCTGTGGCACACGACAACACGTTCTACAATGACTGTCGGCTGAGAAATCACGGTACGAAGTGGGCCATTCGCCAACGCCGTGTCCCATTTATCGTTCGCTACGTGCGCAGCACAGCAGCGCATTTCACATCATGAGCATACCTCAGTGACGTCAGTCTACCCTGCAATTGGCATAAAGTTATGACCACTCCTTCTTGGTGTTGCATTTGCTCTGTCAGTCAGTGTATGTGTTGGTTATTTATTAATCATCCTTTTTCTTTTCTCTACAGATTATAATTTAATTTAATTTTTATCCGGATGGTAGGAATTAATTCACATCGTATGTCGAATGGAGACATCCACCGGCAGAGTCTGTTTAATGAGTAATATTTAGAGGAAGTGCCTATAACCTTCTTGGGAACCTACGATATATGAACATATTATTGACTGGATGAATTTCTTTACCTGAGATGCTACCGGTACTTTATCCATACGCTTACTTGCACGTAGATGGGGTGGAGTATGTATGTATGTATGTATTGTACCAGGAAAAGCTGTTGGGCTAAGGAGCATGAGAGACGTCTCAGGTAGTGATCGATTCTTAGGAGCCGGTACAAAGGAAGGAGTTCGCAGAGCGAAATAATAGATGTTATTTTGCTAAATGAAAATCTATTAAAATGTCTAGGCACTCAAATAACCTTCTTATTATCTCACATTTAAAACTGAGAAATGACTTAGAAATATATTCTTTCATGTATATTCAACCAAAATTGAAATTCTGAAAATTCTTTGCTATAAATGAAGTTGAAAAATCAATTTATTTCTTCATGAAATTCGTGAGTTAAGCGTGGTATCATAAGTCTTTAGAATGCTCTGGAATAAACACTTGTTTTCATAAATTACTCTCATATGAAACCTAAAGTCTTTATAAACCAATGCCTAATGCCTTTTTCTAAGTTTCTAAGTTTCTAAGTTTTACACCTCACCTCACTGACGTCACTGAGGTATGCTCATGATGTGAAATGCGCCGCTGTGCTACGTACGTAGCGAACGCTAAATGGGACACGGCGTTGGCGAATGGCCCACTTCGTACCGTGATTTCTCAGCCGACAGTCATTGTAGAACGTGTTTTCGTGTGCCACAGGACACGTGTATAGCTAAGAATGCCAGGCCGCCGTCAACGGAGGCATTTCCAGCAGACAGACGACTTTACGAGGGGTATGGTGATCGGGCTGAGAAGGGCAGGTTGGTCGCTTCGTCAAATCGCAGCCGATACCCATAGGGATGTGTCCACGGTGCAGGGCCTGTGGCGAAGATGGTTGGTGCAGGGACATGTGGCACGTGCGAGGGGTCCAGGCGCAGCCCGAGTGACGTCAGCACGCGAGGATCGGCGCATCCGCCGCCAAGCGGTGGCAGCCCCGCACGCCACGTCAACCGCCATTCTTCAGCATGTGCAAGACACCCTGGCTGTTCCAATATCGACCAGAACAATTTCCCGTCGATTGGTTGAAGGAGGCCTGCACTCCCGGCGTCCGCTCAGAAGACTACCATTGACTCCACAGCATAGACGTGCACGCCTGGCATGGTGCCGGGCTAGAGCGACTTGGATGAGGGAACGGCGAAACGTCGTGTTCTCCGATGAGTCACGCTTCTGTTCTGTCAGTGATAGTCACCGCAGTCGAGTGTGGCGTCGGCGTGGAGAAAGGTCAAATCCGGCCGTAACTGTGGAGCGCCCTACCGCTAGACAACGCGGCATCATGGTTTGGGGCGCTATTGCGTATGATTCCACGTCACCTCTAGTGCGTATTCAAGGCACGTTAAATGCCCACCGCTACGTGCAGCATGTGCTGCGGCCGGTGGCACTCCCGTACCTTCAGGGGCTGCCCAATGCTCTGTTTCAGCAGGATAATCCCCGCCCACACACTGCTCGCATCTCCCAACAGGCTCTACGAGGTGTACAGATGCTTCCGTGGCCAGCGTACTCTCCGGATCTCTCACCAATCGAACACGTGTGGGATCTCATTGGACGCCGTTTGCAAACTCTGCCCCAGCCTCGTACGGACGACCAACTGTGGCAAATGGTTGACAGAGAATGGAGAACCATCCCTCAGGACACCATCCGCACTCTTATTGACTCTGTACCTCGACGTGTTTCTGCGTGTATCGCCGCTCGCGGTGGTCCTACATCCTACTGAGTCGATGCCGTGCGCATTGTGTAACCTGCATATCGGTTTGAAATAAACATCAATTATTCTTCCGTGCCGTCTCTGTTTTTTCCTCAACTTTCATCCCTTTCGAACCACTCCTCCTTGGTGTTGCATTGTCACTGTCAGTCAGTGTATTTACATTGCATTATCGTAATAACATAGCTGAAATTGGGTCTCTCTTCTGCTAATACATTCATTAAATGGCAAAAGCCGCTTCGAATTAATTAATATCATCACACAACTCCCAAACTCATTATTCAACCCAACTGATGAAAAATTAAAACTTTATAATGTGAACCACATGCCTATCGAAAATTAAAAGTCACAAATAGATTAGTAATAATGTAAATTCATAATTGATCTTTGAGTTGTCCCTATACAAGATTTTCATCTTTATTTTTATTCATTATGGGGAAAATTTTATGCTGGGTCTTCTTCTTGTTGACAATCTTGACTTATGAGAGCGGAGATACTCAATAAGTTTCCTTATTATGGCTAATTATTGTTGCCATAACCTTAAAATATTGTTAAAAGGGTATAGTGCGCATTGGTATCACCCAAATATCACTATAAAATTTGTCACAAATGGAACATAATAATTGCTTTTACACATATCAAGTGAAAAATCTTTGGCAAATTAAGAAATATTTGATTTTTGGAGAATATTATGTATACGTACTTTACCACTTTACAAGTACATGTGGTGTTGCGCTCACAGCGACACACGTATGTCTTTTGTCTTACACTTTCAACAATTTCGTGTGTGATATCTGTGTTCACTGAAGTTCTTTGCTTTCGTTTCATTGCTTCACTTGTCAATTACATCATTTCATGAATTGTATCACGATATACAATATTTAATAGGCGACAACATGGTATGGCCGATCTACAAAAGAAAAATTCAGTGGACTGGTGATTTATTGGTCCAGGGATCGAGCTACTTTCGTTCGAACAGAAATTAAAATATTTATTGGTCCAGGGATCATGCTATTTTTCTGTTGACCTCCATTTTGCTGTTTGAACTGGCCACTCTAGTCATATGGACAAAGATAATGAGAATCTACAGACATAGCACTCGCATTCCTCGGTGCTAGCCCTGGACCTCAAGAAAGTAACAAAATACGGCATCAGCAGCGGAATACGACATAAACCAGTCCTGTCTACAAGCCTTAGTATGTTTTCATATTTCTCAAATAACGACGGTATTTCTTAATTTGCCAGAGATTTTTCACTTGATATGTGTAAAAGCAATTGTTATGTTCCATTTGTGACAAATTTTATAGTGATATTTGGGTGATACCTATGCGCATCACACCCCTGTTAAAATTAAAATACTTATTTATCATCACTTTATTAACTTGTTTGCAACACTATAAATCATAAATAGGCCAAATATACCTCTCATTAAACATTCCATTAGTACCGTATATCAACCGAAAAGACGTGTCAAATATTCATATATTATCCTACCATCAGTCATGATTTAATCTTATTTCATATACCGCTGTGCCATTAATTCAAATTAATTCAATACACCTACCTATCGTTTACTTGGGAAAGAATGATTCTCTATAAGACGATAATTCTTGACATAAATCCCTGGTACACCATTAAGCATATGAAGTCCAATAACTCCTCTTATTCTGTTAAAATATGTCACAAATCGACATTGAATCAGCTGGTCTCTTGCTATTACGTTTATCTCAACATGACATAACCTTACGATATTCATTTCAAATACGATCCTCTACCAACATGTGACATACGAATTCGTAACAACTTCTTTCACATAACCTCTCGACGAAATAAACAGTACATCTCAACATCTCTATTAAGACATAATTCGAATCCATCTCTTCTTATTAGGCCTAATCATTATTCACGAATAAGATCTCATTACTCTTCCCTTTAATATCATACTTGTTACGATACAACTTTCCCTCGACGATATCTTTTCTATAATATTCTCATATTCCAAGCAGGATCCATTTCTTCTTAATAATCAAGTATGTGCGGTCATGTCTGTCGATTTGATTTCCTCTTAAAACACAACTATGGTCTTATAAGACATGCATTCTTCCCAATATCTCCCAGTTCATAGCTGATTACACTTTCCGTGTAGATTGGTACGTTAAGTCGATTTATACACTCATTACGTATGTCAACATAACCATGCCACTTCACATTTGAGTATATCTGTTACTTAAATGAATGAGTATTCACGGTTATATGATCAAGACCTACTTCTAACATTTAGAATTTGGCACGGATGGTTCATTAAAAATAAATGTTTCACTCACATAAATTATTTCTGTCAAATACTACAAACATTTCTACACAGGAATCTTATCTTATATCTCGTCTCTCCTCTGGGGACTGCTGGCTTCTGCTTGCTCGTTATGTCATCTCCATGTGGCTGGATTCCACCTCTCGAGACATCTTCTGTGGTCCCACGGCATGGTACTGCTTGACCTCGTTATGGTATCCCAGGTAACCTGCTCCCAACAGTTTAGGCGGATCTCATGATGTCACAGTAGCTCATGAAAGTAGAAAATGACATTATAATGGCAGAATATATAATTGAGTTATTCATTTTTAGCCTCTCAATATATACATATATTATTGTCTCTATGTTGAAACTGCGTCTGTATAATTAATCAAATGTGGCTTCTTTTAATAAATATATCTTTTCCTCAGGCTAATTACGGATTCCAATTGCTACTTTGATTATTCTTCAGTGTTTTAGATTGCTTGTAGCATTGAAATTTGCCCTTTCGCGTTTTCTCTCGGCGGCTCCAATACCTCCCTTCCCTAATATTTTGAATTTAAAGATCTCCGATCCTTTCCGCAACTTGACTTGTTGTTCTGCTATTATGTAGCTCGGAATTCTACTCCAATCTTCTTATTTAATCTGTTATTTTATTCCTGACCGATGATAACTGCCTCTTCTTGCTTCTGAGTTGATTTTTCCGTGCGATCATGTTTCCTTCCAGTATTAAGAATGAATTAATTTCAATAATTTTTAAAACAATACTTCTTCTATCTTGAAGCTCCTTTGCATGGTCGTTATGATTCTGCGCCTTCTAGACTTAGATTGATCTGCATCTCGGTGAGCATTTATATGCATTTGTACTGCTTGAAGCTGCCGCGCGCCATTTTGTCTGCTCCTTTTCCGTTCGTATGAGCGCCTTGAATGTAACATAATACATACATACATACATACATACATACATACATACATACATACATACATACATACATACATACATACATACATACATACATACATACATACATACATACATACATACATACACTACCGGTCAAAAGTTTGCGATCACCTATCACAACTATGGATTTGTGGTTGAAACAGAGATGTAGTTTTAAATAATCTATCATAGCCTTGTTCTGATAATAAAACAAGCATAAACATGTAAAGATGGAACGACTCTGTTGTGTATTTGACCGGTTCTCCGCATGGAAGGTCGCTGACGAGTAACCACAACAACACTGACGTGTCTTTACCCAAGACGTGTCCACTCGAATAGGCCTCATTCTTTCAGCTGTCTGTGTAGCAAGCAGTTCACATTATTTTTCAGTACACTGTGTGCAGCTAGCAGTGTGTTTGTGTATTTGAACAGGTGCATACCATATTACCTCCAAATGGGACGGAAGCAGGAGATTGGAACTGAAAAACGTGCTGTAATTGAAGCTCTGCATCACGAAGGGTATTATAGTAGGACAATAGCAACAAAAGTTGGCGTAGCCCAATCTACAGTGGTGTATACATTGCAGCGGTTCAAGCAAACCGGTGCCAATGCAAGTGTTTCGCGATCTGGAAGACCCCATGTAACATCATACAGGGAAGATCAGTTCATATGTGTACAGAGTAAACGTCAGAGGACTCGTAAGGCACCTGAAATTCGCGAGGAAGTCAATAACATGCGAGCTGCTCCAATCTCTGTCTCAATAGTGCAACTCCGTCTTCGTGAACGAGGTTTAAAGGGGTGCATAGCGGCCAAGAAACCTTTATTACGGACACAAAATAAGGTGAAAGGAATGCAATGGGTACAGCAACATAAAAACTGGAGCGTGCAGCAATGGTCCAAGGTGTTATTCAAGGATGAATTGAAGTTTGAAGTATTTGGGAGCCATCGTCGAATGTTTGTTCGTCGACTTCGTGGAGAATGTATGAAGAGTCAGTGTGTGACACCTAGGGTGAAGCATGGTGGAGTGTCGGTTATGGTGTGGGGATGTTTTGCGGGTGATAAAGTCGGTGATCTAGTGCGAATTAATGGAACATTAAAGAAGGAAGTATATCACAGCATACTGATCAACAATGCAGTTCCATCTGGCAAGAGGCTTATTGGTCGTGGGTTTGTTCTGCAGAAGGACAATGACCCCAAACATTGTTCTAAATTGTGTAGAGGGTATGTCAATAGAAAAGAGAAATGTGGGGGAACTGAAAAATATGATTTGGCCAAGTCATGCACCAGACTTAAATCCCATTGAACTATTATGGGATGAACCTGACAGGGAGGTTCGAAAACTGAGGTCAACTAATGTTGAAGAGCTATGGAATAATTTACAGAGCTGTTGGACTACAATATTTACACAAACACTACAAAATCGTTTTTCCAGAATGCCAAGAGTTTGTGCAGCTATTCGGAGGGCAAAGGGTGGATACTTTGAAGAGGCTAAAATTTAAACTATATTGTATTCTACTTAAGAGAGAGAAAATATATATATTTTTGGTCTATTTAGTTTTTACGATGTGTTTGTACATTGAAATAAAGTATTATGCTTGCTTTCTTTGCATCACGCCAGTTGCTGTGTTATAATAAATGTGTTCCCTTCCTGTTCCTAACTTATGGCTCCAGAGTAAGGAATTCTTTTCATCCTGGGGCGCCCTTCTCGCCCGTCCCCTTTTCTTTCTTTCTTTCTTTCATGCCCCGCTCGCTTGCGCTTACCCCCTCCCGGTTCTCCGAGAGAGGGACAAGCCGAGCAACGCCTCTTCCACGACGGAGCCAACATAAGGAATAATAAGTACGTCGTGATATCACCGCCGCAGTCCATCTTAGACCAGCTACAAGCTAAGCCGGAGTACTTTCCCATCCTCCATGAGCCCCCAATCAACACAATACCACTCCCACTTTTTCCCCTTACCACAACCACTATCACAACCATCACAACTACTGCCAGCACTCTTCCCTCAACTACAACCACCACCAGTACAACCTGCCACACCTCCCTGGTCATGACAACAAACTTCCCCCCATCCAACAACCCCCAGCCCCCACCAGGCAACGACCGTAATGGCCCTAGCAGGTAACACCGCTGATCACGCAACACCGACCCAGCAGCCACCACCTCCCGAGTCAACATACAGCTGTGTACTACGAGGCATCACCCCGGACATCGCTGAAAGGGAAATGATTCAAGAACTTCGTGCCACAGGCGTCCTTGTAAGGAGGGCCATAAGGATACGCAGCAATCACGGCCCAACGTACATGATCCGGCTTCAACTACCGTCAGAACAAGACGTCCAGCAACTCATCACTACAGGAGCCCAAATTTTCGGCGAACATCACCGAATGGAACCCTCCCACTCACAACCCCCATCCACCCGCCATCCATCAGCCACTGCACATCACCGCCCCCGGCCACCCCCCACTCCAATCCCTCGATATCGACAAGCCTTTCCACCTCTCCCTCATTCAAGCCCCCACCTCCCGCCTCCACCCACAGTGGATCTCCTCCACTTCCTTATCACCTCTCTTCACAATTGTACAGCCACCCTACATCTTCTAACCTCACACCTGCTCCCAACCATTCTCCTTCCACCATACCCACAGCCTAGTTATATTCAAAATCACACGTATTGTATTCAAAATCACATGTACTTACAATTGTAACCTTAATGTAAAATCTGTAAGCACAAATGTATATGTAACTGTAAACACTACATAATAAAGCACAGAACAGCTACGCTCCTTAGCCAAGAGGACAAAACCTCACATCTCCTTAAACAATCAATGCTCCCCATTTCCATCTCCCAACACCAACAAACCTCCAAACCCCGCCAAATCTCCTGGCCAGAGAGAAGGCGTTACCTTCTAGGTGGCCCTTGTATGGTCCTTGGAGCGCGTTGACGTAAACCTGGGTCATTCCCCTCCCGCAGAGACTGTTCGCCTCGCTGGGCGGTGGGAACACTCACCTGCTGCACTTTGAGCAGATCGCTTATCTTTCATCGAAGCACAGATGTGTGGGGGCATGGGAGGTAAGATGTTCAGGTTTCCAAAATGTTGGTAGGATGATGGGACGAACTAAGAAATGCTAATATAAAGTCATGTATCTGGCATCTTTGGTTTGTGTGTTGATATCAGCAAGCTTGGTCTTAAGTTATCAATGTAAACCGTACTTTGAAACTAAGTGTACTTTCTTTTAAATCCTATGTTGGTTTTAAAGCTATCATTAGCTATTGGTGGGCATTTGAGCCTTCGTTATCGATGATTTGGCTTGTAGTCACGGTAGGAGCTTTAGAAGTGGCTCAAGGGAATGATATGTAAAGTGCCAGAATGTTCTGGGCGTGCAGTTTCAGAACCGATGTGTTTCGTTTGCAATTGTACCTAAATGGGTTGTCAACCTTATATTGACGTTTAGACGGCGTATTATTTATTTGAGAAGATTTGTGAGCTAGATATCAGCCCAGTAGTGTTATTGTTCGAATATTATCGGATACCAAGCCAAATAGTTTACGTTGATGTTAGTCCTCTTGTAGGAGGAGAGAATTATATTGCTGTTTTATAAGGGGCTGGTCCCCCCTTACAGGTGAATAATGAAAACGGGTCAAAGCCCTCTACGTAAACATGTTAATTCTCAAGCGTTTCCAAACCTGTTCGTTGTTATTAATTTGTAAAAGAAATGTTCTATTCAGGTTGTTTAACCTATTGTCTTGAGCATTGTTGCCTCTGGGTTGGTCCTTACTTTGTTAGTCCAGATCCTTGTCCCACACCCATTTGGGTCGTCCTGCCGGTAGAATTACGGTACACATTACTGGTAGAGCGTGGTTCGATCTGGGCTTTTCTTAAGTTACTTGCGAAATTTGAGCCCTGGGACCTCTCTTGTCTCGGTATTTCTTAATTCTGCCTTGTATCTTGTATCATTTAAACTATGGCTACTCGAGACATCGTTTATCCGGGGGCCTTGCGGTAGGAGGAGCTGCTATATGAGCTAACAATCTATATATACAAAATAACTTGTCCTGGTGGCTGACTGACTGACTGACTGACTGACTGACTGACTGACTGACTGACTGATTCATCATCGCCGAGCCAAAACTACTGGACATAAGAAAAATGAAATTTTGGGGATACGTTCATATTAAGATGTAGGTGCTCGCTAAGAGAGGATTTTCGTATATTCCTTCGCTAAGGGGGTGAAAAGGGGGGGGGTGAAATTTTAAAATGAGTGTACCTATATCTCAAAACTTTAAAAGTTTACAGATGTAAAAATTGGTATTTAAAATCTTGTTTAAAAATAAGGAAACATGTATTTTTTTGTTTTCGGAAATCCCAATAGGAGGGGTGAAAAAGGGTGAAAAATTGGTTGAATGCCTTTAATCAGGATACCGGTACTTATATCTCAGAAACTGAAGATATTACAGTCCTGAAAATTGGTAATTTTGATCATTTTTTAAAATAAAGAAACAGGTATTTTTTGTTTTAGGAAAATCCAAATAATGGGAGGGTGAAAGGGGGGTGAATTTTTAAAATTAGTGTATCTATATCTCAAAACTTTGAAAGTTTATAGATGTAAAAATTGCTATTTAGAATCTCCTTTAAAAATAAAGAAACGCGTACTTTTTGTTTTCGGATAATCCTAATAGGAAGGGTGGAAAAGGGTGAAAAATGGGGTTGAATGCCTTTGATGAGGCTACTTATATTTCAGAACCTGAAGATATTACAGACCTGAAAATTGGTATTTGGGATCTAATTTAAAAATAAAGAAACAGTGTTTTTTTTTTTTTTGGAAAATCCAAATTATGGGGGGTGAATTTTTAAAGTGAGTGTGTCTACATCTTAAAACTCTAAAGGTTTACATACGTAAAAATTGGTATTTAGAATAGCCTTTAATAATTAAGGAACACGTATTTTTTGTTTTCTGTAAATCCTAATAGGATGAGTGTAAAAGGGTGAATAATGGATTGAATGCCTTTAATGAGGATACATATATCTCAGAAACTGAAGATATTACAGAACTGAAAATTTGTGTATGGGATCTCCTTTAAAAATTAAGAAACACACGTATTTTTGGTTTTTAGAAAATCCAATTAATGGCGGTTAAACAGGAGTGACAAATCGGGGTGAATTTTTTGAAAGACTATATCTACAGAATATCTTAGAAACGTAAAATGTTACAGACGTAAAACGTGGGTATTTGGAATCTCCTATAAATGTAAAGAAACATAGGTGATATGTTTTTGGAAACTCCACTTAAGGGGAACTAAAAAGGGGTGAAATTTAAAAATGAGAATTTCTACAGTATATCTAAAAAAACTTAACATGTTACAGAAGTGAAAAATGGTATTTTTCATCTCTATTAAAAATAAATAAACGTGTATTTTTAGTTTTCTGAAATACCACTTGGGTGGAGGGGGGGGGGGGATAAACATGACTGAAAATGGTGTTGAATTCTTTTAATTAGGCTACTGATATCTCAAAAATGGTGATACAGATGTGAAATTCGATATTTGGAATCTGCTTTAAAAGTAAAGAAACACGTATTCTCGGAAAATCCAATGAGCGAGGCCGGGGGGTGGGGGTGGTGGTGAAAGAATTGAAAAATTAATTGAATTATATGAGAATACATACATCTAATAAAAACTAAAGTTGTTACAGACATAAAAATTGGTATTTGTATCTCCTTTAAAAACAAAGAAAAACGCGTTTTGGGGGGAAACCATCTTGGGGGCGGTAGAGAAAAGGAGTTGAATTCCATTCATGAGGATACATAAATCGAAAACTGAAGTAGTTAGAGTCGTGATAATTGGTATTTAGAAGATCCTTTACTATTAAAGAAACAAGTATTTTTTGTCGGAAAATTCACTTGGGGGGGGGGGGGAGTGTGATAGGAAGTGAAAAAAGTTAATTATTTTTATGGGGATATTTATATCTCAAAACTGAAGGTAATAGACGTGAACATTTGTGTTTGTAATCTCCTTTAAACATAAAGAAACGCGCCTTCTTTCATTTTTTTGGGGGGGGGGGGGGGTAAATAAACTTAACGGCGGTGGGGTGTAAAAGGAGGTGAGACCAATTGATTTTACTGTTCATAATGTACTTATAAGGAGCCTCCGTTGCTCAGGCGGCAGAGCGCCGGTCTCTCACAGCTGGGTTCCATTGTTCAAATCCCGGTCACTCCATGTGACATTCGTGCTGGACAAAACGGAGGCGGGACAGGTTTTTCTCCGGATACTCCGGTTTTCGCTGTCATCATTCATTTTCGCAACACTGTCCAATATTTCATTTCATTTGTCATTCATCGATCATTGCCCTAGAGGAATGCTTCGGCAGCCGGTACAGTTCCTACTGTCACCACTAGATGGGGTTTTATTCATTCCATTCCTGACCCTGTCGAATGACTGGAAACAGGCTGTATATTTTCGATATACTTATGCTGATCATAAACCGATCGTTTTTAATCTTTCCTGGGTTTGTTTTCAACAGCCATCTTTTCCTTCGAAGAACGTTCTTAGATTACAGTAGATTCTCCTGACATATAAATAAAAATTTAAACACATTTGAAATAAACGATAGGAATGAGATTGACCGTCAAGTTGTTCACCTCTATAATATGGTCAATAATGCACGTATCGCCAGAAATCCCGCACACTGCCTACGCGCGACAGTGGTGCTGGTCACCTTGTCAACAATGACAATGGCAGGAGATGTAATATACCGCCAAGTAGCGGTCTTGCATCTTGCTGCGGGGACCAGAACATCTACAATAATAATAATAATAATAATAATAATAATAATAATAATAATAATAATAATAATAATAATAATAATAATAATAATAATAATAATAATAATAATAATAATAATTGAGACAATAATTTACGATACCCTCATTTGCTGAACATATGTATTTGTGTGTGGGATTTTATCTGCAATTCTCGGCCATTGTTGAATTGCCGTTAATTTATGTGCCGGTACTGTGGCTATTTAAAATGCATTTAAAATCCATTATTACGTCAATAATTTTGATTTTCCTTATTGGCCCATAAGCTAATCCTTGACTTGAGCATGCGTACTGTCTCTCTTGAACGGAGCGCTCTGCAGTTGTTTTTCTGTCTCGTCAACTAGCGAGCGAGGAGTCTTGTTCTGAGCGAGCTGTGAGATGGACGCCATTAGCCTTGTTCCTTAAAAGACTTTGAAAAGTAACGAAATGGAGCTGGATACTCCCGGTTAGGCGGGAGATACAGTAGGCAATATGCCTAAATACGTTTTCTATCTTATGTTCCTCTAGTGATAGTGATTTGGTATTTTACTGATTCTTTAAATTCTACTATGTGAGTGTTGAGTGTGGGCCTGCGTGCCAAGGCAGGCAGATTACCTGTGAAAACATGTTTCTGGTGTAAGTTTGTGATAAAGGATTACACTAATTTGGATACAAAACCACCAGCATGTAAGTAATATTTATTCAAAAATTATTTTGGAGCAACGTCAACTTCAGTGGATTACTTGGAGGAGACATTGTTTACAACCGTCGTCTTGGAATTTTCAAAAACATTATCTTGTCCGTTTACGAACCAACGTTGTCACTGTTATTTAATTTTAGGCCTACCTCGAGTTATCGCCAATGTAGTGTGAATTGAATCTGAACTCTATACCCGGTATTTGGAAATTTAATAGCCGACTGAAAAATTTAAATCACTATTGATAAAATTCTCATGTAAAAGTGATATGTAAATTTAATTACGAGGCGAATTGGAAACTCCCGGTGAGCATATGAGCATTATGTCATTCCTACCTTGCTGTTATTGAGATTGTTGTACGTTTTTGGTTTTCTGCTCCATATACGGTGTGCGTATTGTTTTTGTTGTTCGTATTGTTATTATTATTATTATTATTATTATTATTATTATTATTATTATTATTATTATTATTATTATTATTATTATTATTATTGCACGGTGTGTTTCTCTCACTGTCTGTTTTCTCTGATTTTGAAATGCGTACTCTGATTGTATCTGATTTCGTGTGATTTTCCAAATTGTGTCTTGTTGCTATGTAATCCCTTTTTTTTTTGCCGATGCCTCCCGCGTTCGGTCTTATCTCATGTGCTGATTGTCGTGGTTCCAAGGCCACCTCGTAGTTAATTTAATAACGACCATCTTGGTCTTTTGTAAAATGATTCCTTATAGGAAATGCCACTTTCTATGAATTTAATCTCATGATACATGTAATTATAATTTTATTGTTATTATTATTATTAGTCATGTCAGTACTCCTCGGTTGTAGAAATCTGAAATTTCTTTGCCCGGTTCATGAACTTCGAGGTGATTAACGCTCACATTCCTTCTTCTTACGTAGTTTTGTTTTCTTCTTGCTTTGTTACGTCACTAGCCTAAATATTTATTATCTGGCGAACGCTAAAGATTTTGGCAGGCTTTGCCTATTATTAAAAAAATTTAATAGCTTGGGTCGTGAGTTGCTAGTGGACCTTTAGCGTGTGTTGTTGTTCTGTTTACATTGTGGAACATAATTTTTTTCCTCCCCTTGTAATATTGTATGAATTTGGGGAATATTTTTCTGGTTCCTAGTTATTAACTTTTGGTTCGTTTCTTTAATTTATTTTGTAATTTTGGTTCTGCTTGCCACATATTTCGGGTTCGTGTGTATGGTGTGTATTGCCTAGTGATTGACAAAAGGAAGATTGAATCCTGGTTGCAACAAGTTAATTATCTATGGCCAGTAATTAATTTACAAAGGTATACCTTAAAGTTTAAAGTCTAATATTAAAATTAAAAATAATATTTTTACAAAAGGCATATAAGATTGTAATCCTCTTCTGTATTATAATTCTGCTACTGGTCTGAGTTAGTACAATTTAGTAATATAATAATAATTTATTTACCTTATTGCTTCTTTAATTATTAAAGTTTTGAAAGTAGGAATCTCTTACTGTAAGTTTTAATGAATTCTGTTCATTTATTTAAATGTTAAGTGTTTTGAAAGAAAGTTATTTACCCTTTATTTTTTTAAAAGAAAGAAAGTATTTATTTAACTATAAATGCTATGAATTGTTTTTTCTTTAAGTAAACATCTTATTTACAATTTTATTTCATCTGTCATTTAGTAGTTAACAATGTTGACCTGCCAACCTGTCAAATGTTAACGTAAGATCCAGCCCTTTTCACTCCCTATTTTGCCCTCCACGCTTCGTATTTGGCGCTACTGCCCTTATGGTAAGTATTGTGTTTTGTTTTCGTTGTTGTTTGGTGCATTTCTTTTGATAAGGTTGCGACAATGGTGCTGGTAACATTGTCAACAATGACAATGGCAGGAGATGTAATATACCGCCAAGTAGCGGTCTTGCATCTTGCTGCGGGGACCAGAACCTGGATGGGTAATGACTAAGAATGTAGTCTGGCCGCGGGTTCAGTACCGCCAAGGCACCCAAGACGACACCAAGCCGTATCTCCTGAAGGATTTGGTCCATATTAAAAATGATTATAGGAAAAGATGGCAAAGATTTAGGGACCCAACTGACCGGGTGGAATACCTGGACCTAGCCCGGGAAGTACGAAATCGATTGCTGGAAAGAAAGATTGAAAAATGGGAGGAAAATTGCCGTAATCTATTAGAAAACGAGCCAGATCGCGAATTTCGGCGGATTACATATCTAAAACAATAAGCATTCAATTATAATTTTCAGTATAATACCGTACCGAAGCACGGGTATCTTGCCAGTACGTAATATAGAATCAAAAGGTACGGTTAAGGCCGATGGAATTTGGTTAAGGAACAATTTACATAGGACTGTTTCAGCGCCCTGTTATACCGAAAGCGAGGTCGTGAGTTCCGTATCCCTTGTCGAGGCTAATCTCTCCGATATCGCCTTAGTGATGGATTTCTTGGAGAGCGACGTATCTTCGCCCCCTCAACTTAAAAGTGTACAGGGTCGTTTGATGCAATACGTTCATCGTGTGGAAGATTTGCTGTCATTAGAATTAAAGAAGGAGGTGTTGAATCAGGTTCAGGATTTAAAGGACAAATCCTCTAAACTTTTAGAGAAAGTTGAGGCTTGGCTAGCTGGCCCGTCTATCAAAACGAAGCCTGTGCTACCTGCCACTGCGCCGGTAGTAGGCGAGTTAAACCAACCTATTCCTGACCTTGGATCTGACAGACAACGAGCTTTCCTCGAAACGCATTTCTTCTCTTTAAATGTTCCTTCAAAACTTCAGTCTATGATTCAACAGCCAACCTTGTTTTCGCAAGTTTCACCCTTTTCGAGTGTTCCTCATCCCTTGAATAGCATGCTGAAAGGCAGCCCTCGCTATTCTGTGAATTCAGCGAGTGATGTGGTTGTGTTTCTCGTTTCTTTGTCGAATTCTTGGATCACGCTCGAGTATTCGGTTTGACTCATGTACAAATTTTACAGGTTGTTTATCCGCATACAGTTGGAGTTCTTCCTGATAAGATAATTAATGCAATATCTGAACAATTGTCGTTACATCAGTTTCGCGCACATTTACTAACTCACTTCATCCCCTCTAGTGCTCTTAATTCTTTTGTGCAACCATTCTATTTTAGAATGCAACGTTTAAACGAGACTTTATCAGAATTAATTTCTGACATTAAATTTTATGCCGGGGTTTTCGCACTTCATTATACGGAGGAGCAGGTGGTTTCTACTATCGTGGAAGGGATTGTTCCATCGTGTCGTTCTTGCTTGTGATTTGTGGCTCAGCCTCGTAACTTTGCCGTGCTGGAAGCCATGGTTGTCTCTGCGGAGGGCATTCGTCATGCCGATTCACTTCGCGTTGCTGATATTCCTTCTTCTGATCGGGGTGTTACTGAGCGTTCGGTTACTCGCAAACCCACTCGGTTAGAAAGGTGTTTTGGCTGCGGCGCTTCTGATCATTTTCGTAATAAGTGCTCTTCTCGATCTTTACAGACAAAAGGGCCTAGCCGTGGTTCGAGTACCGAGATACCGCCTAGGGTTTCGAATGTTGTATGTTTTCGGTGTGGGACCCCTGGTCATGTGGCAAGGTATTGTACGCAAAGGTCGAATAGTAGCTGACTAGACCGGGAAAAGGCCAGGGACGGGCTCATTAATTTGCCGTCGCCTAGTCAAAAGGATTGTATGTCTTCAGGTGGACGTTTATCATCCTGCCCTGCCGAGTGTTTGCAGATAACGACCGAGATTAAGGGTGTGACCCCATTTGTCAAGGCCGAAATTAATAATGAACCGGTGTCGGCACTCTTAGATACTGGAAGTGTCGCTTCCTTTTTAAACGAGAGGTGGTTTTCTTTGCATAAATCTGTGTGCAAATTTCCCGTCATCCACCCGGTTTCCTTTTCCTGCGTGGCTGCTAAGTCTTCTAGAGTTGAAGTTTTGGGAGTTGTGAAGTGTAAGATTCGTGTTGCTAATTTTTCGTGGAAATTCCCTTTGTTTGTGGCCAAAGATTTGCCGTCTCCTATAATTCTTGGATCAGATTTTTTGGCTTACTCAGGGGTTTTGGATATGCACGAAGGGTCCTGCTGGTTAAAATTTTGTCGTTCTGTTAAAAGTCCTGTATTGCGTTCTCACTCTATTTCCTCTTTTGCCGTGGTGCCCCCTCAGGACGAAATGGTCTCCGATCTTAGCCATTTGCCTGAGGACCAGGCCGAGCGCACTAGGGAGTTGTGTGATGCCTTTCCTGAGTTTTTTACTGAGAAATTGGTGATGACTAACTTGTTGGAGTACAAGAAAGGGGTCACGGATTAGATTCCTGTTAGGAGTTCGCCCTACCGCCTTTCTCCCCAAAAAATGCAAGCATTGAAGGTGATAATCAATAAAATGTTGGCTGAGGGAATAATTCGACCTTCTACTTCAGCTTACTCCTCCCCCATATTCTCGTGCCTAAGCGCCAGGGAGGTTACCGTCCGGTTTTGGATTATAGGGCATTAAATAGGAAGGTGATATTGCAATCTGTTCCGCTCCCAGACTTGCATTCTTGTTTCTCATGGTTCGGAAAGGCTAGATATTTTACCGTTCTGGATTTAAACCAGGTCTGTTATCAAATGCCTTTGGCAGAGAACTTCCGTCATTTGACAGCCTTCGCTACCGATTGGAATCTCTATGAAATCTGTCGTCTGCCCTTTGTCATTTCCACAGGCTCTGCTGTCCTCACTAGGCTTCTGGATCAATTGTTTTCAGATTTTAAGTTCAGTTATCTTTATCATTACCTTGACGACGTTGTAATTTATTCGGAAACTTTTGAGGACCACCTTGACCACCTAAGCGAAGTGTTGTCGCGACTACGTAACGCTGGACTGACGGTTAAATTGTCTAAGGTATCTTTTGCGAAGCCACAGATGTCCTTTTTAGGACATATAGTGTCATCAAATGGATTTTCAGTCGACCAGTCTCGCACCCGAGCCATTCGTGAGTTCAGACCCCCGCAGGACGTTAAAGGTGTCGCCCGTTTCGTCGGAATGGTCAAATTTTTCCGTAAGTTTATTCCTAACTTTGCTAAGCGTGCTAGGCCTCTTAACGCCCTTCGTCGTAAAGGGGTTAAGTTTGAATGGGGTACTTCCCAACAAGCTGCCTTTGATGATCTGAAATTGGCAATATCTAATGCTCCGGTACTTGCGATGCCCGATTTCTCAAAAACCTTCATTGTTCAGACCGACGCTCCATCTTCTTCGGTTGCGGCTATCCTACTGCAGGATTCCAATTTGGCAGACGCCCTGTTGCTTACGCTTCCAGGCCCTTGTCTCCCCTCGATAGTAAATACTCAGTCTATGTATTAGAGGATTTGGTTGTGTTGTTTGCCTTGGAGAGGTTTCGAATGTATTTAGAACCAGTAAAATTCGAACTTGAAACATATAACCAAGCGTTAAGCTGAGTCTTGGACAGGCCTAGAAAAACAGGCCGTCTAGCTCGGTGGGCCATAAGAATCTCGGCGTTTCACTTCGATGTTGGGCACATTCGAGGCTGGGACAATGTTGTGGCCGATTCTCTCAGCCGCATATTCTCTGGTCAGCCTTTGAGGATGACGACTCTTCAGACCCTGAGTCCCTAAATCCATTACCCCTTGCTGGAGCGATCTTGTCTGATGCCCCGTCATTATACCATGATCTTGCTAAATTCCAAGTGGAAGATCCCATCTTAGGGCCTATTGTTCAGCAGTTGAATGAAGACAAGATTGTTAATCCATATGTATTAAGGAATGGTGTTCTTTGTTGTCTCTCCCGCCATGATCACAAAATGAAGGTGGTTGTACCATCGGTATTAGTACCTATGATATTGAAATATTTCCATGAAAATCCTTTGGCTGGTCATCAGGGAGTGTTTAAGACCAGGGAAAAGATTCGAGAAAACTTCATTTGGAAGGGGGTTGATGCTGAAGTCCGTGAATTGGTGAAGGCATGTAAAATTTGTAGCATAAGCAAGCCTTCCCTTAATACTCGTGTTGGTCTGTTGTCTTCTACCCAGGCTACGCAACCCATGCAACGTCATTTTACCGATTATGTTGGTGTCCTCCCCAAATGAAGGACGGACGGCAATAGATTCGTCTTCGTTTGTGTCGATGGCTTTACTCGTTTTTCTTGTTTTTCCGACGAAGTTAGCCACGACAGAAACCATTATAAGGTGTTTAAAAACTATATTTTTATCCTTTGGTCCTAGACAGTACGTGGTTTCCGATAATGCTAGGGCGTTCACATCAAATTTATTTAAGAAAATTTGCTTTAGTCTGTCCATTACCCATGTTACAATGTCTCCGTATTACCCTCAACCGTTTTATGCGGAGAGAGTCAACCGTAATTTGCGGTCCGCACTCATCGCTTTCCATTATGACGATGTTCTGAGGTGGGGCACTTCGTTGCCATGGCTTGCTTTCGCATTCAGCTCCACTGTACATGAAGCACATCAGTTTTCTCCTGTATCTCTCATGTTTCCTTTCGTTCCCAACTCTACGTTCAGTAATCTTTGGAACATTAATGAGCTATTACCAGAAAGGATTGGCCCCTTTAACATCAGGGCCATTTGGCATAAGGCCAAGGAAAACCTTAAGGTGTCATATAAGAAGGGAGAGCGTTACTATAAGGAACGCCGTCCTACCGATCTCGCGATTGGAGATAATATTTTTGTTAAGAATTTTGTGCCTTCCGGGAAATTCGCTCCTCGATTCCGCGGACCATATGAAATTATTGATTTCTTGACGCCGGTCACCTTGTTCGTAAAGGATCCCAAGACGGAGAGAACCTTCCGAGTTCATCTTTCGCAGGTTAAGCCTGCTTAGAGTTTTCCTTCTGTGCTGCTGTGTGGCAGTCTGTCTCGGCTACGGGTACCTTGATTTCATGTGGTATGAGGCTTTAACCTGGTTATCTGGGGGGTTTTGACTCAATTTAATTCTCGATTGGGGATGTACCTTCCCCTTAATTAGTTTAAGTTTTTTAAAATCTGGATGCATTTTTTAATGTAAGTCCTCCTGGAGTCCTATCACACCCGTACTGCTCCCATGCCCCCGGTCCGGTTAACTGCACTGCCTTGGCCTCCTGTATTCTGCACCTGTGGATGGATTTTTTCCACACCTTTGCTGGCCTTGTACTTTATTTTACAGTGGACTGGAGTAATCACCTATGCCCGCTGCTCCATGGGAAGGGCCCCTCATGTCTGCGATTCTTGGCGATCATTGACTCCGGCCGCCGTGTCTTATGGCTACCTAGTTCAGAAGAATTGTGGTTTCCAGCGCCCCTCTTGCTTAATTAGGCTCTGAGGCAGTCTACTACTGTAGGCTTCGTTTTGCGGCTGCGTGCCGTGCATGCAGCTCAATTGTCTGTTCGGGTTGCATCCCAGCTATGTGTTTTGCCGGCCCTGGCGGCTCGCCTTTCCCCTGGCGAATGCTGGGGACATCTTCCATTGAATTTAGTCTACGTGTTTTTCTTGCCATATCCTGGGATAATTCTGGCAAGGACTCTCTTCTTTATTCTTATGTGCAGCAAGAATATTGGTCTCTTATATTATTAATTGTAAAGCAAGAATACTATTCTGTATCCAGCAAGTGTTCAAGATGATGAACTTCACAAGGCAGTTTTATGTGTGGAAAACTATTTTCTAACACTGTGTTGGTGTTTAGGGGTGTGGTTCAGTAATTTGTACCGCCAATCTACCGGCAGGACGACCCAAAGGGGTGCGGGCCAAGGATCTGGACTAACAAAGTAAGGACCAACCCAGAGGCAACAATGCTCAAGACAATAGGTTAAACATCTTACCTCCCATGCCCCCACACGGTCTTTGGTTCGATGAAAGACAAGCGATCTGCTCAAAGTGCAGCAGGTGAGTGTTCCCACCGCCCGGCGGCGAGGCGAACAGTCTTGGCGGGAGGGGATTGACCCAGATTTATATCAGCGCGCTCCCTCTCTCGGAGAACCGGGACGGGGTAAGCCCAAGCGAGCGGGGCAAGAAAGAAAGAAAGAAAGAAAAGGGGAGGGGCGAGAAGGGCGCCCCAGGATGGAAAGAATTCCTTACTCTGGCGCCATAAGTTAGGAACAGGGAGAGAACACATTTATTATAACACAGCAACGGGCGTGATGCAAGCATAATTCCATAGATATCAAACAAGCTAACTAGCACAGCAACATACATCAAGGTTTTTGAAAGTGGGTGGGGGTGGTAATAAAATTCACGGCTCAACTAACATGATGATAAATAAGAGACTTAAGGGGTGTTAAAAATAACTGATTCGATTACAGAGACTTCATCGATGCGCAAAGATTAGTGTACGTGGTCAAAGTAGTGTAGTTGTGTAATCAGTTGCTACTTGGATCCTTGCGATAAAGTAGTCCTTTGATGGAACAGGAGTCTTGTACACCATACCCTTGATAGTACCTCAAACAATCACGAATTTTACCATTCTCTGCACCAATGATGTAGTTTCTGTAACCAAGTTGGAGGTCGTCACTTCGAACTCTTTTGTAATTTAATGCATTGTGATACCCTGGCAGTGTGGGTGTAGGTTTCATGTTAAAATGTGGAACGCATGTCCATCACTATACTTGATTTTTTCAAATGTGATCGCCCTAAATCGTGCATTTTTGGATATGGGTCCCTGCTTGAAGTATGATCAGTTTGCCATCCCGCGTACCTTATCTGGTGTTAATCACCTTCATTGTGAACCATCCTGTGTTTAAACGTAATGTAATTGAGCTGATAATCGAAATCTTATTGTATTTCGTACTCACCCTGATAAGGCCGATGTCATTCAATCCTGAAGTACGGTTGTAGTCCTCATGAACTATCACGTCCGTAGATATAATGTAGGCATCATCTCCCTTGGCAGGATAAACCTGAATGTAAAGGTCTTCAGGTTTCCTGAAATATTGAACAAATTTTTCAGAGTTAATTTTATCCTAATAATAATAATGACACCTGTAATTTCATATTATACTTACAAAACCAATGCATATACGTACATAACGCTGCAATGTGCAGCTGTTAGCACCCAGTGGTCGCTGATAAGAGATCCGGCACATGCCAAATACATTGACGAATTGTATTTCCGAAGACGTACCTGAAACGAAAAACCGTGTTTGTTACTCTCAAGTGTACTACTATATTGTCTTCCAAATGAAAATTCCGAAACATGGCGAACGTATCATTAAATACAGACTTTTCTTTGCTTGATATAACTGTACAAATGCGTTAGACATCTGGCAATTGGGGCAGAAGTTACATGGTTTTTGACTTACATAAGCAAACGTGCCAACAGGTACAAAATTACACGGAGGGCATGCTCGTTGCTCAGGCTATATAATTAGGTATCTGTGTTGCCAGATGACAAGCCAGATAATTTAGCTCTCAGTTTAATTCTCAATGAATAAGTAATGTTCATGTGATCAGAACGATTCTGGTGTAAATTTGTATAGAAACAGACTAATGCCTGTTGCTCACGGTAAAATTTTCTGTCAAATTTATTGTACAAGAATGGAATTTTATAAATTTTTGCTGCTCACGGTCAAATTCAAGTTTTATAAAACCTTGGATAAAACTTCTCATAAAATAGGATATGTTCTATTCCGTAAAATTAATTTTACGAAATGAACCAATCAGCGAAGCTGACATTATGATGCTGGCGCTACGTCGTGAGAAGATTGCGAAGCTCGATTGTAAAAAAACAAAATGGCAGGTTCCGGGTGGACTAAGGAAGCTGTTAGTGTTTTACTGGACGAATACCTGAAATATCCTTGTTTGTACGAGGTTAAAACGCCACTTTACCACAACAGAAATGCAAGAAGAGAGGCAGAAAACACAATCGCCGAAATTGTGTCACAAATTCGGCCGAACACAAGCCAGGTTGATGTGAAGGCGAAGATAAACGGGCTTCGAACTCAATTCACTAATGAGAGGTTAGTACTGAATTTGATCAATCGTAATTATTTGAGATTGATTGAATGATTTTTCTTTAAATTTGATATGAAGTTTATAATATGCCACATAGTAAAGCTAGTTCTATTTATGCATTCACTGTTGACTTGGTAACCTGTCAAAATTTAAATGCAGTAATTATTCATGTACAGCCTACTGTGTACCAATAAACAGGTTTTTCTCTTCAGTATATATTAAAACGTGACTGACTTATTTAAATGTGCAAGTTTACTGTAGTAGATTACATTCAATTGTTTGTTTTCAGGAATAAGGTTATGAAATGTTTACACACTGGAATGGGTGGCAATGAAGTATACAAACCAACATTTACTTGGTATGACCGTATGCTGTTCCTTTTTCCACATATTGCTACCAAGAGCAGCAAATCAAATTTGGATTTGAATCCAAATTGTAGCAGTGATGACAGTCAGGTAAATATTATTTCTAAATCTAGATTTCATAGGTTACAAGGTAGTCATGTCACATGTGACCTGTGCAACAACCAAAATTAAATATGAAAGTTAATTTTTTTGTGGGATGAATGTATTCATTTCAATGGAGGATATTGACAGTCACCGGGCGAGTTGGCCGTGCGCGTAGAGGTGCGCGGCTGTGAGCTTGCATCCGGGAGATAGTAGGTTCGAATCCCACTATCGGCAGCCCTGAAGATGGTTTTCCGTGGTTTCCCATTTTCACACCAGGCAAATGCTGGGGCTGTACCTTAATTAAGGCCACGGCCGCTTCCTTCCAACTCCTAGGCCTTTCCCATCCCATCGTCGCCATAAGACCTATCTGTGTCGGTGCAACGTAAAGCCCCTAGCAAAAAAAAAAAAAAAAAGATATTGACAGTCAGAGTTAAATCTTGCCACTACCTCCTACCAAACATCAATAACTTTATCAATGGGGGATGCAAGGTTATGTCTGAATATTTTTGAGAAATGGGATACACACCTCTTGCATCCATGCATATGTAAAATTCAGGGTTAGCCAAATTGTGTTCCTTCATAAGCTGTGAAGGTAGAGAGTATGTGTGCATGGAGTAAGAGGAATATTCTCTATGCAAAGAAGTATATGCCCACCTATCCAATACTTTTATGATTTAATGGTCTCTGTAGATTATTTACATGGGAGGAGGTAACCATTGACCATAATTTAATAGACTCTTTAAATTATTTTAGATGGTAACAGTAACCATGGACCATATTAAATAATCTAAGGATACTATTAAATTATAAATGTATTGAACAGGTGGACATACAGATACTCCTTTTGATCATAATAGTCAATACAGAACCTGTACACGAATTTAATTACTGAATATTCATGTAGGCTCTAATGCAGTAAAGACAACTAGGCCTAGGTGGATTACTTTAAATTATAATTTAATGATAGACAGCACCATAAATTAAAATACCTGTAAACACTCAAAAACTTAAGTTAATGTATAAATTCCTGCACTAATTCAATTTAATACAGCGTGTTGAAACATTCTACAAGGGCTAATACTGGTATATTACAAATTATGTTAATTTATAAGAATAGTAGCTAAATATTTGGCCAACCTTAAGAGAAAAAACTGTGATAAACATCATTCAAAACATACTTGTCTACTTAAAACTGCACCCTTAAAAATTAAAATTAACTAATTTCAAAAGCGGAAAGAAAATTGAATTTAAACATTCACCTCAAAGTATCTATTCAATGTACTATTATGAACTTAAATTATTTTTTAAATGTGAAACTCTACTGTACACCTACATTTATAAGAAGGGACCATTTTAACACAATATTTTAAATGAGAATCACAGAGAAATGCAATTACATGTTTGTTATAACTAGAATCGAAATATGTCCACACAGTGATCTTACCATGATACTTTGCATACACTATTAAAGTAGTCTTTCAATGTGTTCCTGATACTTAGTGGTGTTTGCAAAACTGTGTTTCCACCTTGCTTCTGGATTCCTCCCATGATGAAATCCCTTCTCCACTCCCCTAAATTGCACACTGCCTTCTTGTACATTTTCTTCATCCACAGTGTGAGGTGGCATATAAACTCCCCTGTTCTCTTCCAAAAGGAAGTTGTGCAATACACAGGTAGCCAGGACAATGGATTCCACTTTGTCAACAGAGAGTGTCACTTTACTCAATAATACCCTGAAAATATTTGCCATGATGCCAAATGCATTGAAAACTTTCTGCTCTCTTGTCAGCCCTCTGTACCCAAAAGGCTTCATTAGGTTGGGAGAGAGGGGAAAAGCATCATCATCAATCATTACATACGGCACTTCACACTCAGTTTCAGAAAGTTTGCGAGGAGGAGGAATGTTCAATGTTTGATTGTGGACTAATGCAAATAAGGTGCTGTTTTGGTAGACACCTCCATCACTTGCCCGTCCATTGGTCCCAACATCAATGTATATGAATTTATAATGGGCATTCACCAGACCAAGCAAAACAATGCTGTTATTACCATTATAATTATAACAGTGAGAACCACTTGATCTAGGAGCTGCAAACTGTATGTGCTTCCCATCCAATGCACCCAAACAATAGTGAAATTCCATTTCTCTTCAAATTTATGTGTGATCTCAAGCCATCCAGTCACAGTATCTGGAACCTGAACATTTCTTGTTTGTTTTAAAGGTTACTCTGCCTGATGACTCTGTAAAATTCGATGACAGTGGGATGCTGACTGTATATGAAGAAGAAAATACTGACAATCAGTCATGTACGGTACATCACAGCCCGCAAGAAGTACATCAGGTAACTTATATATGTTTATAGAATGATCAAAGTAATATTTTAAGCAATTTGTTGAGGCAACTAAAATACACTGTAGATAATTGAGTTCAAAAAGAAAATTGACAATCTTCTGGTGATAAATTTTCCTTCTCGACGTTCTAGGAAGTTAATAGTTTCCAGAACTTATTAATGGTATACTGTAGTAGGGTAATTACTCAGATTAAAATATTATGCAGTGACGTTCATTCAGAAACATGCATATTATTTATGCAATCACTGTGAATTAGCTTATTATTATTATTATTATTATTATTATTATTATTATTATTATTATTATTATTTCCAGGCACATCACGAAAACGGAAGAAGAGGTCGATTGAAGACGATGTCCTCCTTCAGGCTTCAAAGGTGCTTCACTCAGTTTCAAATACTGAAGATAGAGACGATGAATTTGGCAAATTTATTGCCTCAGAACTGAGAGCCCTTACCGATACAAAAATCAAAATTCTTACTGAACATAAAATTCAAAAAGCAATAATGGATGCTCAGTTGGAAGTATTAGTCCTACTAAATACATACTAGGAAAGGAGAACACACAGCCTGAAATATGATATTGTACATATTTATGTAATACTATTTTAATAATTATGTTCTTTAAATAAATTCAAATATTTACCTTCATGTACTTTACTTTCAGTGAAGAGTATATTTCCTTACAAGTTTCAGGAATAATACGTGCTAGAGTTCCAAATGGTATTCTAGTTGAGTACACCAAGTTGGTGTAATTTTCTCCAGTGGCCAGAAATCGGAGTGTCACTTGCAGTCTCATTTCAGGAGAAATAGCTTGCCTCATGTTAGTGTCCTGTCGAATAATTTTGGGACCAACAAGACCCAGAAGTTTTTTAAAACTGCCTTCCTGCATTCTTAGAAAATTCTTATATGCATGGTGGTCTTCTAACCTCAACTCATTTTCGACCAAGAACAGCAATCCTCTACCTTCTTCTCTTCTTTTGATCCAATCTCGAGTCCAGCATTTCTTGGCATTTCTTTTCTTCCTTCTTACCACTGTACAACACATTATTGCAGCTAAAGCTGCAAGTTTTGCATTGTTTGTTGGAGCCATACTCTCAAACACACTGTAAGGTGAACAGCTGATTCTTGGTTTAAAAGTTTATCGATAGATGGCAGCACATACACATCTTAGTTCAGAAGTTAATTCATAGATGGCCATACTGATGCTTCCATGGATTTTATAAAAGAATTTTACCGTGAGCAACACAACTTGTTTTCATCAAATTTTTATAAAATTAATTGTACAACAAATTTTACGAAACATTTTACCGTGAGCAACAGGCATAATACAATAAATAAGAAATATAAATGACAAACACACACGGTGCCTTCATAACCATGCAGGTTGCACACATAAAGTTCAAAATGAGAGTTCTGTGGAAAAGCATTTCATAATATTACTAACATGATGATAAATCGACGAGATGAATCCTACTGAAATAATGACCCAGCAACCTCAATCCAGACAGAAGCTATATGGAAAAAACAACAACACTGTTTCCTTTGCGAAAATCAGTGATCATAAATACATCTCTTGGTCTTGCCCCTGGGTGTGGGGTCTGTAGAATAATACCCATGGTGCCCCTTACTTATCGTAAGAGGCGACTAAAAGGCGTCTTAGGTGCTCTTTAATTTGGGAATATGGGTTGATGACTACGGGACCTTAACTGAATCCTGGCATTGCTTCCACCTACTTGTGCCAGGCTCCTTACTTTCACCTATCCTATCCGCACTCCTTTCGTAAATTCTTGTTCTTTTCCAACCTCTTCGGTATTCGAGCATTCGAGGTCTAGGAAGTCTTTTATTTTCGGGCCCGGCGTGGCCTTTGTCTTTCTTTGGCCGATACATTTTTCGAAGTGTCGACCGCTTTCAATTTTTCTCTCTGGTAGTGTTAATATTGGATGGTCATATCTGTTGCTTCTAACTTATGAATAAGACTAGCTGATGTACCCGTGCTTCGCTACGGCATTCTCAGAAAGACTGACTTGGTGGTTTTCCTAACTGAATTCAACATAGGTCATTACGTAAACGTCAGTAGGAATGTAGCGACTGAAAGGAATGTTATCATATAAAATACTCGATCAAATGAAAAACCGCACACTTTCTCACTTTCAACGAACAGTACTACGGTGCCGATCTAAGAGTCCAAAGTTCCAGAGCTGGAATAACCAGGTCGCAGACTGCCGTGAACACTCCTCTGTCATTATTCCGTTAAATATGCACACTACTCATTCCAATCAGTGGCTCCGAGTAGGGATTGTATAACTCGAATACTATGATGAACCAGTGTGTTACGTACCAGATATATCAGAAAATGTATGAACCAGAGGAATGGCATGCTAAAGAAGAAAGTTATCTTACACCCCAGCTACTTCCCACCAATATACAGGCAGGCTGTTACAGTCGGTACGACCAGGCGAGTTGGCCGTGTGGTTAGGGGCACGCAGCTGTGAGCTTGCATCCGGGCGATAGTGAATTCGAACCCCACTGCCGGCAACCCTGAAGATGGTATTCGGGAGATAGTGGGTTCGAGCCCCAATGTCGGCAGCCCTGACGATGGTTTTCCGTGGTTTCCCATTTTCACACCAGGCGAATGTGGGACTGTACCTTAATTAAAGCCACGGCCTCTTCCTTCCACTTCCTAGACCTTTCCTATCCCATCGTCGCCATAAGACATATCTGTGTCGGTGCGAAGTTAAGCAAAAAGATAAAGATGGCATTCCGTGGTTTCCCATTTTCACACCAGTCACACCAGGCTGTAGCTTAAAGCCAAGGCCGCTTCCTTCACACCACTATTCATTTCCTATCCCATAGTCGCCATAAGATCTACCTGTGTCGGTGCGACGTCAAGCAAATTAAAAGAAACTTCGGTACGCTGCAGTAATCCTATCTATCGGGGATGAAAGGAAACAGAAGACAAAAAGCACATCACAACAAACAATGGTGAATGTATTGTAGCCTAGATTGCAGTGGTTCATCACCCGACATTACATATCGATTTTTATTAAATTCTCTTCAGCCGTTTTATCGTGATGCGTGTACAGACAGACAGACAGACAGACAGACAGACAGACAGACAGACAGACAGACAGACAGACAGACAGACAGACAGACAGACAGACAGACAGACAGACAGACAGACAGACAGACAGACAGACAGACAGACAGACAGACAGACAGACAGACAGACAGACAGACAGACAGACAGACAGACAGACATTACGGACAAGTAAAAACTGCATTTCGTCGTTACTGTGGACATGACCGATACAGAAATACCATTATTTTCCAGTTCTGAGTAATGAACAGACAAAACTCTTATTTTATATATAGAGATTTATCGATACGACCACTAATAACATAAATAACTTATTTGAGAATTACATTTCAGGCCTTCCCCTAAACTACCATTTCACTCAGCGTGAATAAAATAATTTATAGCCGAGCTTGTAGTGGTTCATCACCCGACATTACATAACTTACCGATTTTCATTAAATTCCCTTAAGCCGTTTTCTATTGATGCGTGTACAATCATACATACATACGTGCATACATACATACATACATACATACATACATACATACATACATACATACATACATACATACATACATACATACATTTCAGACCTTCCCCTAAACTACAATTTCACTCAGTGTGAATAACATTATTGATAGCCTAGATTATAGCGACCTATTCCCCGACTTCGCATACCAATTTTCGTGAAGATATGACCACTAATGAAATAAATATGTGACAATTAAATTTTAGGCCTTCCCTAAACTACCATTTTTCTTAGCGTGCATAGCCTATATTGTAGCGACTTATTTCCCATCTTTGTCTAGCGATTTTCATTAAGACACGACCACTAATGAGATAAATATTTGAGAATTAAATTTCAGGCCTTCCCCTAAACTACCATTTCACTCAGCGTGATTAAAATAATTTATAGCCTAGATTGTAGCGGTTCATCACCCGACTTTACATTCCGATTTTCATTAAATTCTCTTCAGCCATTTTCTCGTGATGCGTGTTAATACAGACAGACAGACAGACAGACAGACAGACAGACAGACAGACAGACAGACAGACAGACAGACAGACAGACAGACAGACAGACAGACAGACAGAAATTACGGAAAAGTAAAAAATGCATTTTCTTGTTACTGTGGACATGACCGATACAGAAATACCATTCTTTTCAAATTCTGAGCAATGTACAGACAAAACTCTTATTTTATATATATATAGGTATCCTGAGTAAACCCAGCTTTCACTCCCGTAAAACAAAGTTGGACTGGAAACAGACTACAGAATACCGTTGATCGCAACTGCGAGCTCACTGTATTAGATTTACTGCACCTTGATTCAAGAGCTTACTATACTACTATCCTGAGAGAACAAACACCCTAAATACTTGAAATTATCTACCAGTTCCAGCTGTGTATCACCAATCTGGCATTCAATTCTCTTGGATTTCTTGCCTACTGACATCAATTCAGTGTTCGAAAGGCTAATTTTCATACCATACTCATTGCACCTATTTCCAAGTTCCAAGATATTAGACTGCAGGCTTTCGACACAATCTGCCATTAAGACCTAATCATCAGCATAGGCCAGACTGCTTACTACATTTCCACCTAACTGAATCCCTCCCTGTCACTTTATACCTTTCAGCAGATGATCCATATAAACTACGAACAACAAAGGTTTAAGATTACAGCATTGTCTAACACCTGTAAGTACTAAACAAAGAACTCATTCTGCCATCAATTCTCACTGCAGCCTAATTGTCAACATAAACGCCTTTGATTGATTTTAATAATATACACTTACTCCCATAGTTCCCCAGTATGACGAACATCTTTTTCCTCGGTACGCTGTCATATGCATTTCCTAGATCTACGAAATATAAACATAACTGTCTATTCCTCTCATAGCATTTTTCAATTACCTGGCACATACTGAAAATCTGATCCTGACAGCCTCTCTGTGGTCTGAAACCACACTGGTTTTCATCCAACTTCCTGTCGACTACTGATCGTACCCTCCCTTCTAAGATGCCTGGTACACTAATCAATGCTTATTACAATCCTTCCTGTTCCCTTACTTATACAGTAGACAGGTGCAATTACTGCTTTGTCCAATCTGAAGGTGCCTTACCAACACTCCATGCTAATCTTGTTACTCTATGAAGCCATTTCATCCCTGCCTTCCCACAATACTTCACCATTTCATGTCTAATTTCATCTATTCCTGCTGCTTTATGAAAACTGAGTTATTTACCACTCTTTCCACTTCCTCAAGCGTAATTTCACCAACATCATTTTACTCCTCCCCATGAGCTCCGTTGTTCGCGACACCACCATGAAGATTTCCTTTCACGTTGAGAAGATTTTCAAAATATTCCCTCCACTTGTCCAGTGATTCCCTGGGATCTATTATGAGTTCACCTGTTCATTTCCTTTTTCCCTTCCTTCCTAAGATTCTTCATTACTGTCCAGAAAGATTTCCCTGCTGCTTGACCGAGCATTTCCAGGTAATTACCAAAATCTTCTCACGTCTTCTTTTTGGAATCTGCAACTATTTGTTTCGCTCTGTTTCTTTCATCTATGTACTATTCCCTGTCCGCATCATTCCTTGTTTGGAGCCATTTCTGATAAGCCTTCATTTTAGGTTTACAGGCTGTTCTCACTCCATCATTCCATCATTATGTTCGCCTTTTCCATCCTTACACACAGTTGTTCCTAGCTATTCCCTTGCTGTTGCTACTACAGCATCCATGTATGCCACCCATTCTTCTTCTGTAGCCCGAACCTGCTTACTGTCCACTGTTTGGAACTTTTCACTAATCATATCCATGTACTTCTGTCTAATTTCCTCGTTCTGGAGATTTTCTACACTTATCCGTCTACAGATAAATTTCACTTTCTCTGTCCTAGGCCTAGAGATACTTAAATCGCTACATATCAAATAGTGGTCTGTATCATCAAAAATACCCGGAGTACCCTCACATTCGTTTTTTTGCTAGTTGCTTTACGTCGCGCCGACACAGATAGATCTTATGACGACGATGGGACGGGAAAGAGCTAGGAGTTGGAAGGAAGCAGCCGTGGCCTTAATTAAGGTACATCCCCAGCATTTGCCTGGTGTGAAAATGGGAAACCACGGAAAACCATTTTCAGGGCTGCCGACAGTGGGGTTCGAACCTACTATCTCCCGAATACTGGATACTGTCCGCACTTAAGCGACTGCAGCTATCGAGCTTGGTCCTCACATTCCTAAGAGATTTCCTGAGTTCGAAGTCGGTTGAGATATAGACTGTTGTTGATCTGGAACCCCTGCCTGGTTCCATGTTTAACACATACTGGCTTCATTTATTTTGGAGGTTTCATGTCCACTACCTGTTTTCTCTCTTTGACTTTTCTATGCTCCTTCACTTGTAATATTCTTCCGGTTCCTTAGAAGGACAGCAAGGCTCCGTAATTCGTAACTGCTAACCCCATACTAGCAAATAAGTCCAGCAAACGCTTTCAATTCCTATAGCTTTCATATCTTCTCCACATTTACCAATCACCCTTTCGTATCCTTCAGTTCGATTTCCAACTCTCGCATTGAAATCGCCCTATCCTTGCTGTTGACCCTGAATACGATGTCACGATCCTTATTGATGACTGACTGACTGGCATATTTATATCGAAACTTATTTATTTATTGACTTATTTTATATGGCGTGGCTCAGGCTATGAAGCCTGCTGTTATGCCAAACCATCTCATATGTACTGCATTATACAAACTACAGAGTATTAAGATTTCTAGTTACATATAATTAATTATAAAATTAAACCTAAATAATAGTTATAAACAAAAGGTTAATTTCTGAGAGTCACTATTAAAAAAACATTAAATACTAATTTCTTAAGTCTATGTACCATTTATAACATGTTTTTTAAATACATTTTTACTATATATGTCTCTAATAACAGCCGGAAGGGAATTCCAAGAGCGTATGGTTGCAGGTATGAATGAGTTGCCGTAACCGGTCGTGCGGTAAATTGGGAAGCTCAGCAGGGAAGAGGTTTCTGACCTTGTAGGTATACTGTTTGGAGATGACAAGTATTTAAGATCCATTCTCAGATAACTTGGCGTGTCTGTACGGAGAATGTTGTGAACAAGCGAAACAGAGTGAAGGTTTCTTCTCTCCGCCAAATATAACCACGACAGCTGTTCAAGACAAGGCGATATATGACAATACCTGGGCATATTTAATACGAAACGGATGCATATATTATAAGCCCGCTGAAGTTTAGCGTTAAGTGTGGTGTTTAGGTTGTTGTATATTACGTCACCATAATCGAAGATGGGTAGAATTAAGCTTTGAACAAGTAACTTTCTCGTATTTAGAGGAAGGAGATCCCGTAAACGTTTAAGAGAGTGCAAAGAAAAGAATACTCGTTGGCATATTTTCGTCGTGTGCTCCGTTCAGTTTAAGTACTTATCAAAAATGAGGCCGAGGTTTTTTACAGTTTCGTTTATTTGTATTGGTGTTGCGTGGAATAGGATTGGGGGAATGTTAACACTTTTCAGTTTGGTATGATTACTTTTGGATCCAATTATGATTGCTTGCGATTTGAATGGATTGACTTTAAGAGAATTATTTTTAGTCCAGTCTTTTATATTTTCCAGGTCATCGTTTAGTTTGTTAATGTCTAGTTGGATGTCGTTCGGGTTTGTTTATATATAAAGTTGAATATCGTCTGCGTAGAAATGGTATTTACACGTTTTTATATGTTCTGGTAGGTCATTTAAGTACAGTGAAAATAGCAGTGACGCTAGAACACTGCCCTGAACTACGCCAACTTCAGTTTGTTGCCAGTGTGATACTTTCGTACCTGCTGAAACGCACTGCTGCCGCCCAATTAAATAAGAGTGCAGCCACGTCAGTGCGCTTGAAGAAAATTTTTGTGCTTGTAGCTTAGCTAATAATATTTCCCTGTCCACACAGTCAAATGCTTTACTTAGGCCTAAAAGTACAAGGATAGTCATTTGTCCGTTATCCATGCCTGCTTGAATGTCATTTGTAACTTTTAGTAGTGCTGTGGTTGTGCTGTGGTTAGGTCTAAATCCTGACTGGTATTTGTCGAGTAAATTGTGTTTGTTAAGGTAATTTGTTATCTGCTTGTGAACGACCTTTTCTAATATTTTACTAAGACAAGGAAGTATGCAAATTGGTCGAAAGTCTTCGGGTTTTGTTGGTTTATCGATTTTTCTTATCGGTCGTATTATGGCACTTTTCCATATATTGGGAAAGATTCCTGTCATGAGTGAGGTATTTATTATGTGTGTAATTGTTGGGAGAACAATTTCAGTGAGTCTTTTAATTAATGTCAAATTTATTCCGTCACATCCTGTAGCCTCTGACTTTATTTCATGAATTGCTTCTCTGGCGTCATTAAGAGTTACATGTGAAAAATAAAATTCTTCTCCATCGTGTTTTGTTTTCGTATGTAGTCTGTCGATTGTTTCCCTTTTAGTTCGTTCGTCTGTATGCGAATTTTGTGAGCAGAAAAATGTATTTAATTCGTCAAATGGCAAGTCAGTGTTGTTTTCGTCGGTTTTATTTTTTGTCAAACCAATGTTCCGAAGAATTTTCCAAACATTGCCAGAATTGTTATTTTTTAAGATTTCATGTGTGTGGCGTATCTTAGCATTTCTGATGGTCTGAGTTGTTGTGTTACGCAATTGTTTGTACTTTTCGAAATTGACTGCGGTTGGATTTTTTCTATAATATTTGTAAGCTGCATTTCTTTCCTCCATTTTTAACCGTATGTCTTGCGTCAGCCAAGGTGATGGTTTTCGTTTCACTCGTGCTGTCCGTATGGGGGCGTGTTTGTCATACAGTCCTAAAAGTAGTTTGTTAAACAAGGTTATTTTGTCGTTAATGTCATGTACGAGCTGTATGTTATGCCACGGTGTTTTGAGTGCGTCATCAATGAACGCTTCTTCGTTTAGGCTTTTGAAGTCTCGATAGGAAATTAATTTAGGCTCATATTTGGGACATTTCAAAGAGTAAGTTGCGTAAATAAAGTCATGTTGGGAAAGTCCGGGAGCTGGCTGTTGTCCGTAAGTCTGCATTCTATCAGTATTGTTTGTAATAATTAAATCCAGTAGTGTATGGGAAGTTGCTGTGTGGTGTGTAGGATTTAGGGGAAGGATCGTCAAATTGAGTGAGGTAAGCATGCTTTTGAGTCGTCTAGATTCAGCAGAGTCACATTTCATCATGTCAGAATTAAAGTCGCCCATTAAAATAGCATTCTCATACCTGGGTAATAGGTCCTGTAGTGCTTCCTCCAGGTCTTCGATATATCTCGTCTTCGGTGCACGATACACAACACCCAGTAAACACTTAACACTGCGAATTTGTAATTCAATAAATAGGAACTCCGGCCCGTTGTGAAATTCACTTGGTGTTTTGCGTAATTCTTTGAATTTCATATCCTTGCGCAGATATATCCCTACGCCTCCTCCACCTTTTCCTACTCTATCGTTTTTTATCAGCGTGTAACCCTCCATATGTACTAGTGAAGACAGGATACTTGGTTTCAACCACGACTCGGATATTAATATGGCATGGAAGTTGTTGTTAGAGAATATGTCTGAGAATTCAGTGAAATGGGAAAGAAGGCTCTGTGTGTTCACGTGGCCCACCTGCAGAGAGCTTGGTGGTACAGGAGGAGTGTCGCTGGGGCAGCCAGCAGTGGTCTGGGAAGGGGTGGTTGTAGTTTGACCGGTCTGCGTTTGGGGAGGGGAGGTTTGCAGGCTGTAATTAGAGACATGTGTTTCCTTTAACCTAAGAAAAGCCAACTTGACAGTTTCTAAATGCTAACTGAACTTAGAGACTCCACATTGCTGTGCAACGCGGACGTGGTGATTTTATTATTATCACTCACCTCACCACGTGACGGGAAGAAAGACCTTATTAATTATCACTTATTTAGACTCACAAAGCGCGCTGATGCTATGAGGAATATTGAACACATAATGCTTCATAAAAACTTGTCAACTTCATCCTCATCTGCACCCTCACATGGGGAATACACTGATACAATTCTCGTTCTAATCCTCAAACTGTCAAATCTACCCACATCATTCGCTCATTTACGTACCTAACAGAATAGTACCGCTATTCCTGATAAACAGCCCTACCAAACACTCTGCCCTTCCCTTTTTAACATCCGTCAGGTACTCCTTAAAATCTCGTACCTCTTCCTCGTTATCGCCCCTTACCCGAATATCATTAACCCCTAATACATCTTTGCTGACTCAACCAGTTCTATTTTCTTTCTTCCATAATCCCCATTAATAATGATAGCTTCCTATCGAATTCCATTTCGTCCGCCAAGTTGTTTCCAAGGAATCCCTCGTCTGTCGAATGGGGGTGGGACTACCTTTCTCCTAGAGTTCTGAGGCTAGCTTAAAACGTTCTGAGCGTGCTGGATGAAAAATTCTGTGAAGCAGGATGTTATCCTTACTTACGCATAGTCCAAGTGAGGATCTCTCCTGTAAGGGGTTAGCGACCACCGGTGGATTGCATAGCCCTAGCCGCCTAAGCACAAGGAGGGCCGTAATTCAGAATATGCCAGAGATGCCGAATCCCATTCCATAGCAACTGGTATCCCGACTCTTAGGACCTCTTACTAGGCCACTCAGCCGTTGCCCATGGTTCACGAACTAGGACGTGACTACAGTAACCCACACCATGAACCATCAAAATTTAAGCATCAAAAATTACAATTCATAGTAAAACATGGCGAACAGTAAAACATCAAATCTCCAAACAATGGGAAAATACTGACTAATGATTGAGTGGGGGGTCCCACAGGGCAGTATTATTGGATTCTTATATTTTCCTATAGGCCTATATGTAAATGACATGAGTTAAAAGCTGGAATCACAAATAAGGCTATTTGCGGATGATGTTATGATGTATAGAGAAGTAAATGAGTTTGAGGACTGTAAGTGACTGCAGGGGGATTTAAACAATGTTGTGAGATGGACAGCAGACAATGGTATGAATGTAAGTGGAATGAAAATTCAAGTTTTATTGTGTTGATGGAGTGATAGTACCTCATGGGGAATACTGTAAGAACCTAGGTGTTAATACAATAAGGAATGATCATCATTGGAGAAATAATATTGATAAGAAAGGTTACAGATCTCTTCACATGATTATGAGGGTATTTATGGGTTGTAGTAAGGATATAAAGGAGAGAGCGTATAAGTCCCTGGTAAGACCGCAGTTAGAGTATGATTCTAGTGTATGGGACCCTCACCAGGACTAATTGAGAAGTGATGAACTTCATTATTAAGTACTGAACCGAACGTTGGTTCACTATTCCATGTTTTACACATACTGACCTCATTTTCTTTGGAGATTTTGTTCATATCCACTACCTGTTTTCTCTCTTTGACTTCTCTATGCTCGTTCACTTGTAATACTCTTCCGGTTCACTAGAGGGACAGCAAGGCTCCGGTCTCTGGCATTATTTTATTTTCCTTGTCCTTTCTTGATTATCATTCTCTGGAGAAGTTGTTGTGCCCTAACTCTGTTAAGATACATTTTTTGGGCGTGTGGCATTCTGCCTTTATTTCCATATTTTTTGGAGTTTCAAAACACCTTTCTATGAAAGCTACCACGAGCTACGAATCCTTGCGCCTGCACTGTGGCTGGTAATATCGTAAGTAGCAATATGAACGGTCGGTGGTTGCAGAGCGGGCTTCGGCTGGTACGACGGCTCTGCACTCCGACCGACAAACCGAGCAGGGGTGGGGTGGCTGCTGCTCTACGCCTTTACATTCGGGAGATGGAGAGGGGCTGGTCCCCACCGTCGGCTGTCCTGAGAATGGTTTTCCTTGGTTTTCCATTCTCCTGAAGTAAGGCGAATGCCGGCATATTTCGTTGTATAGGCCACGGCCGTCAACTCTCTCACCTTCTCCGCACATCTCCTTCATTGTAACAAATCTCCTAGCCTGAGAGACGGCGTCACGGTCTAGGACGCCCACCTTCCCATTCAGGGCAGGAATAAAACATTTTAGTAGTAGTAGCAAATGCACTATAGACATTACTGGACACTTCTGTATCAGACTGTACTAAACCGAGAGACATGTTGACAGTGGCGCACCTTGCGGCCCGACCTTAAACATCAAGCGGCAAGATTGAAACTGCATGTTAAAATTGATAGAAAACATGAAAATAATTATTTTTGCTTTGTTCTACTAAGACTGTTAATACTGATAGAAATAATGAAACTCAATAATGATTTCGTTTTTTCCGATTCCCGGATTCGATTTTCGGCGGGATCGGGGATTTTAATTGCGTATAATTAGTTATTATGACTCGGGAACTGGGTGTTTATGTTTGTTGCAACACTTTTCTCTTCTTATTCAGACAACACACTACACGTCTAAGTACCACAGAAACATGCAATAGTGGTTAATAGACCTCGGATTTTTAGGCGCTTAAATGTTATTTAACTGCCTAAAATAGGCTCTCAAATATGTTCTAAAATACTTTTAGGCAGCTTCAATTTGAAGTATTTTAATAGGCGTCGATTAAATTACCATCTTTATTTTGCTAAATTGATAATAGCTCTCTAGGGGAAATATAAATCACGTTTCACCCCTCTTTTTGCTACAAACGTCACATTCGATGCGAAATGGGAAAAATCCTGTAACCAATTTTTAGTTACAGACGGCTTGGAACCTGACATAGAATAGAATAGAATAGAATACTCCCGTCCCCCAATTCCGGATCGCCTGGAGCTGGGGAGAGAGCATTCGTTTATTCCAATTCCTTGAATTATGATACATGACTTACAATAAATACCCTCTTACAATTATTGGCTGTTACTGTACTGAATATGAATTATTTTGTCCTAGACATTAACAATATTATATAGTCTAGGACAACATGTATCTTCCCTACCTTATCTTACTAATTGAACGAATTTTTATTTATTACGTTATAACATTAAAAGAAAAGTTAAAATCAAAATGACAAATTTACATTAAATATATACTACATCTAACCTAAATCTGTCTGGTCGCGACATCCCCCCTGGTGAGGAACTCCTACCACCCTTCCCAGGGATGTCACGACCAGACCCGTCTCATGAGGCTCCGAAATCGAAACCTCGTAGACCCCTTAAGTTGTCAATATTGTTTCCTCACCACTCCTTCGTGTGACAGCCCACATGGGTGCGGCTGACCTAGCTGAACATGTAGGCTGTCTCGCCTGTATTCCACTGTCGAGACGGAATCCATAACTCGGCTCATATTTCGCTGACTGATTGACAACTTGTTTCCTCTGATTTAATACTGTTCACACCTTACTCTAATCTACACGTGCAGAAGTACTGAGTCAACACTAGGCTTGAGATAGGTTAGGCCTATCTCCTCCTCTCCCAACTCTACTATACTACAGCAGCCAAAATTAACTAACTAACAATCCCAAAGCAAAATAAAACAGGCTAACAAACAGCAAACAACCTCATTGTAAGGAACACATTACTGCTAACATATTAATGAACTAAATCTACTAATTAGAAATATACAATACCTGCTGTATGAAGGAACACTGAACAATTATAAGAGAAACATAATGCTAAACTTATAACTATTGTCGCCCTTACTTCTTAGCGACTTAAACTCTATAATGTTCTATAAAGTTGTATTATATACTTATATGGTTACAAAATATCGTTCTTATTAACTCATACACATCTGCTATTTCCGAGATCTCTTGTTGTACAGTCATCATATTACCTCTCTGCTGCGCTTGTAACTTACATTGTCATCATGTTTTGCGTTATACATTTTTCTATTTCCATACTACCTCTCATTCCTCTAATAATACATATAGTTAAAAATTACTTGTCTATCCTCATGCTCATCTACATTACATTTACTATCATTTACTAACACTGGCATTACTTTCAGTTATTGCTAATCTCAATTTCTTTCTTCCACATGTTTCTTAGAATACAGAAAAATTTAGCTAGTTTTCCTGGGGTGATCCATTCTTTATTTAACAATTTGGTTATTGTATAAAATTCTGTCTCTCTTTCTACTTTTAATTTATATTCGTCTCCAAGGTATTTGGTTCTCAGTGCATCCGTTCCCTTACATGTTCTCAGTAAATGGGCTTCTCCCATTATGTCGTCACAAAATAAACAATGATTTACGTTATGGTTCTCGCTTAGTCCCTTATTTTTGTATAAAACCAAAAGCCACCACAACACACCTCTTAGTTCCCTATTTGGGATTCTTTTTTTCTTATTGACATGTTTTGGACAATTCCACAAAATTCTACTAATGTCCTTTTAGTTTCACATTCTGCCCATAGCCCCATTCCTATTTTGTCTAGCATACTTTTTACTTTCGATAACCAATAATCCTCATCCAAGTGTCTCATCTGGTGCTGGTAAGCTAGGTTTAATATTTCCCTCCCCTCTCCCCTTTTTAATCTTAACCAATATTTTACTGTTTTCTTACTTATGTCTGCTTGGATGCTGATATCTCTACATATAGTTCTCACTCCACTATTTGCTGAACATTCTGGTAGACCCATTATTATTTTACAGAATTTGTTACTTATGACATCTAGTTCTTTTTTGTCAACTTCTATACCCCATATTTCAACACCATACAGTGCTTTTGATACCACAAGAGCATTAAAACATTTTTATGTAGCTTGTATTCTCCATATTACAGGATCCAGTAACAACTGCAGAAGGGCTGTGGAATGTGACTAAAAACTGGATAGAGTCCTCTTTGAATGAATCTCGAGTACCAAATACTAGAAGGCAACAGTGGATCTCTGACTTGAGCCTTCAGCTTGTAGAAGAAAGAAGGTGCCTTAAAAAATCTGGCATTAACACTAAAGAAAAAAGAGAGCAAATGTCTGATCTTGATAGAAGGATTCAGTCTTCTTGTAGAAGAGATAAGAATAATTTCCTTAGTAACATTTGTTTTGAGATTGAAAAGCATGCAAATCAAAACCATAGCAAGGATCTTTTTGACAAAATTAGAATAATCACTCGAGAATTCAAGCCATATTCCTGGAATATATAGAACTCAAAGTGGGAAGATGTTGTGGATATAGATAATGTTCTGGAAACATGGAGATTGTACTGCCAGGATCTGTACAGTGAACAATGTAATACAAAAGACCAAGTGAAGATAGACAAGCAGTCAGATCCTGAACCTGACATCCTCCGAGATGAAGTAGAAATGGCTTTGAAAATGCTGAGAACTGGAAAAGCGTGTGGACCTGATGGAATAAGTGCAGAAGTCTTGAACGCTACAGATGATGCTGGAATTGAAATGCTGTTGAAAATCTGCCAAGCAATATGGAATTATAGAAGATGGCCCGAGGAATGGGTACAGTCAATCTTTGTCCCAATCCACAAGAAAGGATCATTCCCGAGGAATGGGTACAGTCAATCTTTGTCCCAATCCACAAGAAAGGATCAAGGAAAAAATGTGGAAATTATCGCTTAATTGCTTTGATTTCACATGCCAGTAAAGTTATTCTTCATATCCTGCACAAGAGACTCCGGGCATTTCTAGAGTATGAAATTCCTGAAGTCCAGACTGGATTTATGAAAGGAAAAGGTACTCGAGAACAGATCTTAAGCCTAAGACAAATCATAGAAAAGGCAAGAGAATTCAATGTTCCGGTATAACTGCTTTATTGACTACCAAAAGGCCTTCGATACTGTCAAATGGAACCATCTTTGGAAAATTTTGGATGATGTGGGTTTGCCACTCCATTTGATTGATCTCCTCAAGTCCTTGTATGAGGAAAATACAGCCACTGTGAAGATTCAAAACAAACAGTCTCAGCAGTTTCGTACAAGGGCTGGAGTTCGCCAGGGATGTATCCTGTCACCGTTACTTTTCAATATCTATGGTGAATATGCAATGAGAACTGCATTAGATGGCTGGGACAAAGGGTTTTCCATTGGGGGATGCAAGATCAACAAGATTTGCTGATGACACCACCTTGATAGCATCATCTGAAGAGGAGTTGACAGAGCTGATCAAGAGAGTAGAGGAAGCGAGCCTAGAAACTGGATTACGCCTAAATCGACAGAAAACCAAAGTCATGATTGTTGATCGTAAGAACAACAACAGTCCACATATCAAACAGATTGGAGGGTGTGAAGTTGTACATCAGTATGTATATCTAGGATCCTTACTATCCAATTCTGGTGGTTCCAAAGATGAAATAAAGCGAAGAATGGAAATAGCAAAGGTAGCAATGATTCGTCTGCGGAAGATCTGGAAAGATAACAACATCACCATTAAGACAAAAAAGAAGCTCGTTGAATCTCTAGTCTTCTCAGTCTTCTTGTATGGCGCAGAGACGTGGGCCATCCTCAAACGTGATCGTGAACGGATAGAAAGCTTTGAAATGTGGTGCTGGAGGAAAATGTTAAGGATTCCTTGGACAGATCATCGCACGAACACATCAATCCTGAACCAACTTCAGATAAAAGTTCGTCTTTCGTGTAAGATCTCTCAGCGGATTGTACGCTACTTTGGACATATAATGCGCCGAGATGGTAGTCTTCAAAAGCTGATTGTTGAGGGCAAAGTCCAGGGAACCAGACAACGAGGACGAATACCAACGCGATGGATTGACATGGTGAACGGCCCCCTACAGTGTTCTCTCAGAGTAACCACATTGAAAGCTTTAGGTAGGGAAGAATGGCGGAGTATGGTTCAACGGCTAGAGGGCTGAATATTATGATAGTCACGACGCCTCAGTCCTTAGGCAAAACGAAGAAGAAGAAGAAGTATTCTAAATTAGGCATCTTCTTTTCTAAAGCCTTTACACTTGAGAGGGCGGCCAAACCTTTTATTTTTGCATGGCGTATCTGTTCCTTCCACAACCCATTCGCTGTTAGTATCATTCCTAGATATTCTAATTTATTTACAACTTCTAATTCAACATCTAACCACCATCGCCTTTCATTTCTTTTTAATTTATTTCCTCTTTTACAAACCATTACTTTTGTTTTCTTGGTATTTATTTTCAAATTCCATGCATTACAGTATTCTACCATTTTTTTAAGGTTACTTTGCATACCGACTGTTGTTAGTGAGAGCAGCAGGATGTCGTCTGCGAAGACTAGGCCGGGGATCTCTTTATTGTATAAGCAAGGGCTAGTCCTATCCTCCTTCCCTAGGCATTCTATTACATCATTAATAAAAAGCAAAAACAGTATTGGTGATAGTTTACATCCCTGCTTAAGTCCAATGTTCGAGTGGATCTTGCCTATCATTAAATCTTCTTTAACTTTAATTGAACATATCACTTCGGCATATAATTCTTCTATGGCTTTCATCATTTTAATTGACATTCCAATTCCAGCCAGCTTCACAACGACCGCCCGTCTGCTAACTGAATCAAAAGCTTTTTGTAGGTCTATTGCTGCAATGTATAATCTACCACCTTTCTTTCTTATGTACTTGTCCATTAATGTTTTGATTATAAATATATTGTCTGCAGTTCTCATTCTTTTCCTGAATCCTGATTGGTATACCGAGAGAATAGAGTAATCTTCTGCCCATTTCATAATTCGTTTAGCTAAAATCCCAGTGTAGATTTTACTTAGTGAGTCCAACGATGTAATCCCCCTATAGTTGTTTGTATTCGATCTTTCTCCCTTTCTTTTGTAGATCGGGCAAATTACTCCTTCCTGCCAAGATCTTGAAATTTTTCTTCCCTCAAATATTTTGTTGAATATTTTAGTTATTACTGTATTTCAAGCATCTGACCGTTATTACCTATCTCTTTCCAGAATTCATACGTAATTCCATTAGCAGCACCTGATTTTCCGCCCTTCCCTTTTTTCATTACATAAAGTACTTCGTCTGTGGTTATTATATCGTCTAGTATAGGCAGCGTAAACTCTACATGTCTCAGTGTACCAATTTCATTTTTGTTCTCTTCCCATGTGTCATTACCCCCTAATAACCCCTTGAAATACGTTAACCATTCCTCATTGGATATGTTTACTTGATCACAGCTTTTATAACCTTTACATATTGTATTAATTTTGTTCCATACTTTCTTAGTTTCATTTTCTTTACAGTACTTAAGTAATATTTTTGACTCTTTGTCCTGCCATTTCCTTTTCCTGTCGCTTATTAAATCTTTGTATTCCTTCCTCTGTTTACAAAAATCTTCTCGTAAAACCTGAGATCCCTCATTTCTATACATTTTTAAAGCCTTGATCACTTGATTTTTCTTCTCTTTACACTCCTCTGTATACCATACATTTCTTTTATATTGTCTACTCTTACTCACAACCATTTTTTTACCAGCTACTTCTATTGATCTTTCAAGCATTCTTATTGCTTCATCTAAGTTGTTTTCCTCTATCATATGCTCCATGCCTATTCTCAGAATTTCAAAGGTTTTATCCCTATAGTAATCTCTAAATTGTTCTCTCTTTTCCTCACTCCATCTGTATCTTACTAATTTTCTCTGTTCATGGTTAAAGAATTGTTTGTCTACTTTACTATCTTCCTCTCTCAGTAGCCGAATAACAACTGGGAAATGATGGGATGCTGTCCAATTTTTTTACCTGGATTTCTTTAATAAGAGTTAAAGCCTCTCTAGATGCCAACACTAGGTCTATAACACTCCCTCCTGACTCCACTATATATGTTAGGTTGCCTGATTCATCTCCCAGCCATCCCCCATTTAAGATGTACAATTCCTCTATCGCACATATTTCTAATAATTTATCTCCATTTTTATTACACTCTTTGTCTTTGCTTCTCCTTCTTTCTATTAATATTTCCCCGATTTCTTTATCATATAATGGATTATTTAAGCCAACCCTTGCGTTGAAATCACCCATTATAATTATTCCTGCCTCTTCATTTACTAATTTTATCTGTTTTACTGCATCAACGAGCTCTTCAAAGAAGTTTTTCTTCTCAAACGGGGACCCTGATGGGTGATTGTAACCAAAGCCAATAAACATATCTCTCCTCTTTTGATTTCCTCTTTTAGTTTTGACCCAAATCATTTCCTCACATCCTGATTCCCATATCTCCACTTGCTTGCAAATTTCGTCTTTTACGATAACTGTTATCCCTCCTGGGTGACGCCCTTTCGGACTCCTTTTATATTTTGTTTTACTCCAGACCTTGAATCCCGGTATTTTCACATTTTTGCTAGGCGGCAACCAAGTCTCTACTATCCCTATAATCTCACTCTCTCTCATTAAATCTATACATTCATCATTTCCCAGTTTACTTAATATACCCTCTATGTTGATTAATCCCACTACCCAGTCTAGTTATTTGTTCATAGGTATATCTGATGCTACCAGGGCCTTGCTTCTCGTTATTCGGGCTTTTTCTAATTGTATAATAGATCCACTTGGGGAGCTAATTATTTCCTCCTCTAACCCTCTAGCTTCTTCAGACCTTGTCAATCCTTTCTTTGCCCTTATGTCCTTTAAATTTAACGCTGGCTTACGTTTCTTTTCTTCTTTTCTCCCTGCGGTGTCTTGCTTCCTCTGGACCACTTCTTCTTCTTCTTGGGTTGATCTCCTGGGCTGGTGATGTCTAGTTTCTGTCGTCACAACGTCCAGTTCATTGTCCCTGCTTGGTAGGTTTGCACACGTACCTGTTGACTCAGGAGTGCTGGCGTCACTTACTGGACTGCTGTTCTTCCGCTTAGCTGACGTATCAGGGCAATATCCTAGCTCACGGAGCTGACCAACTGTCCATGTCCTGCTCCACAAATCGGCCGATATTATGAGTCTGTTTCCACGTATAAAGGCTTTTAGTCCCGAATGCCTAGCTTTTCCTTGATGGAAACGTAGTGTTCGTACATTCTCCATTTCTTCCTTGTCGAGATCTTTCTTGATCCATATATTCGTGCCTTTCAGGTTTCTCGTGTTTTCCAAAATTTTTCGAGCCTTCAAACCAGATACCATGCAGACTTTTACTGGTCTTTTACCCATATTTCTTCCTAATCTAAAGGCGTTATCAATATCACTCTCGTTGCACTCTATTTTCAAACTCTCTCTGATTAGAGAAAGTATTCTATCCTTCAAGTCATTAAAGTTCTCTCTTACTGGTTCTGCCAATCCGTAGATTATTATGTTTTTTTCCTCTCTTCTTTCGACCGTGTTTTTCTTTTTCCTCGAGTTTCCGTAATTTTTCTTCTAGCTCCAGTGTTTTCGTCTTCATACCACATATTTCATTTTTATTTTGTGATACACTCTCTTTAATATCCTCCAGTTCTGTTTGTATAAATGATTTCAAGTCTTTGAATTCATTTTTCTGTTCCAGTAACATTTCTTTGGTCTTTTCTGCATGGCATTCTTGCATGTCCTCTTTGATCTTCTCAATATCTTCCCATGTCAGTCCAGGGCCGGGATTCATCTCCACTCCGCCAATCACTAATAGTACCATCACCACCAGTAATGACACTACTGTATAAGTGATGTTGAGATCTTTTTTCACCGTTTGTAACGACTTCACCCTGCTTCGGGCCTGCCATCTGCCTATAGCACATCTGTATTGTTCGATTGTAACTCCCATGTTCGCGCACTCCTATACTTAACCTGACATTTTCGGCATAATTCACGCACTGAACAAACGGGAGTATCGAAATGTTCTCACAGAATGAAACTGATTTTTTTTCTTCCAGCAGGTCAATGGATACTGTCTCCTGCCTGGTGACAGACTACGGGAGTGTTCGCTTCGGAAGTTTCTTAAGGCTTTCCGAGGAGTGTGGTTTACAGCTTTCCGATTTTAATAGTTTATTTAAGATACTAAAAACGAGTCAGCAGTAATTTTATTTTTTCGGAATATATATATTTATATATATTTAAAACCTTATAAATACATGAAATGTGTAAATACAAATTCATTTTATGTTATCTCTCCAAGAACAAAATAAGACTTTCCCTAAAATCCGATGTCTAGTGATTACATCCCTCCATATAGGGTTGGCGTCAGGAAGGGCATCCGGTCATAAAATTAGGACTAAATCCAGTGTACGACACAGCTCGCATTCGCGACCTCACAGATGTGGGAAAAGACAGTAATTCTTGTCACGAAGGAGAAGAAGACAAGAACCACGACATTTAACACGCTTTTTTATCAATTCATTATGATAGTCTTAATTAAAGTGTCCCTTGTCATTTTTATGTATTACTGAGCTGAAGATGTCTCATATAAAGACACGAAACATGTCCTTATAAACTAGTGCCATTCTTTCACAACATAATACATGCACTGAAAGGTGGAAAGTTCTCGATTTTAATTAGAACTACTTGATACGAGAACTGGAAAAAAATCAAAGGAAAGCAGTAATGTTACAAACTTTGAGCTGGGAAGACTTGGGGGAAAGGAGACGAGATGCTCGACTATGTGGTACGTTTCGAGGTGTCAGTGGAGAGATGGAGTTGAAAGACATAAGTAGACGAATATGTTTCAGAGGAGCTTTTTAGTAGTAGGAAAGATCATATTATGAAATTAGAGGACAAATTCATTTATAGGGCGAAGAATAAGGGGCTGGAATAAATTATCAAGGGAGATGATCGCTAAATTTCCAAGTTACTTGAAAACGTTTAAGAAAAAACTAGGTAAACAACTGATAGGGAATCTGCCACCTGGGCGACGGCCCTAAATGCAGATCATTGATGACTGACTGAACGACATATTAAGTTAAGCATGAGTTTATCTACGGTGACTAAAATGCAATTTTCATGGGTCATATAACGTCATATTTTGGCTCCTTTAACGTTTTTTGTCATTTTCCGGTAATATTCATATTATGGTCATATTTTCCCGTGAATTTTCGTGTTCTTGTCATATTTTTTAAATATTGTTGTTCCATTTTCGCATATCAGGTTTCAGTCGTCTAAGAGACGGATTTTTCCCATCTCCTAATTTTCGTCTGTAATTTCTTATTTTATCTTTCATATATATATATATATTTATGTGAATTAGGAGGATAAGCTGTGTAGAAAGAGACAGATGTGTATAAAGCGACAGAAGAGTGAGCCTCACTTGAACTCTAATGATTTGACGTATTTCAAATATGCCCCAATAACATCCTGAGATGTTGAGCGGGTTTTTTTTACCATTACAAGTCAATGTTGCGTAAAAACAGGAGATCGTTCCTAATTGAAAACTTTAAAAAGTTTGCAATTTGTTATTGGAATTCTTTATGATCGCCCATCAAAATGCGACGTTTATTTCATTCTGTGCAGAGTCGAGAATTACCTATGGAATGAGTAATTAAATACAATTTCTTTTTGCTAGTTGCTTTACGTCACACCGACACAGATAGGTCTTATGGCGACGATGGGATAGGGAAGGTCTAGGACTGGGTAGGAAGCGGCCGGGACCCTAATTAAGTTACAGACACAGCATTTGCCTGGTGTGAAAATGGGAAACAACGGAAAACCATCTTCAGGACTGCCGACAGTGGGGTTCGAACCCAGTATCTCCCGGAAGGAAGCTCACAGCCGCTCGCTCCTAACTGCACAGCCAACTCGCCCGGTAATTCAAAATATAATAATATTATTACTTATTTATAATTACTGAATTCTAAGTTTGCAGAAATATTTAAATCACCTTGAGATATTTAAAGTATCGACTTCTCGATTCTACGACTGAGTTCGTAGTGACAATTGGAATGTTTCAAAGTTATTCTCACCGTGATTTATTAGAGTTGAAACCGTAGATTTTGACTCCGCAATATTACATCGTAACTTCCAGCAGTCAACCGTCACTTGTTGGGCTGTGGGATGAGATTGTGTCTATGCCAATATCCTGGCCTTTATTTATACTTATTTCGCCGGTCGCGTCAATGAATTCAGTCATTTCTTCTACCTACAATAACTTCTTTAATCCTCAGCGGATTTTCACGAGGCTTGGTAGTCTTATATGCTATAATCTGTGGCACACGTCGTAAAATAATCTGTGGCACAGGATTATTTTACTCTCGTAATTGTATTTTTATTATTACGCTAGTAATTGATGATAGAAAAATCGAATTTTCGATAGGTGATGTAGTTTAATCTTGAGCAACTGGAAGCCTGATCTCCCCAAGCTTGTCATCACCAGCCGGCTCACTCGCGCACGGCGCGTATATTGAAACTTGAATTACTTCGTGCAGCAACGCTGAACTAGCGTTTCTGGTACATTTCCCTCCTCCTTAGGGAAAAAGAAAATTTGGTCAAGATTTTCTTTTGATAATCTTCTCTCTTGAAGTATTTCTTGGGATTGGCTGAGTTGAATATTCCCTTGGTGTTGGAATTTATCTTGTCCACTTGATGAGCTCCGTTAGGGAGCACTTCGGAAATCCTGTAATGCCCCATGAGGAAAAGACAAGATTTGGCTTATATCTTGAGCTCGCGGTGAGATATGACTGATTTTCGTATTAGAACCAACTTGAAAAGTTCGCCTATAGGCGTGATTTCGTTGCCTCCTTTCTCTAGTCTGCGTGGCATGTCGCAGTTTTCTTTCGTTACGCAGTCTTGGTGGGCAATCACCGCATCCAGAGGAATCGGAACCTTAAATAAGTAAACAAGTTCGCGAATGTCCATGTCTCTCCCCTGCGTCTGAGGCAGATACTGAATTATTCTAAGAAATTCTTCATCCTCTCCACTTATTATCTCTATCGGATATGCCGTGATTACCTCTGCGGGGTTGTGGCTTAAGGCATCGGCCAGTACGTTTTTCCTTCCGGGCTTGTGTATCACAGTAATATTGAGCTGTTACATAAACAGCACCCATCGGGTCACCCTCTCACTGGTCAAATATAATGACATGATGAAAGTAGATGGTTATTGTATACCCGTTGATAAACATTTTCCAACAGAGTAGGAGAGAACAATAGAAATGGCATCTAACTCAATTATGGTATGCGACCTTTCGTGAGCTCTCGAATTCCTAGTCATGAAAAAGATAAATGATGGGTCTATTTGGTATAGGTATAGAGCTGCGTCTATCCTGATAGTGCTGGCATCGCACTCTGTGTAAAACGGCCATTCAAATTTTGGGGTAAGCCGACTTGACGTTGTCTTGTAGCATCTTTCTGGTTGCTGCGAATGATCTCTCACAGTTCTCTGACCAATTCCAGCGGTTTTTCTTCTCCAGTAACTGTTGTAAGGCTACCACAGTCTCAGTATGGTTAGGGCAGTCCGAGAAACTGTCTTATATATTTGATTTTAGCAGGAAAGGAAAACAGTATTATTTATGAGAATTCTGTGAACGCATAAACAAAAAATTATTCTACAAATACATTGCGATTGCCTTAATATACATTTAGCGCTTAAGTCTATTGTTGACATCGGGGCCGATGACCTTCGATGTTATGTCCCTTAAAACAACAAGCATCATCATATTGTTGACATCGTTTTGCGGCAATTAATTTACCAATATTGGGTACAATCGATTTGGCAGTAGACATTCTAAGTACAGCCTCTAACACAGCATCAGACAGAGAAGTTCTAGTTCTACATTTATTTAAATTCAAAATTGAAAACATTTGTTCGCATGTATAAGTTTTACCGAACATTGACGGAAATTTTAAGGCAAGTGCATGAAGTCTGGGAAATTCTTGTGGATGAACACCTTTGTAAAATGTTAAACCACCGTTGTAGTGGTAGTACCTGTCCTTTAGGATTGCGTTGCACTGTAGTTTTATCGGCTCTGTTTGGAAATATGATTGTTTTACCGGACGCGCTGAAAATGGGGTCATACATATTTCAAGTTAAGGTGCCATATCATTCATTTACTGGAATCGGGCATTGAATTCATCGTGCAAAGTCTGTAGCGACGTCTGATATTCTCTAAGATTTTCGTAAGTAGACAAACGCAATGATTTTAATGAAGTAAAATTTTCAAAATTTCCGGCTTCAAGCTGACTTTCAATAACAAACTACGCATTTTGAAAGCCTTAATTCTGTCGCACATAGTGATAATCAATGTGTTTCGCCCTTGAAATTAAATATTTAAAGCATTCAAATGACGTTATATCAGCCAACAAAGTGAGGTCAGCTACCCATTGTTTATTCTGCAAAGTTGGTTGTGGAGACACTTTCATCTCCACGAACAGAGCAATTTCTGCAATTATTGCAAAGAAGGTTACTAGCACTTTCGTGCAACTTAACCAGCTCACAATACAATCAAACGAATGTCGCTACATTCTGCCTCGAGATCTTTAAAAAATTCTTTGAACTGCCGATGGTTCAAACCTTGCTTTCTGCAGAGATTTACACATTTTGACACAGTAGCCTTAACAGTTTTAAAGTTGCGAACGTTTCTTGCACATAATTGTTCTTAATATAAAACAACGTACTGCGTGGATTAAGTGCTCGAGTTAGAAAGGCCTGCTCTAGGGCTCTGATTAGCACCGCGCCGCCTGAATTCTTAACACCAAACGGTAGTCGTGGAATGCATAAGTGACATTGTCGAATATAAATCCTGTGAATCTTCTACTTTCTTCATCCAAAAAATATGAAAGTGTGAAGAAGTCATGTCGATAGCCAAGAAGAGCTTCATCCCACAAAACTTCTTGATGACGTCCCGGAGTAAAGGAAGGTGGTCATACTCCAGAACCAGCCTCTCATTTAAGGCCCGAGCGTCTAGCACAAGCGTAAACTTCCGTTTGGCTTCCTGACAATTGCCAAAGTGTATATAAGGAGTAACGCATTTTGACGTGATACCATCCCTCTCCATTTGCTTGATTAGAGCCCTCGCCTCATCTCGGTACGAGGCAGGTCGTTTTTTATATGGTGAAGTGTCCTTAATATTTAGATGTAATCCAAAACCCTTAATTTCTTCTGGTTTGTCATTAAAGACATCTTCATACTTTAATTGCGAACTATAATTAAAGAAACAAAAAATTAAGTTGTTATCTTGATAATGAAATGACCCGCTGTTAAGAATAAACTCTTTCCTAATGTTTTATTTCTGCCCACGATTTTTTAATTCATCAGTTTTCCCCTTGGTTCCCTGCTTTTACAGTTTGTCAATTTCTTTGGATAGTTTCTTTTGAGACCTTCGTATAATTGTCTGTGAACTATTAGCCAGAATTTTTAAACATTTTTTTATATTTTTGTCAAAGGAACACCACACTTGGACACTTCACTTGAATTATTAACGATACCTTTAAAGGCTAAAATAAGGGATTCTTTCCAGAAAGTTACCAAAAATAAAGACTGTCACTTAGTTCAATACTATTCTACTTCTACTCTATTCACAAGTAGTAAGATGACTTGCCGCAGATTCAAAAGTTGCTCTATGCTAACCAGATATATGAAGACTCCACTTCTTAAACTGACTACATCCTTAATAAACGATTTCGTAAAAATCGCGGAGAGCTATTCACTTCTTTGCTTAATGGTGGCGGAGGCCACCTTTTTCAGTTTTATAGCTGGGTGAAAACACATTTATTATAGTCGTAATTATGAAAATCAAAGCTCGATATTTGCGAAGTTATCAAAGATATTTGGTTGGCTTTAGAATTTTGTAATTGTACAGTGGAATGATAGTATTTTGAAAAAACATTGCAATTTATATTAAAATAGTGTTATAACTACGTACATCCCTGTAAGCGGAAATCATAAACTTGAAATACTGTTATTGTTACCTTAAAAACTGTAAAATATTGCAATAGTTTTGCGAAACTCAAACTATGTTTAGTGACTTCATACTGAATTTTCCTTTGTCATGAATGTTTGAACATTAAATCAAAATTAACACAACAGTTCAAATTCTCAGATCATCGTCCTGTTCAGTGGCATGATGCAAGACAACTACGATACTCAGACTTCAAGGCAGGTTACGATTAGTGGCAATATGCCCATGGGTGCGGGGCATGTATACGTTCAATGCGATCATGAATATCAGTTTAAAGTTAATAATAGTGAAATAAGTATTCCGAGTCTGCTTTTGATCGTAATTCGTGACTTTCAATACTGATAAAGAAGTCGCTAATTGCTTTTACGTCGAAACTTAAAATACCTGTAGGCTATTTATGAATTTCGTGCTTGAATGTGGTCCCACATAGGTTTTGTTGGAATTATTGATAGTGTGTATGAATGTACTGTTCATATAGTAGGTTAACATGGATCGGCCGTGTTGTGTACAGTACGCGAACCTTTTAGTGATACCAGGTTTCACGGGGGTGAAGAGTAAGGAGGGAGCTTGATTCATAGTTTGTGTTTCAAAGGTTGCCAATACGAGTATCGAAGATGACCGAGGTCTATCGGTTCAGCACGAGGGAGCTCAGGTATCACCAAAAGGTTCGCGTACTGTACCTCTCTGCATCTCAAATAATGGCAGTTCTTCGGGTATTTCCGTCCTCACAGAAGGTCAAAGTGTTCGAGAGAAATGGATTCGGTGCGGTGATCGCGACAATTTACTGTAAATAATGACACTGTTTTTTTGCATCAAACATTTCGATTAAGTAGGTTGTCCGCAAATTCTATTTCGCGTTGAGAATAGTGAACCAACTTGCAACCCTAAGAAATTTGTTAAACTGTCACCTGAGACACATCCAACCATATTCCACTATCGTTGCGGTGATCGCGAAAATTTACTGTAAATAATGACACTGTTTTTTTGCGTCAAACATTTCGATTAAGTAGGTTGTCCGCAAAAATCTATTTCGCGTTGAGAATAGTGAACCAACTTGCAACCCTAAGAAATTTGTTAAACTGTCACCTGAGACACATCCAACCATATTCCACTATCAGCCTTCGCATAACAACAATTATTTACCTAGATACAGAAATAAACCTAAAGAGCCTGAACACCAATTACAAGCAAGACGAATAAGCGTTTAAACGTTCGTGTGAAGAAGATCAGATATATAATATTCAGTCATTCACGACAAAATTGTGAAACCATTCAACGTGATTGTGAAATATGACAGCGCTCAAGACCTAGTGCAGATATTCCGTTGATATTAAAGTAACGAATTACCTAGAAATACAGGTGTATTTTAAAAATATTGCTTTACTAGGAGAAAGAAAGTTTGTATTGGGATGTGAGGACAAGACAGTCAGAAGTGTGTCAGATGTAACAAACTTGAAACTCAGGTAAGCCAGCTTAGTAATCATGAACAGAAGAGTATTTAATTGAGTGACAGTCTTTATGTTGGGGAACTTTCTGAAGAAAAGCATCCTTGTTCTTGTGTTATCCCTTGAAGGTAACATTAATTCAAGTGATGCACGCAAGTGTGATGCTCCTTTGACAAAAATAATAAAGAAGTGTGTAAAAATTACGGCCAATGTTTTCATCAACAATTATACGAATGTCTCCGATGGAAAGGAAATCTCCAAAGAAATTGACAAGAGACTTCAAAATTAGAGAACCAAGAGGAGTAGTTTGTTGGATGTGTGCAGTGCTAGTTTTGGTCAACTTAAATATTTGGGTGGAGGATGCATGTTGTGCTAATCTGCATGCTGGCATTGTTAATAACAGGAAAACTGACTTTATCTTTTGCTTGATGTGTCTATTTTTCTTTAGTCGATATTCATATCTTAATGAAGTGAAATTAGTTTGGTATTGGTAATTGATGTTTGGTGTAATGATTTTAAAATCCGCTCAATGCATCTTACTTTCGTAGATAATGTGCACGTAAATTTACCATTGCTCTTTTACGAATCAAATATTATTTTTTGAAAACTTTCTATAAATATTTTCATACTACAAAAATCTCACGACCATTATTATGTTAGTCTTCGCCACGTCAGATTTGGCCTGGTACGGCATCCACACTTTTTCTATATTGTGGTCTGAGTATTGTAGCTGGTCTTGTACGATGTAATACATCCTGTGATACTCATTTGGGTCTGAATTAACCTCCATAGCATCGTTATAGAATGACAAATCATTCACATTCCTCCACTTGGACCCAAAATGTTTCGGCAATAGAGCAATAGAGGGCCCACATCTAAAAGCTTCTCTTTCTCCAAGGATACGTGATTTGAGAGTGTTTCTGGTCTATCTCTCTCTCTCTCGTCATGAATGCTCCTAGATCTGATTTAAATTTACTTCCCGCTTCACAAATACACTTTTATGTAGAAGTTGTTTTCATGAGAATGCGTCATTTTGCGGCAGAAAATTTTAAGTGCCACTGACTACGAGATTTTATTATTATAAATGACAAAATCAGCTCCCAGTTTCTTCACATTAGAACTTTGTCCAATGATATCTCTGTACTCACATGGTGTTATCATGGTTTTATTTTCCTAATAACATAGCATATAGAAGGAAAAGTGTGCGCTCTGCACGAGTTACTGTGGTCCGCGGTACAGATGGTACTCGCGACACTATCGCCATGTCGTGCAGTAAGCAGAGGCATTTACATAGTACTATTGCTTCTATTAACGTAATCAATTGATACACATAAATCACGTTTAAGTATGATTTCAGCAGCTGGACACTTTGGCAGTGGCGTGCGGTGAACACATTCGTTACCCCTGCTGATTTTAAAAAAAGGAATCGCAGCCCCACCTCTCTCTCTAAACCCATTATTACTATTTTATAAACTCACTCGATAACTAAGTGGAGATATAACAAGAAAATAGGTGCGATAATAAATAAATAATATATGAAATCACTTATTTATTATAACTCACTTGAATATTAGAATATTTTCTGCCACATACTTGCACATATTTCCAAATTGTTATCCACGGCAGTGTCATTACCATCATAATTTAAGCTACCTGTACAGCAGATTTAAAAAATGTACTAGAGTTTCACCCACTGACGCTTCGTAATAGTACAGACATGGTTTATAAAGAACTTCTAACTTCTTGTTTTTTAACTTAAAATGTATAACCTAAACTGAATGAGCCAAATTTAGTTATATTCACGAATAATGCCACAGATATCGCGAAAACTTCGCCTATAATCCAAGAGGGACGCTACAGGAATTGACAATATACCACACATCACTGGCAAACCCACTCGTACAGAACAACCAAATACAAAATTATTTCTTTCGCGCTTGGCTCCATGTTCATACTGGACAACCTAAATATTTTTCGCATGTATCGGAAAGCATACTCCACACGTGCCTTCAATAAATCGCTACCAAAAACTTCATACGTGCTGAAATCCAAAAATAAAATAAATACTTGTATTGCAATTGATTTCATAAAATGGCTAATTATATTAGGAAGACTATGTGCAACTGGCTATGCTCTTTTTTATTTTAGCCTCTGGTGTGTGGCGCTGAACACTCACAACTGACATGCACCCAAGCTAGCTGCTCCACCGCCTTAAGATGCTGTTAATCTCGAGCGAGGCCAACTGCCATCACCTCGCCACCTCATGAGAATGAGGCTTGAAGCTCACGAGTCAACCGAGCGATTTGAATTTCGCTGGCGTAGCTTTCTTTCGCGCCAGTAAAGAAACCCAGGTTGCTGGAGAGGCCTGGACTGCGATAAATCAAACGGGTTTATCGATACAGCTGTACTTGCCCGGGCTTAGCTGTTTCCAGTTCATTAACTTGATAAATAAATGTTCCAAGTAATAATAAGAAAATGTAAATACAAAATTATATCACCAGGGATGGTGTTCCAGCTAGCATATATTGCTATGGGTTGGATCCAGTTTACAGAAAGGGAACAAACATGAAAACTAGAAAATGATTTACCAGCTAATCTTTGCTTTCCTTTGAAGTTAATGTTCCTAAATCAACAAAACCGTTCACTTGTAACGAATCCGAGTTAAAGCGAATTCCTTGTCTTAACTTGACCACGTCGAATATCAGCATCCCTAGGCGATCATGCTTCTTCTTCGCACTACAATATAGAGCTATGGCAGCAGCAGCATGATCATTTATACCATACGAACAATTAAGCCCCTTCACCAGTTTTCTCAAATGATCTTCAGATGGCAAGGTCAGCAAGTCATGATTTAAGCAGTGCCGATAACCGTTAGGAGACTTTACTTTTAAAAGAAGATAATCCAAAGGAAATTCATCACTATATTTCATTCCTTTCTTATTTTTACTTTTCTTTAACATTGCATCGAGTATAATTTTCTGCTTTTTGCTGAAAGATGCGAATTGTTTTGATTGTGTGAAACTGGTCTTTGCGTTTATATCTAAAATTTATTTCTTAAGCAAATATGTTTAGCTTTAGCGACATTTAGTTTATTCTGTGTTCTAATGATATTACGTTTCTGATTCTTCAGTCTCAACAAAACAAGTATATTCCTAACATTTGCGGCATCAGGATTATCTTCAACTGCTAAGCATACGGGATAATCACTGACATTTATGTTCTGATTAGTGCTTTTAATAGAGGCATCTGTTCACGTGGATTGCCTCTTCACGGAAGAGTTACGTTTCTTAACTGTCGTAGAGAGATACTTGGGCAGATGAGGAAATATATGGGGGAATGCTTCTGGTTTTAATTCACACCGCTGTCATGGTATCTCTGCTCTTTCACCATTCACCTAAATGAGTCTACATTTAAGAAGTTATCGCAAAAATGAATATCACACAGCGAGCAGTTATGAGTCAGTTTTCTACCTTTTATTCGGACAGCTTCTCCCGATTCAGGAAAACACTAGGGTTGGAAAACTCGGGAATGCTGTTCATGAATGGCGGCACAACAGGTCGAATCACCAGACTGACGTTTTCAGCTGCAGTAAGACTGAGTGGGATAATCACGAGAGTGCTCCTGCTGTCATAGGAAATTGCTCCCCAGACCAGAACTCACGGTGTAGGTCCAGTGTGTCGACGCCGCAGACAGGTGGAATTCAGGCGGTTACCTGGCCTCCTTCTAACCAATACACGATCGTCACTGGCATCAAGGCAGAACCGGCTTTCATCAGAAAATACAACGGATCTAGACTCCATCCTCCAATGAGCTCTCGCTTGACACCACTGAGGTCGCAGACGGCGGTGGTTTGAGGTAAGTGGAATGCACGCCTCAGAGCGTCTGGCTCGGAGCTGTCCTTCAAGTAACCGATTTCGAATAGTTCGTTGCGTCACTGTGGTGCCAATTGCCATCCGAACTGGTACTGAAAACGGGGTCCGCTGCTCCAGAGCCATACCCCTAATACGGCGGCCCCCCCTGTCGGTGGTGCCACGGGGACGTTCGGAACCCGGTCTTCTTGTGAGCGAACCTTCTCGTGACCACTGCTGCCAGCAAGCATGCACAGTGGGGACATTCCTGTCAAGTCGTTCTGCAATAGCGCGGATAAATCCACCTTCACGTAGCTCTATTATGCGGCCTTGTTTAACCAACGCAGTGAGCTGTTGATAATGGCCTCTTCATAGTCGTAAACCCACTCACAGTCACTCCGTCCAATCTCATAGGTAACTAATGCTTTCGCACAGCACAGCCCGTATTTAAAGCAACCCTGATGCGCAACGTCATAGGGCCGCTACGAGCGCCGCGCTAACGCGATTTGCGGGAAATTTGAATGAACGTTAAATCTCAGTTGTATAAACACGCCTACAAACGTTCGTCAATCTAGCATAACTTCTTGGTGTATGGATACTTTTTTCCGCCGGTGTACATAATACATCTCGCACTATTCACTAAATAATACACCAATAATGCAACTGCATTAACCTCTTAACAGTAATAATGGAGATAAATATAAATTCCAATAACTTGACACAAAAAGTAACGCGCACTAATGAAAAGTCTCTTCTGCTGCCGGTAAAGAGCGATTGTGCTGCCACAGATGGAGGGACCACTACTCTATTTAGTACGCCTACCGTTGAAAGTTGAGAAGTGCACTTTTTCCTTCCATACGCTATGCAATAACTTTCCCTATTATTCCGAACTCCCTGTTTGGTGGAAGAAAATAATGACCAACAATGAGGACAATCATGTGTAATACTTTGGTACTGATTCTGTGGAATACAGCCAATACATAACATTCAAATTCTAATTTTATTTTTGTTTTGTACGGGGCATCCATCAGCATACATTTTCAAAACTTCAGCTGCTCCTCGATCTAATGAAATTTGTTTATCATACACCACAAAAGTAATTTAATATAATAGAATCCACCTTTTCAATACATAACTGTTGCACATAGGTTATGTTACAACATTTTAATTATAATGGTACCGGTTTCGACACGTATACAATGTCACCATCTGCCATAGATAAAACCAAGCAAGTGAATAGATTTGCACATAACAACAAGACACACAGACTAGATAAATTTAGTAAAATGTCACATTTAAAATAGTTCTTGTAAAATGTCTGGAGATAGCTACGCTTTTGCGGCGTATCTCTATCTCTATCTTGAGATTCCAAGTATATTCATAAAGGCAGTACTAAAGACTGAAGTCATACCTTTGCTTGTTTTGACAAAATAACCTATAGTAACTGAATGTCCTGGTCGAGTTCCTCGGACGGAACTCCTTTTTGTAGGAATACTTTGAGATGTGTGCTTCAGTATAAATTTATCTTGGACGTCTACCACCTCAAGGGCAGTGTCCTGGAGTGCGAGACTTTGGGTCGGGGATACAACTGGTGAGGATGACGTAACTCGCCCAGGCGGCCTCACCTGCTATGCTGAACAGAGCCCTTGTGAGTGGATGGGAAGATTGGAAGGGAATAGACAAGGAAGAGGGAAGGAAGCGGCCGTGGCCTAAGTTAGGTACTGAACCGTTCTGTTCATGACCCGGGTTTACTCTTATTGTGCAACATAACGCAACAGTGTGCGCTTTTGAAGTAACCATAGCGTCAGTATTATGGTGTAGTTCACAGCCAGACAAAAGGGGAGATGAACCCACGCCAACCATTTCACTTCACGGCTTCTGGTGCCAGCATCTCTGCATGAAATAGCGGAAGAAGTCAGGATGGAGGGAAATAAAACGTGACAGATATCTCTGCCCACAGAAGGAATGTAGAGATTATAAAACGATAGATTTAATGAGGGAAATTTTCTGTGAAATTTGATATGCCGCATGAAGCTATTCATTATCTCTGCGAATTAATGGATATTTGTTTCAAGCACCGTGAGAAAATTTCAGCCCGGGAAGGGAATTCTAGTGGCCCGCGCAGGGAGCATATCGCGTGGCGTGGGCTAGTCACTTCAATAAACACTGCGCTGTTTGATCATTCTCTGGTCTTATTGAATAAATGAATTTTAATTTAACTAGCTGAAGAAGAGAAAGTGCATATTCTTGAAACATGTACTAGACATAATGTTAATGTGAAAGTAAATATTAAAAAATTAACACATAGTATTGACTAGGTGGATCATCCACCTCTCTCTTTATTGTCATTCTCTGAACGCAACGCTGTCTGTGAGGTGTATCTCGTGTGTCAAAGCTCGTCAATAGAACAAAGCCTTCATCTTAGTGATTTGAAGATAGAGGGATTACTTTGTCTGTGTGGCAAGTAAGTAGCAATATAGTAAATGTGCATTTGAACGTTGAACAGTGAGCTGATTTAATGGGTTCAGTTAGAAACATTTCTTTGCCTCAAGTACTCTACGAATAATGAACTACTGTAGTCTGACGCTAACTTGTTCGAAGTCCTAGGCTCAGAGTGAACAGAAGTAATTCAATTGCCTTAAAATAATATAGTACGCAGGAAGTAGTTACAGGAACATTAGGCGAGTAATATATACGCCGTAAACAGTAGAGAAGGTCAAGTTATGTGGTAAACGCGTCAGAATATTGAAACTATAATTTTATTTGTACGTGAAGTTCGTGTGCACTGTTTCACGAATAGCATTTTAGATCTTAGGCAATGTAGCTACAAGGAGTGCATTATAATGCAAGAGAAGGACATGCACATCTAATTAGGTATGCATAATAATACTGCATTTCCTTACAGCTGCCTAATGTCACAAGAATTCACCCGCCAGTGCTAATCGATCACGGCGCGTGTCTGCGGAACGTGTAAGTCAATGTGGATATCCTTCGCAGCAGGAGACGACAATCCAGTACCGAGGGTGGTGGTCATCACGTTCAATCGAGAAGTCACCAGCGGTAGAAGACGACAATCCAGTATCGAGTGGTGTTGGTCAGCACGTTCAATCCAGTCATCCGTACGAGGTTCCAGTGAAGAATGAAGACTATGGTGATGTCGCTGAGAACGAGCCCAGGACCGCTACTTTCTGACATCAGTAGTAACATATATCAGTGACTTTGCTCATGCACTTCCAGAGACAGTTAGCTATATAAATAACCTGGATATAAATATAAAGTTTGTTCTTCAAAATCACTGTGTGTTGTATCTGTAAAGCCATACGCTAAATAAATAAATAAATTAAATAAATAAATAAATAAATAAATAAATAAATAAATAAATAAATAAATAAATAAATAAATAAATAAATAAATAAATAAGCAGTAACATGGGTTACTAAGTTGATGTCCGCTATGGGGAGTCGTTAAGGGTAGCCACAGATAAAGTTCAGACAGATTCCAACTTATAAGCATGAACCATAGGTAGGGTAGCTTCTCAAATTGATAAATAAAATTTAACGCCCATCAAGCGAATCAGAAAATACCATTTTATGCCCGTCAGGCATCTGTAATTATGCTCAGGACAAGTCATGTTTGGTTAGTGTAGCTTAGTGTTTGCTTGTTATATTCTTTGATTACAGCTTCGTTTGTGTCTTATTTTGGGGTGAATAAGGTTATCATTCATGTGAAGTAGGGATTGTTATTGGATCATCAATTGAAAGACTTGCGCAGTCTAAGAATTTTTATAGGTAGACCTTGTGTCTTAGAGCCTAGTTAGAAATGCATGAGGCATGTTTAGACATAAGTTTCTTTGGGTTGTCAGCTATAAAGGCTATAAGATCCTCGCAATATTTCCTTTAACGCATTTCCGAACATTGCACGGGAGTCGAGCAGCCATGCATTCGTATAGAAAGTAAATCACAGGCGAGAAATATTTGTTTAATAAGCCCAGTGATGATAAGATGGAATAGAGTCAAGTTGGTGCGAGTAACGCAAAAATAAGCGTTAATATGATATATAATTGCTTGTAGTAAGGTGTGTCAATGAGAATAGGTGCGTGCAGGAAAATGCACTGGAAATAAGGGTTAGAAATGCCCTAAGTCGAGCTCTATTGATGAATTAATTTGTGTTCCTGGATTCACACAATATCTAATAAGAATACGGGTGATAGTTTCACGTCAGTTTATGTTAATGAGAGGGCATAATAATTAAGTCCCTTTACTAGGGCCTGTATTTGTATGAATGAAGTCTCGCCGTTACCCATGTTTACAACTCACCAGCTGGCTTGTAAATCACTTGGGGAATGCATGATGGTGCTAGGCGACCTCTTTCTGCTGTTCGGTCTTGCAAAAGGAAAAGTGGTCTGACGTCATTTTGTTTGGGGGAGTCTCGTCCCTTTACTGAGCTGACAAGGAGGTCATTGTCTACAACACGAAGTTTTAAACTTATTCAACAGGCTTTTAGAGGCTAAGTATATACGCAATTTCTGTTATACTTTTTATTACCGGTATATGAAGATCCCATATTATTCTGCGCTTTGTCAATTGATTGTTTTATGTTGTGATTTTATTTGAGGTATTGCATGTTTTCCAGAAGAGTCATGCGTTCGTGTCTTGGTTATCTTGCATCGGATGTTGCATGTCTAGTGTTATTTTAAAACGTCCTGCAGTGTAAATAAATAACCATTGTGTAACTATTAGTGTGTGCGAAGTCCTCCCCCTCTGATTAATCTTTCTTTATGTGTGAGTTTAGAGAAATGACATGGTTAGAATTTGTCTGCACCTAGACGAGATATGTGGGAACGTAGACAGCAAACGGATCGGAGGATGAAGATGTAGGATTTTCCTGTGTGAAACTCTGGCAATGATCGAGGATGCCACTTCTTGGCTTCCAATTGATTTGATATTAATATGTATAAATGTAAATTTACCGCCAGTTTAAACATGTGAACTCACATCTCTCAGTTTGTAACGAATTTGTCATTTGGATTTTGAATTTGTGGCAACTCACAACTTTTCTTTTTAATTAGTTTGTAGTAGCTTAATCCTGAACGATTCTTTCCTCTTCTATTTATTTCTTCGAGGCCACATTTTACCTACTATTGTACAACGACTTAGCTAACTGGTGCTGCAGAAGAGGATTTACGGAGTTCAGGTAAGCAATGTGCCAGGATTTACGCCCCGTTTGGTAAGTTTTTCCACTCTAGCGCATCTGGTCGGTTCTCAGCGTCAGCTTGATTGCGATCAGATCGTTGTAGGGCACAGTACCATCCCGGCATTCACCTGGAGGAGATGGAAAATCACGGAAAACCACTTCGAGGGTGGCTGAGGAGCCAATCGAATCCCCTTCTACTCTGTTGACCTCCCGAGGCAGAGTGGACCCAGTTTCAGCCCTCGTAACACTTTTCAAATTTCGTAGCAGAGCCGGGAATCGAACCCTGGCCTCCGGGGTTGGCAGCTAATCACACTAACCACTGCACCACAGAGTCGGACAGTAATATTACTTATATTCTGAATATAATCCATGTAGGGAAAGAGAGAGTTTTGGAGCAGTGCGCATGGAGGAAGGAGAGAGTTTTGAAAATTACTTCATCTTTGAAGCTAATTTACGCAGGGAAAGAGCAAGTTTAGCCATGAAATGGGTAAGAGATTTGTTAAAAGAATTTATTGAGAGATTTAAACCGCCATTACCTCACTTTTTTAAGAAAGTGGAAGGAAGCATAATGATAAACAAACACTTATTCTGTACTGAACTACGTTCAAACACGAAATAATTAACATACACTTCAGGTCGTCTTCTTCTTTACATCCTAATGTACGTCTACCCCTTAGTCCCGTTTCTTGATACGGGGTCGGGAATGAGGTGAAATGAAATTATAGGCATGATTTTACACCAGAATGCCCTTTCTGACGCTAACTTTAGTTGAGGATGTAATGAATGATGGTGAATGAAATTGGGTGAGGAGGTGGAAATAATCGTCTGTGGTCTACGTATAGGAACTGTCCAGGCTTTTGTCTCGAAGTGAAAATGTGAAACCAGAGAAAAGCAATCAGCACGTTCGACTACTACGCTCGGTCTCCACATCCTAATATCAACTTCAATTTTTCTCCTAGTGAAGCAATATTCCAAAATGTAAACTTCTCCCTTTGCGAAAAGCTAATGATCATGAATATGTCTATCAATAAATGGAGCTCAGATACTGATAACGAACGATTTATTTGCATCATTTCACAGTGATTCTACTTCTGATCTAATTGTATAATCTATATAATAAAAGAGTTTACTACAAACAGGTGTTCTACTGGACCGATTTGCTTCATTTCTGTTTTATTCTCTCCGTAATTACCTGCTGGTGAATCCTGAGACAGTGATAGAGCCAGCGTTGAGTAATCATAAGATCAAATCATTAAATGATCACTCCAATAATTGCAGGTGAAGGCTTACCCTAACCCGCAATATATTCTGTACTTAGCAGGTCGCAAAGCGACTAACACTTTCATTTTTGTTCTGATATAATGTGTAATGTGACTGCATGGAGCCATGTTTTGATTATACCTGCCAAGCCGGAGACTATACACTTCCTCTGATCATGGAAGAATATTATTCTGTGTGAAATACTCTTTGATTATCTGACCTGCCTCAGCTTCTAAATGTACTCAACAGATGAAGAACTTTCCTAATAACTCACATGCTGCTAATAGGAAACATCGACGTACGCTCTGACGGGAAGGTGCCAAGTCGACTAGCCTTCTTTATGACCATTACCAGTAATAAAGCGCAGGACCAACCTCTTGAAAAAGTGGGTGTCTACTTACCAGCAACAGAAATGAGTCACGGCCTATTTTATGTTGCACTATCTCGGGAAAGATCGTTTGAAAATGTTAAGATCCAGATACGCCTAAATGGTCGAAGCACAGTGGATACTGTACGGAGAGAAGTGTTATAAACTACATAACAAATGAATCAGTTATTATGTATCGGTAAATGAAATGGCGTATGGCTTTTAGTGCCGGGATTGTCTAAGGACATATTCGGCTCGCCAGGACCAGGTCTTTTGATTTGACACCGGTAGGTGACCTGTGCGACTTGATGAGGATGAATTGATGATGTAGACGACACGTGCACCCGGCCCTCGTGACAGAGAAATGAAGTAATGATGGTTAAAATTTCCGACCCTGCGGGGAATCGAAGCCTGGACTCCTGTGAGCAAAGGCCAGCACGGTAACCATTAAGCCATGGATCCAGGCTATGCAACTGTATTAAATGTTCATAAAACTATTGAAAAGGGCAGGCAAAACAGTACGACTACGACAGGCATATCAAGACGAATTATCTGTCCTGTTCGTAACGAAGGCATATCAAGACGAATTATCTGTCCTGTTTGTAACGAATGCTGCGGATCAAGACGAATTATCTGTCGTGTTTGTAACGAATGCTGCGGAGCAGCACGGGACCTCTAGTCTATATTGTACCAGGAATGCCTATGGCCTGGTACATTGCATTTTTAATTCATAATTTATTTACGAGTTGATAGCTCTAGCATTTGGAGTCAGCGAGCAGAGCGAACATTCGAGACTCAGCTGCTCGCTATGGGAGTGAGAGAGACCGCGCTACGTCACAGGCAGAGAACCGGCCGGGTGACGTAATCGCCACGTGCTGCATACTTACCCGTCTAAAATGTACTCGAACAATTTTTGATATCTACTAAACGCCGTTAACTACAAAATAATGAAGTACACCAGCGTGAATCTCATATTTGAAAATTAAAGTAGCCAAAATGTGAAGGAAATCCACCGGCTAGTTTCCGAGATATTAAGGTGGAGAAGAAACACATTTTTTCTCTTGAAGTAGAGAGCCAGCCAGCTTTCAGTATATAAGAGCCTCGACTCGAGGAGTACAAGCAGTTGCAATCTACAACTCGACCATGTCAGATGGTACTGTCGCAGTGTCGCGTTGCGCGAAGTTGTTCGCTGAAGTTATAAGATTTCTGCCGTGCTAAAAGACTTAGAAAAATCCGGCATGTACGATACTTATAAATTTTCTGCCGTGTTGAGGACTTGTGAAAATCCGGCGTGTATTAATCTGACTCTGTTATTATAATTAAGTTGAAAAATTTCGGCAGTTTTACGGATTTCTAAAAATACTGCGTGTGCTAATTTGAACTCTATTATTATCGGTGCATCTCGGAACTTGGTAAAATTTCTACATGTGCTTAACGTTGGACTGTGACTTCTCATAACTTAGTGTATTTTGAGAATTAGGAACTCAGAAATTATAGTAGCCGAGTGAGCACAATTTTCTTAAATATGACTTGTGTTTAAACGATAATAGCAAACCATTTTTATGAAATAGTAAACCTAGTGAAGCTAAATAACACTGAAAATTTCCTTAAGATTTGTGTTGGTGATGGCCAGAGACAGTTAAACGCATCACGCGCGCGCGCGCGCGTGTGTGGACTGAACTTACACTCAACATTCCAATAAGCGTTGAACATTAACATTCGAACCTGATACAACGTGTTCTGAATGCCAAGAACATTGTGTTATAGTGTAAATAGCTTGAATCATATGAACTGTGGTTTCAAAAAACTCTTATTACTTAAGAAGTGAGAATATTTAAAAACTGTGAAAACTTCGAACTGTGACGTGTGTTTCAAACGCTTCAAACTGTGTTTTAATTCATTTGAAAGCCATAACTATTTCTAATAGTGAGCGTTACTTTGAAGTTATATAACCGACTGTGATTCCAAGTGCACATAACAGACTGTGTTTCAAAGTTCACGTAATATACTGTGATTCCAAGTGCAATTATGAATGCTGTTTATCGTTAACTTGTGAATATTCAACTAACCAGACAGTGCTATTTTTTGACACTCACGATCACTTGTCAATAGAACTTTCTCGCGTGTCTACAACATTATACGACACCAGAAATATTGACCGAGTGTTAATACTCGTATCAACTCAACACCTGACTCGACGTGGGATATAGTACGTGGTACGACGTTGGAGATGGTACATGGTTCGACGTGGTGCTGACAACATCGATAGAGTTCCAGTTGCTGTTGGTGCAACCGCATTCACCAGTTCCAGCCTCCTAAAACCTCTCAGGTGATATGAGTGCATTTAGCATTTTAAAGTGGTAAAAGCAAATGATTATATTAAAAACTATTTATTGCACTAGACAGTTACTGACTTACTGAAGTGGAACTTTTATTATCATTCTATTAAAGTGCTACGTTAAAGTATTTATCTCATTACAAGTGCCAATTGAGTTTCCAGTGAAAGTAAATTTCGAGTGAAAATTAAATTAATTATTTAAACAGACTTTAGGTGCTTCAAAATATTTTAATTTCAAATTCTTTAAACATTAATGTGAAGTGTAAAACTTAGAAAAATACTTTAGGCACTGACTAAAAAAAAACTTTATGTTTCACATGGGAGTAATTATGAAAACAAATGTTTATTCCAGAACATTCTAAAGACTTATGAAACCACGCTTGACTTACGAATTTCATGAAGAAATAACTTTATTTTTCAACTTAATTTTACAACAAAGAATTTTCAGACTTTACATTTTGGTTGAACATATATGAAAGAGTACATTTCCAAGTCATTTCTCAGTTTTAAATGCGCGATAAGAAGGTTATTTATGCGCCTAGACTTTTGAATAAATTTTCATTTAGCAAAATAACATCTATTATTTCGCTCTGCGAACTCCTTTCTCTGTACCGTCTCGTAAGAATCGATCACTACCTGAGACCCTCTCATGCTCCTTAGCCCAACAACTTTTCCTGGCACAATATATTATATTAGTTTACTGAAAACAGCTTTGGAAAATCCATCCGTCTGTTCTACTGGACCGATTTGCTTCATTTCTCTTCTATGCTCTCCGGAATTACCTGCCGGTGAATCATGAGACATTGATAGGTCTCTAAGTTCAGTCAACTTGGAGTAATCATAAAATCAAATCATTAAATGGTCACTCCAATAATTGCAGGCGAAGGCTTACCCTAACCCGTAATACATTCTGCACTTAGCGGGTTGTTAAGCGACTAACACTTTCATTAATAATCTGAGGTGTAAATCTTATCCTTAGTAATATCATTGCATGCAGCCATGTTTGATTACTACCTGTCACTTCCTCTGGTGATGGGAGAAACTATTCTCTACTAGATACTCTTTGATTGTCTGACCTTCCCCACCTTTTAAATACACTCAGTAGATGGCAGAACGTTCCTAATAATTTACACGTTGGAAAGAGAAAACAGTCTATGTACGGGCAAAGGGGACAGCATCAAGTCGACTAGCCTTCTGTATGACCATTAATAAACCGCAGGGACAAACTCTTCAACGTGGGTAGTTTACTTACACGAACCAGTCACTGTCTATTGTATGTTGCACTATCTCCTAACGTTCGAGATACGGCCGAATGGTGGAAGCAGAGAATATTGTATGAACAAACTGCATTACCGGTATTAAATGTTCATTAAACCCCTGAAAAGGTGAGCAAGGTAACGTGACTGCGATAGGCATATCAAGATGCGTTATCTGACCTATTCATAAGGAATGCTGCGCAGCAGCATGGGTCCACTAGCTATTTAATATTTTATTATACGAGACAATCGTCAGCACCCGACAGACAATCTTATAAAAGATGAACTGCAACTACGTGAAAGGAACTTAACTTGTAGCCGTAGCTTCTTTGGGGAACAAGGCCTCAGGTAACGACCAATGTGACATCACTTCCGTGCCACATTTTGCCGCGTTACACAAATTTTTGGATGGCCCCCAATCATATGACATACACTTGTACTTCTACGTCACTCGTCACCTTAAAACTCACTAATATCGATGGATTATCTACACTAGATGTTGTGAACATTTTCAAAATCACGTCGAATGGGCTCAAATTTTTATCGTTAAAATCTGAAAATTATCTGTCTTATCTTCTTCACACCAAAGTTGAAACGCTTCTCCGTTTCTCTGTGGCTCTTTAGGATGCTTTCTTATTCGAGATAAATTAATATTGTTATGCGAAGGCTGATTGTCGAATATGGTTGAATAAGTATCAGGTGACAATTTAAAATATTTCGTTGGAATGCCAATAATTGATTCACTACTCTCAACGGGGAAGAAATATTTGTGGACAATGAAATTAAGAGACAAATGTTTGATGCACAGGGCAGTTTCATTGTCTACAGTAAAATTATTGCGATGAATGCATCGAATACCTTTCTCTCGGAAACCTTATCCTTCTAGGAGGGCAGAAATACCTGAACAGTTTCCGTTTTATGACTTACAGAGAGGCACACAACACGATCAATCCATGCTACCCTAATAGGCTATAATAATAGATTCAATCACAACACACAAACACAATGGTAAAAAACCCACTTAAGCACAAAATAATTAACCGCCAGGTATTTTAAGTTTCCATGTAGAGTAAAAGCACCGAGCGACTCAAATACGTCTTTATCAGTATAAAAAAATCACAAGTACGATCACAAGCAGACTGGAAATAATTATTTCACAATGATTATGGAATTTTAAACTCCTAAACGTGATCACATTGAACCTATACGTAGCCCGAATTCACGGCCATATTGCCGCTAATTGAAACCTGCCTTAAAGTCTGATGCAGAGTTCATCAACCTCGGTCACGACTTCTTCTTCTTCTTCTGGAAATTTATGAACTCTTGACGTGTCACCCAGTCACAAACACATAATTATTAAACAATAGACACATTATAACACAGTCCACTTGGTCTAAAAATATTGAAATACCGATATTCACTCACAGACTTTTCGAGGGCAGTAACATATCCACACCGCTGAGTCAGATAACGTTATCCCATCCAAGAGATACATGTATATATACAAAATACAAGTGGAAGCAGGAGCAATTAGATTACAAGGAAACAAATGCAACTGTAATGCTTACAACGTTAGGCGGGATTCATCAAGAAAACGACTGATTATCTGAATCATTACAGGGCTGGGATCAAGTAATGTACAAGAAACACTGGTTTGGAAAGGGGTGTTTATGCGTGCTAATCGTTCGAAAAATAATCACCGTGCGGGGGAATAAACAGGTCATTGGAAAAGTAGGTGGTTAATGTCACCATCTCGATCTCCACATATGCAGTGCGGTAGGGTGGTGAGATGAAAGCGATATTTATATTGTGGGGTAAGGGCATGATTAAAGTGTAACCGGATTGTGTTGGTAATGTGTCGTCTAGTGTATGAACCTTGTGTGTACCAAGACTTAGTAAGTATGTGAGGTTGAAGTTGATAATAAAATTTTCCTTTATGTAGGGCAGAGTTACACCATTCCTGTTGCCAAGCATGATTGGCTGAGTCATTGAGAAAATTATAATAGTCCGTGTGGGGATGCCCACATTAATAGGGTCTGTGCGAAGATGGGCCGCGTATTTTGCTGTAGAATCCGCCTGTTCATTACCTATGATTCCGGAATGTCTAGGGATCCATACTAAAGTTAAGGTGACTCCAGATTGTTCAAGTTGATAAATAAGATGTTTGACATTGTACAGGTACCAATTAAATGATGATTTACAGGACGTTAGTGATTGTAACACGCTTAAAGCATCGGCATATATGGTTGCCTTCGGAAAGGAGTGGTTTTTAAATATTACGCTTGACGGATCGCGAATAATTCAGCGGAGTAGATGGAGAAATTTTGAGGTAAGTGATAAGGCTTTGTAACAAAGGTGTTGGAAACAAAGAGTGCAGCTCCTACTACCTGTTTAGTTTTGGATCCATCAGTGTAAATGTCAATACCACAATCCGTAAGAGGTACTTTGAGCTTTTTATACCTTGGTGTAATAATATTTTGCGACGAGTGAGAAAGTCCTGGAAAATTCTCCGCAGTGGGTATTATAATGTAGGGTTTATAACAATGACTATCTTTTTTTGCTATTTGTTGTACGTCGCACCGACACAGACAGGTCTTACGGCGACGATGGGACAGGAAAGGGCTAGGAGTGGGAAGGAAGCGGCCGTGGCCTTAATTAAGGTACAGCCCCAGCATTTGCCTGGTGTGAAAATGGGAAACCACGGAAAACCATCTTCAGGGCTGCCGACAGTGGGGTTCGAACCTACTATTTCCCGAATACTGGATACTGGCCTCACTTAAGCGACTGCAGCTATCGAGCTCGGTACAATGACTATCATAGGCAAAGTAATATATAGGCAAAGTAGGAGTTCATACTAAGGAAGTGCGGTAGATATGTAATTCCTTGTATGCAAAATATAGTGCTGGCGCTCACGCATTTCTAGGAGGTCTTGTATTGTAATATTCATTCAAAAGCTGTAGTTTTGGAATGAGTGGGGAATTCAAATGGACGAATTATTTAAGGAGGTACTTTTTGGCTATCATTTGACGTCGAATAAAAAGTGGATGTTCACCCGATTCTACAAGTAATGCGTTAGTAGGTGTAGATCGAAGGGCTCCTAAGGAGATACGTATAGCTTGATACTGTGAAGTATCAAGGTGTTGTAAAGTGAAAATGGGTGCAGTGTCAATTATAGTTGCACTATAATCAAAGTATGCCCTTATGGACGCGCGATATAAGGAAAGAACTGTTATAGGATCTGATCCCCAATTACGTCGTGTGACTGTTTTCAATATTTTGATGTACCCGTTAGCTTTTTGTCATAAATTATTTATATGGATCTTCCAATTAAGATTATGATCAATGGTAATGAATAGGTAGGTATGATGTGTGGTGAAAGGGATTTCATGTCCGTCAAACGTGATAGGGGAGCGGTCATAAGAGCGTTTTGGTGTAAAAAGCATCGCCGCACTTTTCGTAATGGAAAGTGTTAAACCATGTAGGTTGAGCCAGGTTAAGACTTTACTCATGACACTAGATTAATGGTTTTTACACGCATCTATACTATGATGAGAGAAATATAAAGCAAAATCATACGCATATACTAATAATCTAGCAGATTGTAAGATAATTTGTTCGAGGTCACTTATATAAGGGGCAAAAAGTTGTCCACTTAGCCCATCTTGAAGACAGCAATCCAGAGTTTTGGACTTACAAACACTTGGACTGATTCATAATCAAGAAGGCGGGCGGGATGAAATTAAGAGTTTGCTAGTTAAAGGAGCTTCCTATGTCATAAGCTTCTGTTGCAGTGCTGCTTTATCACTTGACAATGTGGGTCCCCTCCCATCCTTTACCGTAAGTCACAGCCGAGAAGCTATCTTTTTATTTAGTTTTAAGAATATCTATCTATCTATCTATCTATCTATCTATCTATCTATCTATCTATCTATCTATCTGTCTATCTATCTATTGTACCCGCTCAAAACCTGAGTCCCAACCAGCATTTATCTCAGGGAGTGTTACGGTCCGAATCTATCGCAACTAATAAACAATAAAATTTAATATGGAGATATAAGATCTCAAACTAAATGTATGGGCGCCATCCAATCAGTACTACAGGGTTGAACGGGACACTGTAATCATTAACTTTAAGGCTCATTATAAAACACACAAATATATTAAAAATCAGATCAAAGGGAAATTATGAAGGCTCCGTCCTAGGAATGGGGACGGATATTTAAACGGTCCCCAAGGGCTTACTATTCTACAAGAACAAGAACCTGTAACTGTTTCCTTGCAAATGCTATAGGAGCATATTTTTAAGTAAAACAAAATAATTATTTTTACACACAATCAAAATCTGTTGATCCTTAATTTGCCGGTATCAGCAAATTATTCCTGAAATTTTTTACACAATATTTGACACTTTTGGCCACCCATCCATTTGGGTGGTGGAATCGTTGATATCTGAAGGTTAACCCTCGTTAACACAATGACCATTGATGGTCAATTACCTATTGGCCAAGTGGGTGCGATCACATGACCCATGCCATCGCCTCCACTATTATTGAGATGAGACCAACCCGGGACGCTACAAACTCTCTCCGGGTTCCTAACCAAGATATGCTAATCGTTAACTGAAGGAAACGACAAAGCGACTCTAACCTAATGGTCCAGATGTAGGAATTTGCCTTCATATTACAAATATTAACTTAACTTATTATTTGCAACAACTTGACATTATTTCGTTATTTCGCCAGCTGATTTCCCTAGTATCATTCATCATCATCATCATCCGAAATAATAATAAAAAAATTAAAAATATTATTATTATTATTAATATTATCATTAACAGTGGAGGTCATGATTATCGTAACCCGTAATCATCCTCGCTCTAATATTTCAACTTCTCACTCTTATTATTATCATCGGAAATTAAAAGTAGATTCTTCTTCTGATCCTTCAAATATTATTTTTATAGTAGTTTGAAAATTTCAATATTTTCATTTCAACTCCCACCATCATTATTATGTTCAAAAATATTTAAAAAATCATCTTCTTCTGCCTCTTCAAATTATTATTATTATTATCATTAATTTTATAATAAATTAATTTCGCTTGTTACACGGCAGTCCACTACTATTAGGTTTAAAGCATAATCCCTTTTACAGTTCCGGTCTAGTTTGGCACTTAATTAATTAAGACATGATTTACTTGGAATATTATTATTATTATTATTATTATTATTATTATTATTATTATTATTATTATTATTATTATTATTATTATTATTTCGAAAATATATATTTTAATTTCAATCTTTAGAACTTAGTCACATATGTTAACTCCCAAATATGAACCACCAAGACCCGATTTCATATCGGTTGGGACATAATAACGGTATTTGAACCCGCAACCTTCCTTATTTTCGTACTGTCGTTAATTCATGGAGACCATGTCCTCCTAAGACAAATCTCAAATCCCATAACATCTCGAAGTGGGCAAATACCTCCAATCTCTGCAAGTGCTAAATCAGTCCTTCCTTTTCCTTTTGAAGGCCATTTATTCACTGGGACTCTTCAAAACATTTAATTAATTAAACCTCGGTGCGTGGACTCTATTCTGCCATTCATAACACCGGTCTCGGCATACGACCACAATATCGGCCTTAAGATCCATCTATTTCTTCATCAACATCAGTACAGTTCACTTTCATCTCGTGCCGGATTTCTGTTCCACACGACTTCCGACCTCAACTTTTGGCTCAAATCACTCTGGGCTTCCAACATAGCGTAACCATCTTATACAAGTGCCTCTATCGTTTCTACAAAATTATGATTATTATGGAGTGCAAAAAACGTTAAATCTACCATTAATGTTAAAATCGGATTTACTGCTGGAATTAAAATATTCACGCCACATGTTACCTCCACATTTTAATTACTTTAATTTGCAATCATTCTATCAAATTAGACCCGCGCCTTTATTCACAAAGCATTATTATTAAACACGCATTTACACATTACCCATATTAATTGATTACTTCGACACTTCTACTGATTATTATTATTTCTGTCCACTGGCGAAACTTCGCGGCAAAATAATCATTGATATTTACAGACAATTCAATGGACTTCATTCCGTCCCACAACCATTAAAGTCACTTGGCAACCCTCTACTTTCGAAAATCTTACAACATGCCTTAATATCTATAAAGTTTCCGATAACTGAAAACCACAGTCGAGCACTTCTAGAATGAATATTAATCTTATCTTTACGTGAAACGTGCTCCATATAATTTCAAACAATTCAAGCACTTGGATAAACAAATCCACCCTATTCTACTCTATTAAATAATCAAAATTATGATGAGTGCTTGGTCTAATTATGTACATATTAATTTGTCCCTTTGTCTATCTATCTCTGAATTTATACGAGCCGGAAACGGTTCGTTTCACAATCAAGTTACCATAATGAAAGAATATGATTTCCTCCCGCTAACGATAGCAATCTACAAATGTATATTAATGGGTACTCATCTCAGCCTGTAGTTTGCTAAACCGGACGAGGAACATAGCCCTCACCCATGTTTAGCATTGCATCTTACTGGTATTCATGCCAGTTGGAAGAGGTAATCCAATGCACTTTTCAGATTTATACGTATTAAATTTCAAGTTTTTAAAATTTTAACAATTTTACACACACTAATATAGAACTGAAACTTTACATTTCTGGCCTTTTATCTAGCCCACTTAATGTAAATATACATTCTTTGTTCCTTTCCCGGACACTAGGAACATGGGATACCTCGGGATCCCCTTTACAACGGCCCGGACGCACACTCGATTTCCCGTCACGCGTTCGCGCAGCTGGCCAGGTATCAGCTGATGATTGACTGATGATTGACTGTTTACTGGGTGAAATACGTCGAACACCCGTGATCGTTCTCACATCACGTACTTCCTAATTTTCTTTTGTAGAATCTCACACTCCTATCCGTAGGTTTTAATTTAATGAGTTCTATAAATATTGGAACTCTTCTTGCTAGCAGACTGTTCAAGACTGTAATATGAACTACTACACGTCACGAATCACTGTGCTACGTAACATTCTAACACTTCGAACACTACTCCACGAGTAAATACACACATGCTCCCTAGCATCGTAACAGCACGGGCAATATTCACAAGTAAGTTACGCACCCCTGGCGTGGTAACAGCTCGAACACATTATCAGAAGTAAGTAAGTCCGTCTCCACGACCCTATATTTATATTCGTCTCCCCTCTTCTCCGAGTTCACGGAAGATCATCTTATGGCATGCAGTTCCAATATCCTCATACCACTATTTGCGGCCCAGTCAGTGGCTTAAACTTGGGATCCACTGATGTAATTATTTTATATTAGCCTCTATGCCAAGTCTCAAATAATAGCGTTCGCTGGTAATAATTGATATAATTGCGAATTTAGCTCTTGTATCCCGGCCTGGGATTTCGCGCCCTTTTGTAGCGTCTCTTGCCTGCAGCCAATCAACGGATAGCATTCATGAATTCTCTGAATTACGCCAATCAATCTCCCTCAGTTAATAACTTTTATTATATGGCTAGGCTTCTAAAATTCACCTTATCCCGAATTTATAACTCACTTCCTTTTATAAATTTAATCCGTCGAGTTAATGTTGCTAGTTCTTCTTACAATACGAAGTTGTCGTGCCTGCTTCCTGGCCTGCGAATTTTTTGATTGGTCCAAGCTTACGCGGGACTGAGAAGTTTCATATTTTTTGCTTCAAGTGCCAACCTTGCTCTCAGCTCCTGCTAGTAACTTGGAGCACTTGGAGCTCCCTTGACTTCTTTTCTAGGAATTTTGCACACGGCTCTTGCGGGGTTGCCACTGAAAATTTAGCTCGCGGCGATGAATCTTTCCACTAACTTGTCAACAACTCACGCCTCTCTCTTTCCCCTTCGTCACCATTTCTGAGAATTCTAATTCTGCTGGCCATCGTATTTCTTAATCTTAGTGGAGACAACAGTCTGTGGCAGGTTGCACAATACCATCTCGGCCTGGTCTGTACTTGCAATATGTAAAGTACGATATTCTTGCTTCTGAAAATGAAATATATATTCCTCAATAATTAATTATAATTGAATGACGCCTATCACACCCCCACCAGGGAGCAATATCTATCTATCTATCTATCTATCTATCTATCTCTCTCTCTCTATCTATCTATCTATCTATCTATCTACCTATCCATCCATTTAACGTATTAATTGATCTAAATATCTATTAGCTCATCTGTCTTCTTATCCTACCACCTGTTGATCGACGTACTCTTTAATCAATTTTCCTAACTGGTTCTAATTTAAGTCAGGCTCCGTATTTACGTCTACATAGATCTAACATCAATACTACGTAGAATAAGCTCCTACTCGAGTTATTCTGTGGGCCTAATCTGCTGCTGCACGTTAATAATAATAATAATAATAATAATAATAATAATAATAATAATAATAATAATAATAATAATAATAGTCAATTTAGCTACCTAAAATACGTAAATTGCTGATTATTCATTGGACGTATTCGCATGTTGTGTTCTACTTCTAGTTAGTTTTCATTTTATCAATTGGCAATGCATACCAGAAACAGCAGTAATCCCTCTGACCATAGCAATACTTTTCCTTGTCACACTTCCCCTTCCCCACCCATCCCTTCAACCCGTCTACCTGCTAGTCCATTGACCCGAACCCCACTCCTTGAAATGACAACACACATTCTCCAGTTAGTCTTAAATAGACATAAAAGCGCACTTCACATATGTCACCTTAATGCCTAGAGTTTAGTTTCTCAAACTCGTATAGATGAACTAAAAGCGATTTTCATTCCACTGTCATTTGATATCATCTTATGCAGTGAAAGTTGGTTGAAAGTCAAACATCAGGTTAAGAATCTTGAATTACCTGTCTACTGCCTTCTTCGCGCTTGAAACCTCGAATTATCTGTCAGTCGCCTCAACAGTACGAGCGTAAACCTGATTACATGCTCATAGAGATACAGGTCGCTACTGTGAAATGCTTGGTAGGTGTTGTATACAAACCGCCTAAAGCTCGCCATCTGAATGTCTTAGGGACTGATCTTAACAGACTGTTACCTATGTACGAACATTTTATAATGATGGGAGACTTCAATACAAACTTTCTAGATCTAGATTTTTCCGAAGCCACCCATCTATTGAATACGTTTCAGGGTGCAGCATGGCGATCCTCCCATTTTCTCCCACTCACCATACTAAAACTTCACATACACTACTGGACCTAATAGTAACGAACAACCCCAACAGAGTATTACATCACGGCCAGACATCTGCTCCCGGACTGTCAGCCCATGACAGTCATTATGACTTACGCACTGCAATGCCCCAAACATAAACCTAACTACGTACTTACCGAGACTATAGCCGTATTGACAACGAAAAATTATTGGAAGACGCTTTTTCGATGCCGTGGCAGGAGTTAACTCATAAAACTAATATTGACGACACGGTCACCACTTTCAATAACATGATACTACATATTTTTGACAAAAACGCCCCTCTACGAACAACACGCGTCTGTAAACACTCTCCCCGTGACTAAATGATGATATTAGAGCAATTGATAGCTAAGCGGGATTCAGCTCATAGGAAATATAAACATTACCCGACAGAGGAAAACTTTATCTATTACAAACGACTACGTAATAAAACTACTCAGACAGTAAGAAACGCTCGACTACGGTACGCCCATGACCTTATAAAACCTGAAGTAAGATTCGCTACTTTATGGAAGTCAGTCCGCCATTTTGGAGTAAATAAACCGGACAAGGTAGACGATTTGGAAGTTTCTCTCGAGGAATTGAATAGTCACTTCATATCCTCCCATGTACAATTAAACGAAGAAGCAAAAGAAAATCTTTTGTATGCAAATTACAACACACCACCCGCAGGAAAAGAGAAATTTTATTTTAGTTATTTCTCACCCTTTCAAGTGAAAGCGGCTATCATGCGAATTAAAACTAAATCCACAAGGGTCGACAATATATGTATCATGATGCTAAATAAAATTATCGACGCTCTCATTCCAGTATTGACATTCATATACAATTTCTCCCTTCAAAATAGTGTATTTCCAACTGTCTGGAAAATGGCCCTGGTACATCCTTTACCGAAGACAAAATCTCCTAGACTAAACAGTGACTACAGACCTATAAATATACTGTCAATAGTAGCTAAGGGACTCGAGCACATTGCGCATAACCAAATTACCAACTATCTCAACGACCACGACATACTAGACCCACACCAGTCAGGTTTCCGACGCAATCACAGTACATGTACTGCCTAAGTAAGCGTGACTGACGATATAAGACAGGCTACTGATGAGCAAAAACTGACAATTCTAGTATTATTGGACTTCAGCAAAGCATTTGACTCTGTAGACCATGAGCTGCTCCAATCCAAACTTTATCACCTAGGGTTCTCTTACAGTACTCTGAGTTGGTTGGGATCTTATTTACACGAACGTCAACAACGTGTCGTCAATCGAGGTACATTTTTTTCGTGGCAATATTTGAAAAGAGGTGTCGCACAAGGGTCAACCCTTGCTCCTCTGCTATTTTCTGTCTATAGTGACGACCTAGCTAAACAGCCGACACATTGTAAACGTCACATCTATGCTGACGACGTACAATTGTACATCCATGCAAAACCAACAGACGTTCCGACAGCAATCGACCAAATTAACATGGGTCTAGAAGCCAGCTTGGACTTATTTTGAACCTCCCCCAAAAAATCACAAACCATAGTAATTTCCCATCCAAGAATTATTTCCAGTAATTACCGCACGTCCATCCCTGACATACGAATTCAAAATCAAGCTTTGCCCTTTTGCAAGAGCGTAACAACTATCGGAGTAACCATTGACCAGCACCTCTCGTGGACGGATCAGATAATATATGTGAGTAGACGAGTTTTTGCCATGTTGCACACATTAAACAATTTAAAATTTACTTTTCCGTTCAGTGTAAAGAAGAATCCTCAGACCGTAATATCAAAAAATGGCGGCCGAAGTAGCCGGATTGCTGGTATTGGCTAATACGAAAATATCACGTACATATTATATAAACGGCGGTAATTTAATATGATAAATGTAAAATCATAGGCAAAATCACTTTGACACGTATGAAAACGCTTCGCCAACAAGAGACCAAAAAGCTGATTATTTGGAAAGTTCAATTCGTCAAATAACGGTTTCTCTTAGATTTCACTTCGCTGGATAGATGAAAATACATGATAAAACTGTTAAAATGATATTTCTAACATCATTTTGAATGTTTCAAAATAAATTAAAGTGTAAATTCCTCGATTTATTCGCTCTCATGAGAACTGTGAAACATAATTTGTTGCCTTAGTTTTGAAGTGGTGGACAATCTCTTAAATTCAGCACCCAATGAATGGAAAGTACACCCGAAGTAATAATGTTATTGGCTTTACGTCCCACTAACTACATTTTTTTACGGTTTTCAGAGACGTCGAAGTGCCGAAACTTAGTCCTGCAGTAGGTTTTTTACGTGCCAGTACATCTACCGACAAGAGGCCGACGTATTTGAGCACCTTCACATACCACCGGACTGAGCCAGGATCGAATCTCCCAACTTGGGGTACAAGTACACCCGAAATTATTATGTTAACCCAATAAACGGCCCTGGTAATGTTAACATAATGTTGACATATGGCATAACAGCACTTCGCACAATGATAGTAAGCTTAGTAATGAAACGTTCAGACACTAAAGATATGATAGGTTTTTACACATTAAAGAACATGAGTGCAAAAACTCTAATGACTAAACAATCACATGGATGGCAGTTCGTCGCAGTCTGCTTGATAACAGATAACCACAGCATGAATCGGAAGGTGCTGGTAGTGTAAAACCCTACGTTACAAGCCCAGCTAATCCCTCTAAGTCACTATTTCTTCTGTGTAACAATATACAGATTGCTCCATCAGTCACACTTATAAGTTTTGTTATACTCCAAGATCGAGCCAAACATTTCCGCAGGCAAAGCAGATTATTGCCAAATATACTTGCATCTAAATCACTCGACACTTTGAAGCACATAGACACTGATGGAATAACGCAATATCAATTACATTCTATCCAAATAAATAGTTTTCGAGGAACACGAACAGTTTGGAAGTAGAGAAATGATGTACGCAAGCTACAGTTTTGTCATGGACTGCAAAATAATCAGGATGTATATTCCTTATCCGTTTCACTCTCAATGTTCTATTACGTAGGAAACTTAAGAATAGTTGTATGAGAGGCATTGCCATAGTTAGACTAAAACCTGGTGCACCTAGTGCACTCATGTTCTTTAACGGGTAAAAACACGATCAAAACAAGCACATTCTCACATTACCGCGCATAATTACAGATCCTATGTGTCCACTGACTGATATAAATACACTCGCACACTTATATTCTACAAAGAAACTACCGTAACATTTATCGTCAACTTTCATAAAATTACACAGACTGCATACGATAACAACAAACCAAAACAAATCCACATTTCCAACAATTCCGGCTACTCGATTCGCCATCTTTGAACGATCGAGAGTAACATTAAGGTCTGAGGATTGGAGTCGGTCTTGTTGAAACCCTCGTTCTTCCAATATTCGATTATTGTGACGTAGTTTACAAAGACGCGAAAACCGAGCTTCGAGATAAACTACAACGTGCATAAAATGCTTGTGTAAGATTTATATGTAATCTGAAATTTTCAGATCATGTTACCTAGTCTTACGTCGATCTCGGATGGCTACGCCTTGAAGACAGACGCAAGCTGTATACCCTGACTTCATTGCACCGAATCCTTACCTTAAAATCCCCATCTTACCTGTATGAACGATTCCATAGCCTTTCTGAACACCATGATAAAAATACCAGAGCGCTGAGGTCGACATTACTCGCTATTCCTAAGCATAAATCCTCAACCTACAACAATCCCTTCATTGTTGTGGCCAGCCGTGAATGGAACTTCCTTCCGCAGGTCAGAGGTATATCAAACCCCGGAAGATTTAAAAGGATGTGCTCAAAATATCTCTATGAAACGAGCTCGTAGTGCGACAGTCTTCTTCTTCTTCTTCTCATTCTCCTCACAGTCCTCCTTCTTCTTCTTATTCATAAATAGTGTTAGAGAGTACTCAGCTGTGGTTTCCTGCATAGTTATCCTTACCCGATCCCCATTTTGTAATGTTTATCACCCACACTAAACACACGAAAACTGTAACATTCGTTAATGTGATATATTTCTGGAATTGGACAAATCAATTGTATATATTAGTAGGTTTATCTATATTATTATTATTATTATGATTATTATTATTATTATTATTATTGTAATTCCTCGTATGTTGTATGTTACTTTCTTCGTAGGAAGCAAACCGTTAATTTATATTGTGTATTATAATACATATTGTTATGTACAGGCCTCCACTCCCTCACTCACACTTAGCACAATCAATAGGTATGTTACAACATACGCACCGGTTATTACACCCACACTTCCGACTTCGTATTGGACCAACCGACTTGTATCGCTGTTCAAAAGAGGATGTAAATATTTATTAACATATTTGTGTTTTATTTGGGAGAATACTTTTTCGCGAATATTTCCAAGATGGCTGCTAACAATCGTATATGATGGTGGTGGTGGTGATTATTGTTTTAAGAGGAAGTACAACTAGGCAACCATCCTCAATCGTATATGACGGTTAGGACTTAACTGTGCTAAGATGGATAGCTCAGATATCGTCAACTCAGGCGTTGCCTACGAGATACACAAGGCCGGGAAATACAGAACACTAGACTCGTCCTCGAGATACTTCCGACAAGTGCCGCTAGAGTTCCCTTTACAGATCTGTCTCGCCCGCTCATTGCAACTATAAACATTCATTAAAACTAGTAATTTCAGAAGATATGAGATCAAAGATAGACCAAGAGCAATTGTTTGACTTATTTTCTACAAGGTATTTCTTACAATATGCTTAAACGAAATAAGTAATTCGCGAAAGAAGCAGAGACATCTGATAGCGAGTTTGTCACTTCTTACCGAATACTTTAATTGTGCCTCAGAGTATTCGATAAGCGGACCGATATTGCCGTCATAAATAACTTCGGGTTTAATCGTCCTTTCACCAATTATCAGCGATCCAATCTTTTCCTCCGCACATCTGATATTTTGACATTCGTATTGAAGCCGCTGTTTGGTGAGCGATGTTATGCCCGTTACGCAAATATTTAGGGTCGTTTCACCGTATTTCTCTTTTTTCTTCCCGTAAAATTAAATTTGTGTTCGCCTCTGTGGTGTAGTGGTTAGTGTGATTAGCTGTCACCCCCGGAGGTCCGGGTTTGATTCCCGGCTCTGCCACGAAATTTGAAAAGTGGTACGAGGGCTGGAACGGGGTCCACTCAGCCTCGGGAGGTCAACTGAGTAGAGGTGGGTTCGATTCTCACCTCAGCCATCCTCGAAGTGGTTTTCCGTGGTTTCCCACTTCTCCTCCAGGAAAATGCCAGGATAGTACCTAACTTAAGGCCACGGCCCCTTCCTTCCCTTTTCCCTGCCTGTCATTTCCAATCTTCCCATCCCTCCACAAGGCCCCTGTTGGCATAGCAGGTGAGGTTGCCTGGGCGAGGTACTGGTCATCCTCCCCAGCTGTATCCCCCGACCCAAAGTCTGGTGCTCCAGGACACTACCCTTGAGGCGGTAGAGGTGGGATCCCTCGCTGAGTCCGAGGGAAAAACCGACCCTTGTGGGTAAACGGACGAAGAAAGAAGAAGAAAATTAAATTCGTTCCAGCAGGAATAAAGCTCCTAAATGACCAATTGTAGCATGCTTTTCAATTTGGTTTGCTTTTGGTCAAGTTCAGATACCGTAAAACCTTTTTTTTCAGATTTCATTACCGTATCCTATTTCTCAATTTACATATTATTTTCTGTAATCTGGTATTTAATTTTCCCATCCGTATATTTTTTAGATTTAACAGAGATACTCGCAGACTTTCCTTGATACAGAAACTATATTTTTACTCCTTTCTAGTTTGTGGCTGACGTATGAAGATATGGTATGTTCATCGTCATCTGAATCGAAACGTTTACTAAATTTTGATGGCAATACATCATTTTTGGGAGCTGGACGCTTCCTGCGTTTGACATTTTCCTGTTTGTGAACAGGGTACGCAATGAATACAGAAGGAAGTTTAATTGATGTGCTTACACTGAAATCTGTTTTATGAGAAGTTTTGCTAGGTACCTAAAGAGATCCTACTATATCACCTTGGGTAGAAATAGTTTGCTTCCATTTCTCCCTTAAACCGCACTCGGAAGGGAAACTATGGAACGTCAATGTTCATGCTTTTTTAGTGTCATCCGAAATACAGAGAGGTACACAACAGTGCACCTTCTTCTCAACCTCACAGACAGAAACAATATTCACAATAAATTGCACAAAATCAACACAGCATCACAATTACTCCACATATCACCATGTTAAAGTCCGCCAAGAACAGAACGGAATCCTGACATCTAGTGGCCAAACCGTGAACACGGTGGGGCCGCTTTTTCAGCGACAAATTAGTAGCTATGTCCCGGCCTTGTAAATCTCGTAAGCAACGACTCAGGGCGAAATGACTTTGGAGCGGGAGCTGTTGAGTTAGGGATGGAGGGAAAGCTCGTGACGTCATGCGAGACAAAACAGGACACTTCCGGATATAAAATGGCAGATAATTCGCAAGTGGCGCTCGTAGCGGTGTGACCCGGAAACTCGTGCCGAATTCAAATATCAATGGCAATTCATACGGAAATGGATAAATAAATTACGTCTAGAAAGAAAGTGTTGTTAAGATATTAACTTCAGAGTTGCCGAAGAAATTCGGGATAAATGAAAGAAGAGTTACTTAGCAAATTATTTAAAGACTGAAATTAGACATATATTCAAGATATGAAATGAATTGCTGTGGAAGGGTTTGATCTTTCATTCGTGCATTACGTTTTTTACTTTAGCATTCCTGCCTGAACGTGTGAGGTTAGTTTTATCTATTCCCTCATTTAAAAACCATTGTATCTTCACATTAAGACACTTGTCAATAAAGAGATCGACGCATTCCTTTATTTTCTCTTGGAAGGTCTACCGCTTTTGGAAGGGGCGGTAGCTATTTGATGTTTCATTTCTTGGGATGCTCTGTGTTGGTGCAGATCCCGGCTTTAATCTGAGTAGGATAAAGGAAATAAAATCATGAAAATGCTATCGATAGACATTTTTTGATGAATATTTACGTTCAATTAAAGTAAGAATATAACATACCATTTGCTGTATAGAAGGGAATTTGTAAAGTCGCTGACCTGGGAATTATCTGAACAGATCTTATAATTCTTATTCAAACGTAACGTCCTTCTTTCTTGTATATATTATCCAATTCACTTCTCTGACATTTGAAAACCCACAGTACACACATACAACAACACATCGGTACTGAAGTACACAATAAAATAAGCTTATTCTGTTTTAAGCCATATTCAACCATAATATGGTTCGCGCAGCTCAGAAGTGTAGAAAGTACTGTGAAAATCTCTTTGTCACTGTAAGAATATACTGCATATGTAACACAATATCTACTTACATTTCCTTGTCACGAAGGAAACGAAAGAAAGACCACGAATTCTTCTGCACTTCATAATTACAGCCAAACACAGAACATATCTTTCCAATCATGATGACAGGAGACATAAGTGAATGGCACACGCTATTATTTACTGATTTTAACTTGCTCGAAAGGCATAAATAACATCAAAAACTGCATAAACTAATGCACGTGCTCCTATGACAGGCTACTTAACTCCAGGTCACAGCGCTAGACAGAGCTCTAATCGCTGTCCCTCGATATCTCGCAGACTGTCCTGTATTGTGTGTACCAAAGCTCAGCGATGACCCACGACACTCTTACACTACAATATATACGTCCTTTTGCTTTGCAGATATTAAGCAAATTACACCCCTTAAAATCGTAATTTGTTTGAAAAACCTCCCACATGCCACGCATATTCTGCAGTCAAGCGGTAACTAAAATATTCCAATGGGATCTTTAGCTCTGGAGCTAATTTTCCAGTGTATTACAATTTCAATCAATCAATCAATCAATCAATCAATCAATCAATCAATCAATCAATCAATCAATCAATCAATCAATCAATCAATCAATCAATCAATCAATCAATCAATCAATCAATCAATCAATCAATCAATCAATCAATCAATCAATCAATCAATCAATCAATCAATCAATCCATCCATCCATCCATCCATCCATCCATCCATCCATCCATCCATCCATCCATCCATCCATCCATCCATCCATCCATCCATCCATCCATCCATCCATCCATCCATCCATCCATCAATCAATCAATCAATCAATCAATCAATCAATCAATCAATCAATCAATCAATCAATCAATCAATCAATCAATCAATCAATCAATCAATCAATCAATCAATCAATCAATCAATCAATCAATCAATCAATCAATCAATCAATCAGTACTGATCTGTATTTAGGACAGTCACCCAGATGGCAGATTTCCTATCTGTTGTTTTCCTAGCCTTTTCTTAAATTATTTCAAGAAATTGGATATTTACCGTATATGCCTTCGTAATGTACAGGCCGTACTGTAGCTCTGATGACGTCACGCGAAGAGGCGAACAGTTTCCTCCGTCCGACCCGCGCAATGCAAGCACATGGTATGACTGTGCTATTCAGTCAAGAAATATTTCAAAATGTAATAATATAACAGGTGAGTTCATTAACACCTGTAATCGTTTAACATATTGTAAGTTAGGTCTATATAATTTTAAGATAATTAGGTTTAAAATGCGATCAAAGTAGTCAATACATAATGAAGAATGTACTCGTCTGTGTTCCCAACAAATCATAATTATTGCTCAATAACAAAAATATAGTGGCAACGAACGTACAAAAATCAACGTAATAATACTTTGTCACGATACCTATAGATGATCATAAATACAGGGCAGCTTTTGTGGGTTGCTTTTCTTAGAACTTTTGGCACTATCCTTTAAGGAATTAAAGCTGTATGCTAGTTACATCTAAATATTGTCTACTAGCAATAGTTTAATTTACATGATTTAAAGTGTATGTATATAAAAAAATCATTTAATAGAAGGTTTGGTTTTATAACTGCATTTAGTTTTACATTTTAGACAGGGTTTTGCTTTTACTTCACACGTTCTCAATATTACCTGATCGAAGAAATAACACAAATGTAGGTTCACCTGGTTACTGATCATCTGGGTTACTTTTAGACTTGTTTTGTATGAACAATAAAATGCACTGCTATACATCTATATAAGAAGAAGAAAGTCAAAAGCAGAACTCGGGAAAACGAGTGAAGCATATTCCCGTATACTACATAATAGTTACATTTCCCGTAAGGATTTTCGTCTTCCATAAATGACTCCTACCCTCATTGGAAGAAAATGAGAATATTGGTATGTAGTCACTTGTACAGTTGGATTTTCGTTGTGGTGCTCACAACTTCTTGGCATTGTGACAAGTTATTTAAATTCCCAACATATTACATTTTCATAAAAATACAGTAACAGTTCATTCAACAAATCTCATTACGTCCCTTAAATTTACTTTACTCTCCACGTGAAAATATAATACCTAACCTAAATTATGAGGTTTCATTATCTCAATAAGAATTTTTTACGTAAACCCGGATGTGATAAATATGGAGAAGAGGCATGCAATATTCCTAAAAATAAAGGTCTGTCGTTGAACAGCCCTAATTATCCAAAGAATGCACTCAGTAACTATGTATTACGTTAACAAGTACAAGTCATAACATTCGTTTAGATCGCCCTAATCGATCAGGAGATGAGCTAGGGGCGCTTTCTACAGTACGGCCTGTACATCACGAAGACACTGTTAGTTGTCACCAGCGGCTGCTTGTGGAGCTTCGTACAGGACACATTATGGTTTAAATACATGCATGGATAATTACAACCTGCTGTACGTCGCACTGACACAGATAGGTCTTTTCACGACGATGTTGGGATAGGAGAGGGCTGGGTGTGGGGAAGGAAGTGGCCGTGGCTTTCATTAAAGTACAACCCCAGCATTTGCCTAGTGTGAATATGGGAACCACGGAAAATCATCTTCAGGGCTGCCGACAGTGGGGTTCGAATCCACTATCTTCCAAATGCAAGCTCACAGCTAAGTGATGCAAACTGCGCATCCACACATCTTTACACATGCAAGTATAAGCATTTAAAGACTATGGGTCAAAACACACCTAATTTCATCTTTATCATTAATTCTTAAGTCAGATCCATTGTTCTTTCTTTATCTGCAGCAAATCTCTCGATCGTAACCTGAGCATTTTTATCTCTCAGTTACCTTTAACTCCCCAGGAATGGTTTTATTCTATGTAATGTGGAATAACACCTTTCTCATGCCACAGTAGCCACTGGTATCGTCATAGGATTACTTTCAACAATCACACTTTCGGAAATACAATTCATAGAACTATGGGCTTTCTTCTCGGTCACCGTTTTCTTGTGACCGAGGTTCTCTCGTTACAGCAGGCCTCTCCTCCAAGAAACATAGCCAGCAGCAGTGTTTGGAGACCGTGTACTTTAAACGTCTCCTCTGCGGTCACATGGAGGTTGTGACCGGGAGCTGACATATACGATTTTATGCTCTACCCTCAAGCCAAATTTATCAGTTTAGAAGTACTAGTCACCTTCCTTATGAGTTTAAAACCAGTATAGTCCTGTGTATAATATACTCGCAAGTAACAATTGAAATATTCCTTTTTATTGGGAGGGTTCGTGACCCCGTGATCTTATGCGCCAGCCACCACTCGTTGTCACGCCAAAACATTTAACCAGTAGCGAAACAGGTATGAGTTCGATTTCATATCCTAGTGTACCGTAAAATGGGCATACTTTGTATCACTTTATATAGTCCGTAATAATAATAATAATAATAATAATAATAATAATAATAATAATAATAATAATAATAATAATAATAATAATAATAATAATAATAATAATAATAATAATCGTATGGCCTCAGCTACCGTATACAGACACTCGAATTTGACGCCATCTGGTTGTCTACTCGTCAGTTTCGACGTTCCATTTTGCTGTAGGCTCACTAGATGGCAGACAGAGTAAACCGAAACTCTCTTGGGCGTCTGTGGCTGAGATTTAATGAATTTTGTCGGGTAAACATCAAATGTGTTACCAGAGATCTTTTACATGGCGACATCGTATGGTATGGACTATCAGATGGTCTTTTTTTCCGTCCCTAAAAATTTCGACTACCTTTGCCGGGTTTGAGATCCGGAGGCCGACACTCTGCCACTGATCCACAGAGGCAGCTTGTCCGTAAGAAGAAACACTATTTCAGAGACGTTACAACGTCAGGAAATACACGAAACTCTTTAAACAGGGTGTGTGGGTTTAGTAGGAATGCGCGGGCGTATAATTTAATTACCTAACAATTCTATTATATATTTCATTATGATCTAAATACTGATGCAAATTAACCCAGATGAACTGGTAACTTCGCATCATTACTTATATTTCCGTATATTTCAATGAATAATATGACCTGATGTCCACTTCTGTGGTGTAGTGGTTAGTCTGATTAGCTGCCACCCCCGGAGGCCCGGGTTCGATTCCCGACTCTGCCACGAAATTTGAAAAGTGATACGAGGGCTGGAACGGGATCCACTCAGCCTCGGGAGGCCAACTGAGTAGAGGTGGGTTCGATTCCCACCTCAGCCATCCTGGAAGTGGTTTTCCGTGGTTTCCCACTTCTCCTCCAGGCAAATGTCGGGATGGTACCTAACGTAAGGCCACGGCCGCTTCATTCCCTCTTCTTTGTCCATCCCTTCCAATCTTCCCATCCCCCACCAAGGCCCCTGTTCAGCACAGCAGGTGAGGCCGCCTGAGCTAGTACTGGCCCTTCTCCCCAGTTGTATCCCCGACTTCATGTCTCACTCTCCAAGACACTGCCCTTGAGGCGGTAGAGTTGTGATCCCTCGCTGAGTCCGAGGGAAAAACCAACCCTGGAGGGTAAACCAATTAAGAAAGAAAGAAAATGACCTGATGCCAAGTTACAGTATGGAATGACCGATTGTATAACAGGAAATAAAGGGAATAACGTTATGGATAATAATATAGGTTTTCGCATGAGAAATAACAAATTTTAAGAAAGAAAGAAAGAAAGAAAGAAAGAAAGAAAGAAAGAAAGAAAGAAAGAAAGAAAGAAAGGAAAGAAAGAAATCCTAATTTTAACGGTATTAAACACTGCCGTTTTAATTCAAATCTTACAAGACTGTAATCAAGAAAATATAATTTACAACAGCAAACACTGTGTACGAAGTTGCACTAACTGGCTGAAGTTTTACAATTTTGCAATTTCCTTTCCAGTTCAGGAAATGAAGACATTCCTCGTTAACCAACCACGTTGGAGGGCCTTTTCCTCCAATAACATCCTTCAATTCGAAACCAAATCAAACCCCATGGCGCAACAGCCAAGAAAGGCCATCGCCTACCAAGCGACCGCTGCTCAGCTCGAAGACCTGCGTTATGTGGTCAGTACGACAAATCCTCTCGGCCGTTATTCTTGACTTTCTAGACCAAACATCCTTCTGATCACAGTGTAGTTTATCACTTTGATGGAGTTTTCCGACTACTTTTTTAACGGCTTATCGTCAAAGGAATGAACACATGAAATCAGAGTAACCAAATTGGTGGGAATATCTACGACAGTTGTTCGAGGCATGCTTTGAAGTTCCACCTACTGGACTATGCCAAACCAACTTAACTTCAGTTAGCTTTCTGTCCAGCAGATATGTAGAGGTAAATCTCTTTTCACTTTTGATTCAAAGTAACCTCTGAAGATGAAAACTATAACCGTTTTACGGTACTCGGAAATTTAGAAAACTTACTATTCCTGGAAAGTCTTCTATATCTGCATATTCCCCTCCAAGTATGCGAGGATTCACCAGACACACGTCTTCTTCATCAGTGCCTGTAGATAGAAATATGTTACATGATTATTAAGGGGTGTCACGACTGAAATTTGGAACTTACTTATCACAACCAAATTTAAAACTCAAGCACGTATCAATATGATATGCCGCCATACAAAACTTGGAGTTGATTGGTTAATTTGTTGCGAAGTTATTAACAATAATTTAAATTTTTATATGTTGCATGGAAAACTTTCCTTGCGTCAAGCGGCGAAGTTTTCAATTTTTTGGTCTATAATTTGATAAACTTGTCAAAACTACTCATGTATTTAATAACAACTCTGGATTTTGCAGTCAAATATAAACTATTGAGATATAATTGTTCAATATTTGATTATTCATAAAATAGGCAAAATCTAGTTATTGCTATTTTAAGAGCAAAATCATGAAGGCAATATTCAACTAATAATACGATTCAGAACTGTCCTGAATTCGTGTACATATTGAAATATTCTCAGAAAATTTCAGGCGAATGCGATAAGAACTCTGTCGCAAGGATAATTTTATAAAAGACAAAGAGCTGAAAAAGTTTAGCTATTGTCTGATAGCGCCAGAAAGGGGCGCGGGCTTGCTCTATTAACGATACAACATCACCCTTTAAATCTGGAATTTAGAGCTTTATGGCAAACCTGATGCCGGGATTTAAAAGAATAATTGGGGGATTTTTAAAGTTAAAATTTAAAAATCCGTTGTGTTGATCAATAATCATTATATTTCCGTTCGTGCATTCCCTAATCTCTGCTGTTAAATTATATGGCGTTCGTGTATTTCCATAATCTCTGGTGATAAATCAAGAACTCGTGACGTTCTTGAATTCCCTAATATCTACTGTTAAATCATGAAGGAATCAACCATCATTATGCTGTTTATGAAAGAAATAGTGAAATCGTGAGTCAAAAGGGTAAACCAATTCACGTTGTGGATAATTATACATTTATTATGCGCCGAATATTGGCATCAGAGCACAGAATCGGGTGGTCGGCGATGTAGAGTGGTTCTCGGTCCACAAGTGGCCATGGCTGGTTCGTGGTCCGAGAGCTCTGCACTCCGACGGGCCAACCAAGCAGAGGATTAGTGACTACGGCTCTACCGTGGCTCTACGCCTCTGCATTTGGGGGACAGAGAGGAGCTGGTCCCCACCGTCAGCTTTTCTGAGAATGGTTTTCTGTCGTTTTCCATTCTCCTGCATTAAGGCGAATGCCGGGAATAGTAATAGAATCGGGTAATGTGTGGACAAACAGTGCAAGGCGACGTTATGGTCCGTTGGTTAGCTTCCCTTATGTCTGATCTGAAATGACCGTTAGTACATGTTCATAGTATATTTTATAATTATAATTTTTTATTCTTGCCCTAAAGGAGAGTGCAATGGAAAAGTTTAACGGCAAGTATCTTTGTGCATAACCGCAACCTGTACTCCATAAACACAATAGTTCGCCTCCATATCACCTCTGTTAAAAAAAGGAAAATTACTGAAGACATAAATGACATACCGACCTGTGACATTAGTTTGCTTTTAATGTTTATATTATTGACTGCATCTTAATACATACTTTGGCATGGGTTATACCATGCAAATTACCTGCTCCTATTTTCCGTTGAACATATACGCAGCCGGCTAGGAACAAATTGTCGCTAAGAGAAACGACAGGGAGGAGATATCGTGGTTGTTATTCTACCGCCCCCACCCACAATAAAGAAGAAACACGACGCTCTCTAGGACGGAGACTGACGACTGCGGATTCTGGCGTCATCTGTGTTGTTCATGATGCAAGTACACTGACTGACAGTGACAATGCAACACCAAGGAGGAGTGGTTCGAAAGGGATGAAAGTTGGGGAAAAAACAGAGACGGCACGGATGAATAATTGATGTTTATTTCAAACCGATATGCAGGTTACACAATGCGCACGGCATCGACTCAGTAGGATGTAGGACCACCGCGAGCGGCGATGCACGCAGAAACACGTCGAGGTACAGAGTCAATAAGAGTGCGGATGGTGTCCTGAGGGATGGTTCTCCATTCTCTGTCAACCATTTGCCACAGTTGGTCGTCCTTACGAGGCTGGGGCAGAGTTTGCAAACGGCGTCCAATGAGATCCCACACGTGTTCGATTGGTGAGAGATCCGGAGAGTACGCTGGCCACGGAAGCATCTGTACACCTCGTAGAGCCTGTTGGGAGATGCGAGCAGTGTGTGGGCGGGCATTATCCTGCTGAAACAGAGCATTGGGCAGCCCCTGAAGGTACGGGAGTGCCACCGGCCGCAGCACATGCTGCACGTAGCGGTGGGCATTTAACGTGCCTTGAATACGCACTAGAGGTGACGTGGAATCATACGCAATAGCGCCCCAAACCATGATGCCGCGTTGTCTAGCGGTAGGGCGCTCCACAGTTACGGCCGGATTTGACCTTTCTCCACGCCGACGCCACACTCGTCTGCGGTGACTATCACTGACAGAACAGAAGCGTGACTCATCGGAGAACACGACGTTCCGCCATTCCCTCATCCAAGTCGCTCTAGCCCGGCACCATGCCAGGCGTGCACGTCTATGCTGTGGAGTCAATAGTAGTCTTCTGAGCGGACGCCGGGAGTGCAGGCCTCCTTCAGCCAATCGACGGGAAATTATTCTGGTCGATATTGGAACAGCCAGGGTGTCTTGCACATGCTGAAGAATGGCGGTTGACGTGGCGTGCGGGGCTGCCACCGCTTGGCGGCGGATGCGCCGATCCTCGCGTGCTGATGTCACTCGGGCTGCGCCTGGACCCCTCGCACGTGCCACATGTCCCTGCGCCAACCATCTTCGCCACAGGCGCTGCACCGTGGACACATCCAAATGGGTATCGGCTGCGATTTGACGAAGCGACCAACCTGCCCTTCTCAGCCCGATCACCATACCCCTCGTAAAGTCGTCTGTCTGCTGGAAATGCCTCCGTTGACGGCGGCCTGGCATTCTTAGCTATACACGTGTCCTGTGGCACACGACAACACGTTCTACAATGACTGTCGGCTGAGAAATCACGGTACGAAGTGGGCCATTTGCCAACGCCGTGTCCCATTTATCGTTCGCTACGTGCGCAGCACAGCGGCGCATTTCACATCATGAGCATACCTCAGTGACGTCAGTCTACCCTTCAATTGCATAAAGTTCTGACCACTCCTTCTTGGTGTTGCATTTGCTCTGTCAGTCAGTGTAGAACAGACTTGTTGTTGGTTGAGACTTAATTTTTTAGTCTGGTTTGATACAGCACTTCGTGCCACCCTATCCTGTGCTAACCTTTTCATTTCTACGTAAGTACTACATCTACTCTAATCTAGTTGTCATATTCACACTTTGGCCTACTCATACCGTTCTTACCGCCTACAGTTCCCTCAACAACCAACTGAACAAGACCTCGGTATCTTAAGATGTGCCCTATCATCGATCTACTCTCAGAGTAAGGAAGGATATATCTATAAACCCTTTTTCTATGTACATGTGATAGGATCCGGTTTAGGCAGCATACTGTTTTTCAAGGGGTCCGGGTGTACATTTTCAACCGAATTGCTTCATATAGGCCTACAGCCCATTTTCTTTCGATGCATGGTCTCCTTTAAGGAACAGTGTGATAATTAGTCTATACGATAACCAAAGGAACCAGCCTCAAACCTGTCAGATTTGAGTTCAGTCGTTCAAGTAGTTTCTGCGTGAACGACTGACAGAAAGTCAATCAATCACTATTGATTTGCATTTAGGGCAGTCGCCCAGGTGGCAGATGCCCTATCTGTTGTTTCCCTAGATTGTTCTTAAATTATTTCAAAGAAATTGGAAATTTATTGAACATCTCCCTCGGTAAGTTATTCCAATCCCAAACTTCACTTGATATAAACGAGTACTTGTTCCGATTTGTCCTCTGAATTTCAACTTTATCTTCCTAGAAACGAATACTAGTTCCTTTTTGTCCTCTGAATTCCAACTTTATCTTCCTATTGTGATCTTTACTACTTTTAAAGACATCACTCAGACTTACTCGTCTACTAATGTCATTCCACGCCATCTCTCACTTAATCCAGCAGCTGGTCTCCTTTCTCCCAAGTCTTCCCAACCCAAACTTTGCAACATTTTTGTAACGCTACTCTTTTGTCGAAAATCATCCAAAACAAATCGAGCTGCTTTTCTTTGGATTTTTTTCCAGTTCTTGAATCAAGTAATCTTGGTGTGGATCCCATACACCGCAACCATACTCTATCTGGGGGTCTTACCAGAGACTAGTACGCCCTATCATTTACATCCTTACTACACCTCTAAACAGCCTCATAACCATTGCAGAGATCTGTACCTTTTATTTACAATCCCATTCATGTGGTTACCCCAACGAAGATCTGTTGTTACATTAACACAGTTACTTACAGTAATCCCAATAAGGAACTGTTACCCCATAAACGCAGTAATTAAATCTGAGGGGACTTTTCCTGTTTGTGAAACTCACAATATGACTTTTAACCCCGTTTATCATTTTACTATTACCTGCTGTCCATCTCACAACGTTATCGAGGTCATTTTGCAGTTGCTCACGATCTTGTAAATTATTTATTACTCTACACAGAATAACATCATCAGCAAAAAGCCTTATCTCTGATTCCACTTCTTTACTCATATCATATACATATATAAGAAATCATAAAGGTCCAATAATAGTGCCTTGAGGAATTTCCCTCTTAATTATTACTATATTTTCAGAAATACAGTAACCCATTCAGTCACTCTTTTGTATAGTCCAATTGCACCCATTTTTACCAGTAGTCTCTCACGATCAACCCTACTAAATGCCTTAGACATATCAATCGCGATACAGCCCATTTAAAGTCTAGAATCCAAGATATCTTTTATATCTGGCTGGAATCCTACAAGTTGAACTTCAGTGGAATAACCTTTCCTAAACACTAACTGCCTTCTGTCGAAGCAGTTATTAATTTCGCAAACATGTCTAATATAATCAGAAAGAATGCTTTCCCAAAGCTTACATGCGTTGCATGTCAAACTGACGGGCCTGTAATTTTCAGATTTATGTCTATCACCCTTTCCTTTATACACAGGGGCTGCTATAGCAACTCTCCATTCGTTTGGTATAGCTGCTTCATGCAAACAATAAACAAACTAGTACTTCATATATGGTACTATATCCCAATCCATTGTCTTTAGTATATACCCAGAAATATGATCAATTCCAGCCGCTTTACTAGTTTTCAAATTTTGTATCTTATTGTAATTGTCATTGTTATCATATGTAAATTTTAATCTTTAATATTAGTCACCACCTCTATCTGGACATTATCCTTGTAACCAACAATCTGTACATACTGCTGACTGAATACTTCTGCCTTATGAAGATCCTACCGAGCTCGATAGCTGCAGTCGCTTAAGTGCGGCCAGTATCCAGTATTCGGGAGATAGTAGGTTCGAACCCCACTGTCGGCAGCCCTGAAAATGTTTTTCTGTGGTTTCCAATTTTCACACGAGGCAAATGCTGGGGCTGTACCGGTACCTTAATTAAGGCCACGGCCGCTTCCTTGCCACTCCTAGCCCTTTCCTGTCCCATCGTCGCCGTAAGACCTATCTGTGTCGGTGCGACGTAAAGCAACTAGCAAACTGAAGATCCTCACAGACAGACAGACAGACATATCGTTGCTTCTGGGACAAAACCTCCTATGTGAAATACACTGACTGACAGTGACAATGCAACACCAAGGAGGAGTGGTTCGAAAGGGATGAAAGTTGGGGAAAAAACAGAGACGGCACGGATGAATAATTGATGTTTATTTCAAACCGATATGCAGGTTACACAATGCGCACGGCATCGACTCAGTAGGATGTAGGACCACCGCGAGCGGCGATGCACGCAGAAACACGTCGAGGTACAGAGTCAATAAGAGTGCGGATGGTGTCCTGAGGGATGGTTCTCCATTCTCTGTCAACCATTTGCCACAGTTGGTCGTCCGTACGAGGCTGGGGCAGAGTTTGCAAACGGCGTCCAATGAGATCCCACACGTGTTCGATTGGTGAGAGATCCGGAGAGTGCGCTGGCCACGGAAGCATCTGTACACCTCGTAGAGCCTGTTGGGAGATGCGAGCAGTGTGTGGGCGGGCATTATCCTGCTGAAACAGAGCATTGGGCAGCCCCTGAAGGTACGGGAGTGCCACCGGCCGCAGCACATGCTGCACGTAGCGGTGGGCATTTAACGTGCCTTGAATACTCACTAGAGGTGACGTGGAATCATACGCAATAGCACCCCAAACCATGATGCCGCGTTGTCTAGCGGTAGGGCGCTCCACAGTTACGGCCGGATTTGACCTTTCTCCACGCCGACGCCACACTCGTCTGCGGTGACTATCACTGACAGAACAGAAGCGTGACTCTTCGGAGAACACGACGTTCCGCCATTCCCTCATCCAAGTCGCTCTAGCCCGGCACCATGCCAGGCGTGCACGTCTATGCTGTGGAGTCAATAGTAGTCTTCTGAGCGGACGCCGGGAGTGCAGGCCTCCTTCAGCCAATCGACGGAAAATTGTTCTGGTCGATATTGGAACAGCCAGGGTGTCTTGCACATGCTGAAGAATGGCGGTTGACGTGGCGTGCGGGGCTGCCACCGCTTGGCGGCGGATGCGCCGATCCTCGCGTGCTGACGTCACTCGGGCTGCGCCTGGACCCCTCGCACGTGCCACATGTCCCTACGCCAACCATCTTCGCCACAGGCGCTGCACCGTGGACACATCCCTATGAGTATCGGCTGCGATTTGACGAAGCGACCAACCTGCCCTTCTCAGCCCGATCACCATACCCCTCGTAAAGTCGTCTGTCTGCTGGAAATGCCTCCGTTGACGGCGACCTGGCATTCTTAGCTATACACGTGTCCTGTGGTACACGACAACACGTTCTACAATGACTGTCGGCTGAGAAATCACGGTACGAAGTGGGCCATTTGCCAACGCCGTGTCCCATTTATCGTTCGCTACGTGCGCAGCACAGCGGCTCATTTCACATCATGAGCATACCTCAGTGACGTCAGTCTACCCTGCAATTGGCATAAAGTTCTGACCACTCCTTCTTGGTGTTGCATTTGCTCTGTCAGTCAGTGTATTTTAGCTCAGAAATTTGGCCGGTAAGGTTCTGTCATCTAAGGTGCAATATTGTGTGAATATTGTCAAGGCATTCTCGCGCTTCATAATGTATGTGCTGCGGGTCAGTATATCTCCAAACATATTACCACATAGGATGTTTTGTCCCGGCAACGACGATATATTTATACACCAGAAAGGCTTAGGATAAGGTAATTAGCGTGTGACACTATTTAATGTATTTGGTAATGGAACATTATGACTCTTACTGAGAAGCATAACTTTAGTCTTCATCATATTCATACTCATAATATATTTCCAGTTCGAATTTGAAGATCTCTGCATGGTGCAGAGATGACTAAATAATTCACCATTATTGTTCAGAGATCGAAAACATTGTTTATATCAGTTGGTAGAAAAGATACTAACTCAAGAACTACTTCAGGTTTATACTTCAAATGCTGCATTCATTTTCCACAATGCACAGAATAAAATCAATCAGTTTCTGAAAGCATACCGTAATCATTAAATTATCATACTCAATACATAGCTGAAAGACTGATTTTTTAAAAATAAATAAGTCTTTGTCATTATTTTGAATTAATCATAAAAGGGATTTTTATTACATATTTTAATAAAATATCATTGATTTACTGCACTAAAATGATATATTTTCACATACAATTTGTCTCCAAAACATGAGGCTCGCAAAATTCAAAGTGTCTTTGTCTTTCCTTAACAATAACATTTCTATTATTTATGTTCAGTTTCTGTTAGTTATTAAAAATATCGCAATGGCTGTCATTTTTTTTTTCTTAATGGAGCCTCAATGTCAACATAAAAATACTTGCACTTCCGCAGCCAAATAACAAGACCGACTCCAATCCTCAGGCCGTAATAAAAAAAAAAAAAAAAAAAAATAACCGGGCGAGTTGGCCGTGCGTGTAGAGGCGCGCGGCTGTGAGCTTGCATCCGGGAGATAGTAGGTTCGAATCCCACTATCGGCAGCCCTGAAAATGGTTTTCCGTGGTTTCCCATTTTCACACCAGGCAAATGCTGGGGCTGTACCTTAATTAAGGCCACGGCCGCTTCCTTCCAACTCCTAGGCCTTTCCTATCCCATCGTCGCCATAAGACCTGTCTGTGTCGGTGCGACGTAAAGCCCCTAGCAAAAAAAAAAAAAAAAAATAAAAATAAAAAAAACCATGGCGGCTGAAGTAGCCGGATTGCTGGTATTGGCTAACATGAAAATATCACGTACATAGTCCGGATACATGGCTAAATGGTTAGATTGTTGGCCTTTGTTCACAGGGGTCCAGGGTTCGATTCCCGACAGTGTCGGGAATTTTAACCATCATTAGTTAATTTCGCTTGCACGGGGGCTGGGTGTACGTGTTGTCTTCATCATTTCATTCTCATCACGACGTGCAGGTCGCCTACGGGAGTCAAATCGAAAGACCTGCACCTGGCGAGCCGAACATGTCCTCGGACACTCCCGGCACTAAAAGTCATACGTCATTTCATTTCATCACGTAGACATCATATAACCGACGGTAATTTAACATGATAAATGTAACATCACAGTGAAAATCACTTTTACACGTATGAAAACGCATCGTCAATATAATCACATATAATCAACTAGTATCACATTTTATATTCTACTAGAAAAGAGACCAACAAGCTCATTATTTAGAAATTTCAATTCGTCAAATAACGTTTTCTCTTAAATTTCACTTCGTTGGGTAGATGACAATACATGATACAACTGTTAAAATGATATTTCTAACATCAGTTTGAATGTTTCAAAATAAATTAAGGTGCGAAATTCCTCGATTTATTCGCTCTCATGAGAGCTATGAAACATAATTTGCTGCCTTAGGTTGCCTTAGTTTTGAGTGGTGGATAATTTCTTAAATTCAGCAACCAATGAAAGGGAAGTACGCCCGAAATAATAATGTTATTGGCTTTACGTCCCACTAACTATATTTTTTACGGTTTTCGGAGACATCGAAGTGCCAGAATTTAGTCCTGCAGTAGTTCTTTTACGTGACAGTAAATCTACCGGCACGAGGCTGACGTATTTGAGCACCTTCAAATACCTCCGGACTGAGCCAGGATCGAATCTGCCAACTTGGGGCACAAGTACACCCGAAATGATTATGCTAACCCAATGAATGGCCCTGGTAATGTTAACATAATGTTAACATATGGCATAACAGCACTTCGCACAATGATAGTAAACTTAGTATTGAAACGTTCAGACACTAAAGATATGATAGGTTTTTACACATTAAAGAACATGAGTGCATAAACTCTAATGACTAAACAATCACATGGATGGCAGTTCGTCGCAGTCTGCTTGATAACAGATAACCACAGCATGAATCGGAAGGTGCTGGTAGTGTAAAACCCTACGTTACAAGCCCAGCTAATCCCTCTAAGTCACTATTTCTTCTGTGTAACAGTACCTACATATTGCTCCATCTGTCACACTTATAAGTTTTGTTATACTCCAAGATCGAGCCAAACATTTCCGCAGGCAAAGCACAGATTATTGTAAAATACACTTGCATGTAAATCACTCGACCCTCTGAAGCACATAGACAATGGCGGAATATCACACTATCAGTTATATTCTATCTAAATTAATATGGTTAGAACACAAATAGTTTGGAAGTAGAGAAATGTCTTTCCAAACCTCAGACTTATTCTCAAAATGATGTATGCACGCTACAGTTTTGTCATGGACTTCAAAATATTCACGATATATATTCCTAATCCATTTCTCTCGTAATGTTCTATTCCGTAGTAAACTTAATAATAGTTGTATGAGAGGCATTGCCATAGTTAGACTAAAACCTGGTCCACCTAGTGCACTCATGTTCTTTAATGGGCAAAAACACGATCAAAACAAGCACATTCTTACATCACTGCGTATAATTACCGATCCTATGTGTCCACTGACTCATATAAATACACTCGTACACTTATATTCTACAAAGAAAATAATATTTTTCGTCAACTTTCATAAAATTACACCGACTACGAACGAAAACAACAAATCAAAACAAACCCACATTTCCAACAATTCCGGCTACTGGATTCGCCATCTTTGAAAGATCGAGAGTAGCATTAAAGTCTGAGGATTGGAGTCGGTCTTGCAAATAATATCCTTTGAAGATCATTTGTTTCTCAAAGGCTTTCGGAAAGAAAGATAAAACTATCCGGAACCAGCATGACTTGACATTAATGCCATCTGGTGATTTACAATTCACCTAAATTTGTCTCTCGGAGAGACGGACCATCGCACTTGTTGATGCAGCACACTGTCTCCCTGGGAGACGGTTGAAAGTTCTGGGGTTAAATGATAAAATATTTGAAAAAGTGATTCAAATACCCTGGTTGCTGGATTGACCATCAACTAAATCTGGATATAGAAATCAAGATAAGGATTGAGTTAGCGAGAAGAGGATATATGCGAATCATACAGTTACTCTGTTATTATTGGCTTAATTTAAATCTACGCCTTAAGTTTGTTAAGCGCTATGTTTGGTCTTTCCTCCTGTATGGAGTAGAATCATGGACTCTCAAAGTCGCTATGAAGCATATACTCGAAACGTTTGAGTTGTGTGTATATCGATGGATGCTGGAAAGACCTTGGACAGCACGGATGGCCAACCAAGAAGTCCTATTCAAAGTAGAATCAAAGATAGAGTTGTTTCACAGCAATGATAAAAAACCCAGCATGTCTTAGTCATATCCTTAGGCATAAATTCCTTACTTCTCTCTTATACTATAGTGTACAACAGCTTGTTAAACAGCTCAGGATAGGAATGGATGAGCTATAAGGATCGCCAAACTTCGTTCAGGAGACTGTACTGCAATAAGAAGATGAAGAAGAAGAAATAGTCGCCACAAGAGCTATCTGAGCCGGTGCGACGTAAAGCAAATTGTAAAAAAAGAGAAGAATTAAAAAGAAAGAACTACTGAGATTTGAATATATAAGTCTCCCTGCAGCTTTCAACCCAAGTCTTACTTACCAAGTAGAACGTGGAGTAGCAGAAGTAATAAGGACTTCATGGTGTGACTGTTGATATTTGGTAGAAACATCTGCTTTATATAGAACTTTTGGAACGATGCAGTGTATTATCATTATTACTGTACTCGTAGAGGACACCTCGTAATTCAGAGAAAGCGTGCTGCACGGTTCAGCCATTCCAGACATCCATTAAGATACCTTGGATTGCATACTTAACCATTTTTATTGTTAGAATGGGGGATTCATAAATAAATAAATAAATAAATAAATAAATAAATAAATAAATAAATAAATAAATAAATAAATAAATAAATAAATAAATAAATAAATAAACAAACAAATAAATAAATAAATAAATAAATAAATAAATAAATAAATAAATAAATAAATAAATAAATAAATAAATAAATAAATAAATAAATAAATAAATAATCTGTTTTGAGGGATTTTCGTCTCATGCTAGTCGATATGATCTAGAAGCATATGCTGTAATATCTCCATGTCATTCTGTCATGTTGGCTAGCAACATCAGTTTAATTTGTTCGAGGGTCTCTCGATCTTTTTTTGCTTACCCACTTAATATTCGCCAGAATGTCAATTATTATATTAAATGCATTATTATACACTGTGTCAGGCTCCATGGCTAAATTGTTACGTGCTGGCCTTTTGTCACAGGGGTCCCGGGTTCGATTCCCGGCGGGGTCGGGAATTTTAACGACCATTGGTTAATTTCGCTGGCACGGGGGCTGGGTGTATGTGTTGTCTTCATCATCATTTCATCCTCATAACCACGCGCAGGTTGCCTACGGGAGTCAAATCGAAAGACCTGCACCTGGCGAGCCGAGCATGTCCTCGAACAGTCCCGACACTAAAAAGCCATACGTCATTTCATTTTTCATTTTCCTCTTTCATTTCATTTAATCTTTTTCCTACTTTCGTTTGCGAGTAGCATATATACACTTAATATTTCCTTTTCATGACAAATAGTTTATGTAAGTCATGTTTGGATATTTTTATACATGTAATATTAAAATATAACAGTAGACCTGGAAACAACAATAAGGAAAAGACGGCTGCAGTTCTATGAACACATGGTCAGAACGGATCCAGCAAGGTTAAATAAACAAATTTTTAATAAAATATACTACTTGAAGAGCCAGGGGGGATAAACCAAGCAGATGAAGGAAGATCTCAAGAGGTTAGGAATTGCAGATGAAGAATGTCATGATAGAGACCAATTCAGGAAAAGACTTTCCAACACAAAAGTTCTTATAGAAGAAAAGAAAGAGTGCAGAGGGGGAAGATGGACTGGAGAGAGAAGAGTGCAACATTCTGAAAGAATGAAGGCACTGTGGAGAAAGAAGAAGAAGGGATGATAAAAAGTAAGTGAAGTGGTACTGGCGTGGTCCTAAGTTTGGCCGATTCGTAAGAAAGAAAGAAAGAAAATATAACAGTATGGCGTCTTAGGGAAGAAAATCTTGACAGAATACTGAGAATAGAAGAAGGTCCGTCAGGCGAGGAGAAGCTAATCTTTCTAGAGCAAACAGCCCCGAATAATAAATCATCTCAGACTAAGAAACTGGACTGTATCTTGAACAGTGACCCATCGCTGTGACCCGAAGAATTATCGTTAACCAAGCTTGGAGAACAATTTCGCTGAATGGTCCACCTCAGCTATTAGAGAAAAATAATGCAACTGGAGAGGACTCCATTCTGGCCGGAATCTGGAAGTGTACGGCAGCAAGACTGTGATTCAGCTCACTGAGGTCTCGGCCACTCCCGTGAAACTCTAATGGAGCTTTCGGTTCGAATCTGTAGCTGGCTTCAGGTTGTTCCAGTCACTTCTTTTAGATTGCGCTGGAGGTCGTTTACAGCGTGTAGATAGTTGTAGGACGGTTCTGTAAATGGTAGGCAAGTAGGCATGAAATGAAATATTTTAATATGTGATTAGAGGATATTCCACTCGAGGTGAAGTATTTCAAAGCCCAACCTCAATCCGTGGTCCCTTCTGACAAAGAATTAGTCATATAACGTCAAGTATTGCAGATATAATAGTGCCGGTTTGGACTGAAACCGACCTTGAACCTTATTTGAACTCACTCATATCGATTTTAAGCGATAGTTCCTTGATGCTATTTGTGTTGTTTGAATTCCATGTGCTTGTGCTATTTGAAATTGTAAACACTGTAAACATTTGCTCCTTGTGCTTGTTTATTAGAAATATAACTTCTCCAGTCCTTCTGAAATCCTGTATTTCCTGTTTTGAGCACACCTTAGGGGCTGGAGGCTGAATGATTCCATTCATGTATTTCTATGTAATTCCAGTCTCAGTGCATTTTATTCTGCTATTTTCATTTTTACGTGGCACTTGGATACTGTTGTGAAGCTGTGCTCTGCTGTCTTGCTCCTGAAGGGATTTATTATTTGTCAAAATAGGTCGGTACAGGCAGGCTGGGTCTCGGCCCACATGTGGGTACGGCTGGTCCGTGGTCCAACAGCTCTGCACTCTGGCCGGTCAACCGAGCAGAGGAGGGGTGGCCACCGCTCTACGCCTCTGCATTCGGGAGACGGGCAGGGTTGGACCTCACGGCTGGCCTCACCCATTGGCTGTCCTGAGAATGATTTACCGAGGTTTTCCATTTTCCTGCACTAAGGCGAATGCCGGGACAGTTCGTAGTATAGGCCACAGCCGCCAACCCCTCACCTTCTCCGAGCATCTCCTTCATCGTAACAAATCTTCCGGCCTGAGAGACGGCTTACCGCCTAAGAGGTCCGCCTCCCCCCTCAGGGGAGGAATGAAAACATTTTAATAGTAGTAGTAGTTGCCATAATGCCAGCTTTGTGTTAATGTGCCATTCATTCATTTCATAATAAAGCTACTTTTTGGTACGAGGTTATGCTCTCAATAACATAGTATCAGATCATTATTTACAACATAGTAGTACTTGAAAATATATGAATTACAGTATAATGTATTAGGAATGGCAATAGTAGAACTGCATTATAATCGCATAGTAAGGGAGGGGGCGGGGTAGGACGGGGGTTGGTGGGGATGGTGTCGGATGGGGGAGGGAGTAGCTGTGGTGAGCATAACCGCATGTGTGTCACTTCAAAAAGCAAAAAGCAAAGCAAAGTCATCTCCCTACAGGCCATGAAGGCCCTTGGAAGGGTTTCTTAAATTTCTGACTTCCTGACGGGGATTCGAACACGCGTCCTTCCGGGCGTACCGAACACGCCTATACCGCCTCGGCCAGGCAGCCCCTTGTGTGTCACTACGCCAGAAGTTAATTCTCTGCGCTATCGGTTGATAAACTCCACCACAGCCGGTCCCAAGCCCGGTTGAGTAAGGAAGAGGGAGCAGCAGTAACACCTCGTTACAAAACTTTAGTTCACCTGGCCCAGGTGATAGTACCTCGTAAGGGCCCCTTGTCAGGGCTACGGCGAAGACCTCAACGGCATTCATAATGGAGAAGATGGACTTTAGAAGAGTGTGGATGACGGAGGTGGCAGCTTTGTATCCGCGACTGATTTGCGCAACTTCGGTACAAATGTCAATGATGAAACCGGGAATCTCCCGGTATAAGGAAACCCCTTTTATCAAGAGCTAACAGCCTCTTTGGAGGGTTGATGAGCAGGTGGAAGGATGAGCACTCTTTTGCCCTATGTGATAAGAAATTGTTCCTAAAGGTGGATGAACTACCAGGTAGTCAACGGCATAGGATGGGGAAGGAAACGGGAAAGCACCTCATTAAAGATCCATATGGATATCCCAAGAATCACCGGTTCAAAATAATGAATGCTTCTTCTGTTAAATGTTCCGGAGGTAAAATATTCCCCTAATCCGATCTCTATAGCGGGTCAACTAAAGAAGCCACTTTCGGGAATAAAAGACGAATCGGTATTTGGAATGTTAAGACATTACTTCAAACTGGAAAGTTAAAGAACTTGATAAGGGAGATGGAAAGATGAGTTTAGGTGTATTAGGTCTAGCAGAAATATCCGCAACCGGGAGACTTTTAGAGTGGAAATTATCAGATCATCCATTCTGATACTGCAACTAATAGACCAGGTAATGGCGGCGTTTATATAATTTTACATATGAATTCAGGAGATAGAGTAAAACGATAGTCAGATAGTCAGATTTTAGTAAAAACTGATACCAAACCAAAAGACACATGGATAGTTCAAGTTTATATGCCGACAACTGATAAAAAGGATGAAGTGGTAGAACATTGTTACGAAGATCTAAAATGAATCAATAAGTAATATCAAAGGAGAAGAAAATTTGATCTTACTTGGAGACTGGAATGCAACTGTTCGTGAAGGAGTTGAATGATATGTTAATGATAAATTTGGACTAGGGAATAGAAATGAGAGAGGTGAAAGATTAATAGAATTTTGTACACAATGGACCGGTTGGTACACCTCTACGCCGCACACTTGAATTTTCCGCCATAAAGTACTCCTCTACAGGAGAAACTCTGAACTTTAACAACTGTATCAACTCATAAGTTTGCTCAGAAGATGTCACTACCGTAAATTTTGTGATTACGAAGTTGTCAGTACTGTGTGGAGTTCAACTTGTTTTGTTTTCTATTGATCAAGAAGTGTGGACATTCTCTGATAGATGTCTCTACACAAAAAACTATGACCATGCACCCTGGTGCGAAGTGGAAGAACTTTATTTGAAGAAATTTTGTATTCATAAGTTTGTTCTTTACTAAATTTCGTTCTATCATTTGTGGGTTGGCAATCTTTTCTTTCCGCCAGTTTTGAACTTAGCCAATCCAGAATTTCTGTAATTAATTATTGACCAATCGTGTCTTCTTCTTCGGTTTGGATGTGTAACTGTAAGCTACCCAATAAACGCCTGTGGGTGTGTCTTAATTATTCATGAAAGGTCTCGAATCTTCCCCGAGAGTATAAAAACTGCTGATTTTCCTGTCTCTCGGCCACTCGAACAACATCTAGCCTAGTGTATGGAAGTGTAGCAAGGGGCGGGTAGTGCCTCTTCCTTCGGGCAGCAGCTCTTCACAAAGGTAATGGCCGTTTAACATCTTTATTTTCTTGCTAGCTCAGCAGTTTTTGCTACTTGCTACTTGCTTTACGTCGCACCGACACAGATAGGTCTTACGGCGATGATGGGATGGGAAAGGCCTAGGAGTTGGAAGGAAGCGGCCGTGGCCTTAATTAAGGTACAGTCCCAGCATTTGCCTGGTGTGAAAATGGTAAACCACGGAAAACCATTTTCAGGGCTGCCGACAGTGGGGCTCGAACCCACGATCTCCCGGATGCAAGCTCACAGCCGCGCGCCTCTACTCGCCCGGTAGCTCAGCAGTTTAACCCTCGGGGAAGGTCCGAAACCTTTTTATTACGTAACCTATCTCTTAAACATGTAAAATTTTGTAAATCTTCATATAACTTTAACTGAAAATCGGGGATAGAGAGTGCTTTACCCTCTCGAGCTCCCTTTCATTTTGAATTCGAGGTGACTACGTTTTCGTAACCGTTCCTCTACTCTTCCGTTATGTATTAAATTTATTCTGTATACGAGTCACCTCCATAGTTTGGGAATAGCCCCTGCTTCATCGGCCTAGTGCCTCTTAGATTTTAAGAAGTTTCGTGTAGAAGTGCAAATTTACGCCTCCATTCAGTTTTGCATTTTGGGCCAATTACTTAACCTATTCTTTTTCAACGAAGGCCCAATATGTTGGGTACAAGATACCCCTGTTTCATTGTAAGTTGTGCCTTAATGGCAATCATGTGTAAAAGTCTGGTATTACCTTTATAAGCTTGAAAAATTGAGAGCGGGTTAGCTCTTTTATTTGTGGTAAAAGTGCCTCAGAGAGGCTTGATATTCGAAGGTGGGAGCAAGTGCTCCATGTTATTAGGGTTTTTCTGCCCTTTGGTAAATATGTGTGTGGGAGCTGAGAGCTCAGAAAATGTAAAGTGAAGGCTTGAAGCCTAAGTTCTGTTATACCACCAAATCTTGTCGTTCCTAGACTTACATTTTGTTACTGGTACCTTATTAGTTGTTGTTATTGGTTAAAGTTGGAAATTCTATATCAAAACTGTTAAGTTTGGCTGTTTTGAAAATATAACCTTTAATGAAATTTTAATTCATTTCTCGGCTTTGTAGTTAGACCCATTCCAGCCCGCACCTTCTTTCACCTCTGCATTCCACGGGTAACCCCGCAACACACGACATAAATTAGTAGTAACAAATACAATAATTCAGCACTACCCTAGAAGGAGATACGCGTAGTGACATACCGGGTGACATAAGAAGAGCTCAAATACATTACATATTAGTAAAATACAGATTTAAGAATCAAGTAAAGGATAGTAAAATTTACCGTGGAGCTGATATCAACAGTAATCATAATCATATGCAGTGCGAACTATAATTTAAAAATTGCAACGGAATGGAAAGAAACAATGATATATTCCTAGATTTATAGATGAGTCTACCAAAATTCTTTATGAACATGAAACAAATAAAATTGAACTAGAAGACGATGAACAACAATTAGGTGTAGAAGAGAACTGCAATAGAATTCTAGAATCAACAGAATCAGTTATAGGAAGAAAGAAAAGAGAAAATAGAAAAGAATTGATCAGTGAGGAGGTTGTAGACGTGATTAATAAAGGAAAGAAGTATAATAACTCTAATAATAAAGAAGACGTGAAGAAATATAATGTCATAAGAAATACGATCATAAGGAAAGTAAAACAAGATAAAGATAAATATTTATTAATTTGTGAAGATATCAACAAAAATATTAAAGCAGGACAAATAGATATTAGGAGGTTTTTGAAATAAGAAATACCCAAAAGAATGAGGAAAAATGTGGGAAAATCATATATTATGATGAATTGATTGCGAAGAGATGGAAAGAATATACAGAAGAATTGCATAAAGGATATAGCAGTAATTACATGTTAGAAGGCCAAGATGAAGTGGAAAAGGATAACTTGGGAGCACCTATTATGAAAGAAGAATTTGAGATGGCTCTACATGACATTAAAAATAAAAAAAGCTCCTGGGATTGATGAAATACCTGGAGAACTATTAAAACAATCAGGAGATAAAAATTACATTTACGAATTAAAATATAATATTTGTAGGACTGGAGAGTTACCTGGTGACTTTATACGTGTATAATAATACCATTACCAAAGCAATCTAATGCAAGATATTGTAAACAATACAGAACAGTGAGTGTAGTGAATCATGCCTCAAAAGTAATCACTAGAATAATATTACGGAGAACAGAAAGCAAAATAACAAAACAGTTATCAGAAAATCAATTTGGTTTTAGAAAAGGAGTGGGAACACGAGAAACAATATTAGTATTAAGGCAAGTGATTGGAAAAAAACATATAAAAAGATGCACTAACGTTTATAGCATTTGCTGATCTGGAGAAAGCGTTTGACAATGCAAATTGGAATGTTTTATTCAGTATTCTTTAACAAATAGGTATCAGCTTTAGATAAAAAAGAACCATATATAACGTCTATAAACAAGAAATAGGAGTAATTCACTGTGATAATGAAGAAGAAACAGGAAACAAATCTGGTGTTAATAACACAACTGATGTTTTGGATTCGTAATGTTAATGTTGACTGTTTGAATAACACAGTTTTCACAGATTATAAACAGTTACATTTCAGCTCTATGTGATGGGAAAGTACATAACAATTCTAGTTTTCGTGAAGGAAAGTCATGTTATAATATAAAAAGAGCAGAACATAATCAAATTTTCTCTGCAGTTTATTAGAGTGCCATACGGAAAAAAAGAGTCAGACAAGGATGTTCCTTATCTCCATATCTATTCAACATATAATTATGTACAAAAAACAGTGGACAGAGTAAGAGAGTAACTAGAAGTTGGAGTAACTATTCACGGGAATAAAGTTCACATGATAAGATTTGCCGATGACATAGCATTAATTATTGCAGAGAGTGAGGAAGATTTATAAATAATTCGTCATATGATGAATAAAATACTGGAAGAAGAATGCAATGCATGACAATAGATAAGGACGAAACACAATATTAGTATGCAGCAGAAGAAAAATAAGACGTACAGAGATAAAATTGGGAAACGAAACATTACAGGAAGTGTCTGAACTTACATACTTAGGAAGTAAAATAACGTGTGATGGAAAAAAGTTGTCGTGAGATCCTGAGTAGGATTGCTGATGTTAAGAAGAAGAACCGTTTACAGCAAAAACTATAAGTCTTAATGTGAAGATACAACTGTTGAAGACCTGCATATGGAGTATTGCTTTATGTGTAAGAGAAACTTGGTCATTGGGTGAAAGGGGAAAAGAGAGACTACTTGCATTAGAAACTTGGTTATAGAAAATTATTAAAAATTAGTTGGAGAGAAATGGTCACGAATGAAGAGCTGTTTAGAAGAGAAGAAGAGAGAAGATGTTTCATGACACAAATAAAAAGAGGTGTGATCATCTAATAGGACATATATTTAGATATAAAGAGTTATTGAAGAAAAAATAGAGGGAAAAATTATACAGGACGACCAAAATTAGAGTACATGACGAAAATATTAGATGACATGAGATGTAATTCCTACTACGAACTGAAAAGGAAATCAGACAAACATGAAGAATGGAGAACTGCTGCCAATCAGCCTCACGGCTGATGACTAGAGAGATCCGTTGATAATAATAGTAAGGAATTGCACACAATGCGCATTGTGGCGCTATCTCTGATTGCGTACTGAAACTACAAGTGACATCTGGCTTGCCAACGAAATTTATTATTGACTTTCATCTCTATCCTATTATATCCTCTTTCGTCTAGGCGTCTGGGACAACGGAGAAGTTGTCCTTTGATTGGATGTCAGCTTTGATCCACCTCCATCACAAGGAAGCAAATTTTAAAGATGTGAATAACTACCGGGCGATCTCTCTCCTCTCAGTGACGCACCAGGTCTTGCTGAAGGCCTTAGTAACAAGGACAGAGAATCAACTGGGCCGTCGACTGGAGGAATGAATACCAGTGAGGCTTCTGGAAGAGCAGGTCCTTTGCTGAGCAAATAATCAACCTGACAACTCCAAGAGTGGTAGTCACTTCGTTGATTTTAGGAAGGTCTAAGACTCAGTAGACAGATAAACCCTTAGTACAATTCTCGAAGAATTAGACTAGACCTGTGGAGGACAGGAAGCGCCGGTGTGATGTCAGGTCGCAGTAACGAGTTCAGCTATGGGAGGTTACCGCTCTCTGCACTACTTTCTCGCAGCCATACGGGAGATGTGTGGGATGCAGCGATTTCGGAGAAACAGGAAACAAATCTGGTGTTAATAACACAACTGATGTTTTGGATTCGTAATGTTAATGTTGACTGTTTGAATAACACAGTTTTCACAGATTATAAACAGTTACATTTCAGCTCTATGTGATGGGAAAGTACATAACAATTCTAGTTTTCGTGAAGGAAAGTCATATTATAATATAAAAAGAGCAGAACATAATCAAATTTTCTCTGCAGTTTAGAAGAGTGCCATACGGAACTATTACGTGGACATTTCCCTGCACTTCCTGTTTCGTTTTCCTTTTACTGGTTTATTAATTTTGGGACGTAATGTCTGGGCGATTTGTAACCAAAAACTTCATGTTAGGTTGTGATACGGAAGGTAGTGATTTTAAATTATTTTCTAATCTTGATTGATCATTTATTTATCATTTACTTGGATAAGGGCACCTCTATTATTGATACTTACATTGAGGTTAGTATGTTGATAGTCATGTCTCGTGATTTCAATATACCTGTATAACTAGTTAAGTAGGCAGCAGTGATGGGCCATTAGAAGAAAAAAAGAGAATAGTGTGGCGGTATTTGCCTTTTAGTGTATAGCCTTACGTGACGAATACTATAATTAGGATAGCACCCTACTTCACAGAAATTTACTGAGCTATGAATATTTTAATTATTCGTCGGAAACTTGAAATAGGGGTTCGATTTCCTTGAGAGCTGAAGGTTACCTCGGAAGGCCTTTAAACATGGGCGACTGACTTAGCGTGACAGATACATTATAGGTGGCACGACTGAACCTGGAATAGTAAGGTAACAAATATTTTATTACTACTTAAGGCAATGTGTCGTGGGGCAGGAAAAGAAATAATGTTTCACTGTGGGCGCACACCTGTATTTGAAACAATTATATGTGAACATCAAGTTTTATCATTAGTTTAAGCGGACGTCGTAAAATATGATTACGTGACTGATTTTGGAGGATAATGTGTGCTGGTAATGGTTATGGGTATATGCCACGTGTTACAGCCATTTACCCAACAGGCACAGAATTTCTATACGAATGACGTAAACTTGACTTTTTAACGTCTGTTGCGTACAATATTTTATTTCAAACTATTCTGTATTTACTTATATTCAATTAAATATTTAACTATAAAAGTTCTGATATGTCGCCACGCAAATCATCCATGTTTGATTCATGCAGTGACATTTCTTTTAATGTTGAAAACGTTTCTTAGCAGACAAAGTTTTGATCCCCTTACTACGAAAAAATGTAAAATTAAGGAATTCCTCAATTGTGCCGAACGTTGAAGGGCTAAGGGCCCGGAAAGGTTTTACATTTTGAGTCTTGAATAGCTCTATCAAACTAAAAAATTCGAAAATCACTTCCGGCCTAAATGCAGTTCCGGAAAAACAGCCTAAAATCGCTTGTTTCTGTACTCGCTTCCTTCTTCATCCAAATCCTATCCAAATTAACTTATTCAGATAATTCTTTCTGTAATGTGTTCCTTAGTTCAACACCCTCAGGCGGTTTTTTTTATATTTGAAGAATGTCCACACCGAATGTAGTTATAAGGACTTCAGTGAAACTGTGCATTGACTGACATTAGCGCTCGTAGTGGTAGAAAAAGGCAAACTGCTAATCTACAATAACAATGATTAAGAAAAGGATTGCAATTTTTAGGAATAAATAAAGAATATATTCTCGTTATTAGATTGTATTTACCTAAAAATCTTAGCTCATTCCTGGGATGTTTTCAACATTGAATCGCTTGCCCGAAGGGCTTGAATATTGTGGATTATTATTTATGTGTTGTTAAGAAAGATAAGAGCGGTGTACGTGGTGTTATGTGGTAATACAAAATCTAAATTAATATTATTTGAATAAGCGAACAGACCAATAAGCTACCGGAGTCGTAAACATGGTCTTCTGGTCCTGGATTAATGAAGGTAATACGAACTTTATAATATACCGTGATATATCCGATATTTATCTGTTGGAAATGGATTAACCTGTTCATCAGTCACTATTGCGAATGTGGCAGATTACTTGAAGTGGGAATGCAGAGACGCCATTTTTGGTGTAGGTGAGTAGGGAATCATGGTGCTGCAATTGGCGGAGAAACCTTTCAACAAGGTTAACCCTAAACTTGGAAAATAGGATACATATAATTTTTCCTCGTATGGCATCTAATATATTGAAGTTTGGCTCCTCTTACTATGCTGAAGTATTTATCTAGCATGTGCTGTCCTCTCAGAACGTGCTGCGGAACTAGATACAATAACAAGACAAGGTGGTTTCCCACAGGAACCGTTCATTGTTTCAGAGGTAAGTAACACTATTTTTGAAAATAGTTGTACATTACAATTTACAAATAAATGCCACAATATAATTTTAAAGAATGAAGCATTTTACCTATTACCTTCATGGAACTCTTCTAATTCATTATAATAATTATTTCTGTCTTCACAAAAAATGGTGTATCTCAGGAGACACATTGCCAAGCCCTGCGAGATTCGTAAATATAACCTCAAATTCTTAATTAGTTCGTTGTGGTGAAAATCTTTGGTGAAAATATGTTTAATGAGTTTGTTTTTACGTATTCTTTCAGGAGAAGATTTTTATAAGTCATGTGCCAGGAATAATTATACTCTCAATGCTGCCGGTTCAAGAGGCAGAATCTGACACAGAAAAAGATTTTGATAGAAATGCAGCCGAAGGAAGTTTATTTCAAAACTCAGAACAGGTATATCGTCCTGATTTTGAACTTCAGGAAGAAGACCTGATATACTCCGAAGATGAAGTAGGCTAAGGGGTGATACTGACATACCCAATGTCTAGAAAATGAAAATTCTTACTATCTCTGTTATCATAGCCGGTACGGTCAAAATGTTTAAGATAAATTATCGGAAATTTAATTCTACATAACTTTAGTTGTGTAGTATAGTAACAAAGATTTTTGTGAATTGAATTTTAGGCCTTCCCCATTACTACCATTTCACTCAGCGTGAATAAAGTTATTTATAGCCTAAATTGTAGTGGCTCATTCCCCGACTCATTCCGATTTTCATTAAGTTATCTTCGGCCATTTTCTCGTGATGCATGTACAGACAGACAGACAGACAGACAGACAGACAGACAGACAGACAGACAGACAGACAGACAGACAGACAGACAGACAGACAGACAGACAGACAGACAGACAGACAGACAGACAGACATGACGGAAAATTAAGAAGCAGGTTTCCTTTTTACTGTGAACACGGCCGATACAGAAATACCATTCATTTATAATTCTGAGCAATGTTCAGACAAAACTCTTTTATACATATAGATTTATTTATTTATTTATTTATTTATTTATTTATTTATTTATTTATTTATTTATTTATTTGATGAAGTTAGGGCTCGTGGCCCTCTCTTACATTTAAGAACGTAAATTACAGGATAATACAAAACTTATATAGGAGAAATATACTATTCTATTATAAATCGAAGATAAATAAGCAAAATAACAGATATGAAGAACATATAATGAAGAGAGAAAGCAAAGCTCAATAAATAAAAGAAATTAAATCAGGATAATAAGTACTTATCTGTTGTCTTCCGTACAAAATGAGTGATATGTTTCCCCAGGGCATATATTTTTATACAGAATTCATTCGTTGTTGAATACATTAATTCTCATCATTTATGTGCTTCAAGATACGTTATATATCATGATAGCAAGTTTAAAAGTAACATAAATCCTTCATTTACGTTTATTTATAGTGGATATTTTTTTACTTGCACGTGGTCCACGATGTAACAGATTCTGGCTTGCTCCTGCTAGGGTTAACCGCGGTGGTGTAATAAAATATTTAATATCAAGACCAGTTACGAGCACTACAACTTTTGAATTTCATTGTACATCACAGCAGTGCCCCACAGCCTCATAGGTTTCAAACAGTTGACGTGTAAAGAAACGGCATTGCCCATGTTCACTTTCAATTCAGATACATGCTAGTGCCAACAGTACACAGTACCAGCACCGGAAAAAACGGAGGGGGCAGAGGGGGCAAATATCCCGCAGGGTGCTCGGGACCGAAAAATGGATTAAAATCAAAAATTAAAGTTTAAATAACTTTAAATGCCAATAAGAATACAAATGTTTTTTTGTTTAAAAGTTTAAAAAAATTCCAAGGTAGCCTGTGTCAGTGTGCAGCAGAGAAGTATGACGTTAGCATTGTTGTTGTTGTTGTTACCCATTTCATACCAATTTTGCACTAGATTCTTTGGGGCTAAATGCGAAAGAATGTGCACTAATTTGCAACGAAGTAGCACAAAGGTTACTGCACAAATGTACCACAATGCTTGCTTTGAAAGATACACCAAAAATACCCCAACATTATGCCAATTTTGAACCATTATATATATGTGGGGTAAATACGAAGAAAATTGCACAAATTTTGCACTAAAATGACACCAAGGGAATTCCACAAATGCATCCAAATCTTTGGTCTAACTTTGGTGCACTTTTGAAGCAAATTTGGTTCACCAGTGGTGTTGACAATAAAGAAGGTTGATGAAAAACGTTGGTGTATTCTTGGCGCGAACTTGGTGCAGAAATTGTCTGATTAATTTAATTAATATTGAGTATAACTTTGGCGTAAAAATGTCACTTCTCTTGCAACAATTTCGTTGGTATAAAAATGGTGTAAGTTATTGTATGTAATTAAGGTGCAGTTTTGGTGCATTTTCATTGGTGTTAAATCGGTGCATTCATTGTCGCTTTTACAACCAATGAGCACCACAAATACACCACGTTTGCACAGATAACAATTTTTCACCAATTTGACACAATTATTACACCACTTTCTGGTGCAAAGTCCGCCGCTAGAGGCTGATAATCAGGTAAGGGTTGGTTAAAAGTAACTTGCAAGTTCACAGTTCTGGTCTAAATTAAGTGAGTGTTGTGGGTGGGGAGTGGGGGCGGGATTTTGGGGTCCTAGAATCCTGTCATCGGACGTTCACAGTACCATTCATTGATTTCTGGTAGTGACGGCTATGTCTGGAAAACGTAAACGAGTAGTGTTTATGATACGGCAGAAACTGGAAACTTGAAAAGGTAGTTCAACACAACATCTACCTTCGATTTATAATGGGGGTGAAACAAGAGTCCAGGATATCTGTAAAACAGAGACAAAATGAAAACATGGCAAATATCTTCTTATGCAAAACTAGCCACGTTGGAATGTTTTTAACGAGCATAAGCCAACAAGCAACTCACGTAATATGTGACAAAGAAGTCCACCGTTTCAAAGTATTGGGGACTGAAGGCATACATAATGCAGTTGATTAACGAGGTTTTAAAGAACCGTTTGATACTGTAACTGTTCCCTATCCTAAGCTTCACACTAGGGGAGACGAAAGTTAGCTGGGGACACATGAATATAAATATAAACTATATGTGGCTTGCCCGCAAATTGCCACGCAAATAGAATATCAATTATCATTCCATGGTTTCCCATTTCTCTATGTATTGTTTGATCGCCATCTTTACAGTTTGAAACAAAACTGTACAGCAAAATTTATATTGAATAGCATAGAGACTTATACTTAAATCACAGGGGTAGGATTTTAAATAAATACCCATTAAGTATCGCTTTGAGAAAGAAAATTAACGCAATATCTGGTCAAATTTATTTAAACAAAAAAAAAAAAATGAGATGAGTCGGAAAAGTTCCTTTTAGCTCGGAGGGAATTAAGAATTTAACGTTACTGTAATTAACTGTTGCTTGCATTATCTAATTGTGGCTCACCAATTGTAGCTACCGTTGAGGTCATCTGTATTCCGTGGTTACTCGTTCCCCTTTTCTCGTTGTAGACTGGCTCCATGGACATCCTTCCTTCCTTCTGAGATATGGTTTTGGCTATCAGGACTAGCACTCTCTAATTTCCTAGTATTTAAATTAGACATTGGCCCTATTCTTGTAAAAATTGATCACCGTTGATCTCAGAAGTAGAAAATTCAGTGTAATGAATTTTTCCATGTTATTAGAAAACTCCATCCAAGTAAGCTATTCTCCTGATACAATACAGACTAGTACCAAGTACCGTAGACGCGAACTAACGTAGTTCTTCGTCCAGAATAATATAGAATATATCACAAGCCGTATACTTGTGTCGTCTCACCCTGATCCGACAGCATCTCAGCAGCTACGTACTGTATCTCGAAGCGACCACTCACTGTCCCGAAAATAATAAATGTGTCTCGAAGCGACAACTCACTGTCCCAAAATAATTATTGTGTCTCTGGATTCCTCCGCGTGGAATAATATGCACGAGCCATCCCCTCCCTAGGTAACTGCTTCATACCAAGTCTCTTTACAACGTAGCATCGGATTCGTTGATATCATCATATCTTCCCTCTCCTCATTCTTCGCAAGAAACCAGTAGGCGTGTCGATGATGTAGTCTCGTAGCTTGCGCTAGCCTTGCGCGAGGGTCGCTGTATAATTCTTTGCTCATGAGCTAAACCCAGTGAGTCATCGTAAATTTCCAGCGTCAAGAATTACTTCTCCGTGTACACAAGTATGACATGAAATGATACAAACTCTGTCTCAACATATTGACCATATTTACAGTACATAATGAATTCCTATCTATAATTTAAATAATAAAAATATGTTCTAACATACATGTAATATGATTCCAAAAGCCTTCTTATTTACAATTGATTGAAGTTAAATTAACATGTCTCAATGAATAATTGCCGATGACAGATAATTTTGATATCGAGTGATATCACATAATTGGATTGTAGAATTACAATTAATATGGCTGGAGAAGCCTGGACGGTTACATACGCCCTCCTGTTATTTACAAATATAACGTATGTGAAAATAACACACTACACCAATGCGGCTGAATCATACATCATTGCCTCTTATAAACACTTAATACAAACATACATAATCAAATCTTGTATCTCACTGTAGAGTGTCTATTCCAATGATACCACATAACACTTATAATAACTCGTGCCGATTTCATTACGAAAGTTTGTCAGCACCACTCACAATATTTTACAATATTACAACAGGTAAATAACACTATCTTTGCACTACACCATCAAAGTGTTCTGCAGTTCTAGGTTATTATAATATATACACCACACACGTCATCACTCGTGGTTTACCTCTCTCAGATGGCAGCAAGCAATTTCTTGTTTTCATTACACAATAAAATTACTACTTAGAAAATTATTGCATTAATTTCCTTCTGCAGTTTCAATTTCATGTTATTCATGGCTTCTACAATAGTGTAAGGTCTGGGTTCACAGCCTGTACATGAATTCACGTTTTCTAACTCAAGTACATTTAGTGTTATCAAAACAACACCTGGGAGACATTACGCTTAATTCTCCGAAATGTATCGTCTCAGGGAGCGAATATTATAAGTGCCCAACATGACATGATCACCATCTTTCTATCTGTATGCACAAGGACCAACCCGACAATGAATCTGGAATGGACCCTGATAGAACAAAAATAATTTCTTCGTCACCTTCTCTTCACTGAACGAGAGCATGGGAACACGTAACAGAACAGAATCTCTTACCTGAAATTCGTCTAATACCTGATGTTTCTGCTGTTTGCTACGCTTCTCAGCTGCTTTAATCAAATTCTCTCTCGCTAATCTGACACATATCTTAGTGTCCCGCTGAGGTCCCTGTGTAATACCTAGTACTTTTGTCAGCTCATTCCTTGGATTTCTGCCAAAGTAAACCTCTAATGGAGTGAATTTCGTATTTTCATGCAGTACCATATTAATCCATTTCTCAATCAAAGCTAAAATACCCACCCACGCAGTGTGCTTGTCATGAACTAAAGATATAAACATCCTACCTAACTCCATCATCGTGCGTTCACACATATTCCCTTGCGGATTCTTAATTGAGGAAAAACATGTGTGATACGTAACTCTGTCATCACAGCCTTCCACTTCTTAGATGTAAATTGAAATCCGCTATCCGATAATAACCCCCTAGGCGTACATAATTCCTGAACATACTTGACACTAATAATCTTACTACAACTAAGACCTGTTGCTTTTCTCATCTGATACAATCTCACTAACTCGGAAAAAGCGTCAATCACCACAAATACGTATTGATAGCCATATTTACCACGAACTACTGGTCCAAATAAATCAATACAAACAAGATCACTAGATTTCTCAGTAATGACCGCTTGCCTAGGTCCTTCGAGATACCTATTGGGAGCTTTACTCCGTTGGCATAAATCCCTTCCCATCTTATCCCACACAAAATTTCTCTGAATCTCATACAACACTTTACTTGCTCCATAATGTCCCAACTCCTTATGAATGAACCAAATTAATTCAGTTCTCAATGACTTAGGTACACATATACGCCAACGATCGTCAACACAATTCTTCGTTAAAAATTGACCAACCATCCTATAAGTGTGCCTACCTTTCTTCACACTTTCCTGATCTCCGTTCTCAAGTTCACTTATCACATCTTTACAATCACTATCCTGAGATTTTTCAAACGCATCTTCTTTAATCTAGCCAAAGCTTCCTTATTGTCTTTATGAAGACATGCACAGATTAAAATTCCTCCTTGAGTCTTAATGACATTACCTTCATTACTCAAATCCCGGTCTCTAGATAGCAAATCGGCTAACACATTGTTCTTGCCCTTAATGTATATCACTTTAAAATCATACTCCTGTATTGCTAAAATCCATGTACTGACCCTGTTGGATGACAATTTGCAAATAGAAATAAAAGATAACGCATGTTGATCGGTCCAGATCTCAAATTTTGTACCCAACACGTACATCTTAAATTTACTTAGATAATATATAATCGTTAAGAACTCTAATTCAGTTACCGTATAGCGTTTCTTAGCTGCACTTAGCCCTCTCGAAGCTAACGAAACAATCCCTAAGTTATACTCATCATCCTCCTGACATAGAACTCCGGCAATACCACAGTGTGATGCACCAGTCATCATAACATACTTCCTATATCCTCTAAGATATTTCAGAATCACAGTTTTCCTAAAACCATCTTTCAGCTCTTCAAATGCCTTCTCATGGTACTCTGTCCACTTCTACTTATTGCCAGCTTTCATCAAATATCTAAACGGCTCTAGCAAGTAGAAAAATCTTACTAAAAATCTTCTAAAAAAAGTTACATACTCCAATGTATGATCTCAAATCTTTTATATTCCTGGGCATTTTTGCATTCAATGTTTTCTCTATTCTCGTGCTTTCTGGAATCACACCTACTGTAGATACACGGTGTCGTAAAAAGATGACTTCGGGCTTACAAAATATGCATTTCTCCAGTTTAAGAGTGAAACCTGCTTGTTCTAACTTGGTGAATACCCTGTCGAAATGTTCTAAATGCTCTTCAAGGCTACTAGACGAAATGACTAAATAATCAATGTAAATAGTGGCATAGTGGTCGGCTTCGTTCCCCAAAGCAATACTCAAAGCAGGAATTAACGCAGAAGAGCTAGTACGAGTACCATATGGGACACGACAGAATTGATACAGATTACTCTTTTGACTAAAAGCTGTTAAAGGTCTATCTTCCTCTCTTAACGGAATCTGCCAAAAACTACTATGTAAATATACAGTTGAAAATCAAACTTTCCCTTGAAAATCCTGTATCAGCTCGTCTACAGTTAACGATTTTAATTGATCTGCCGCAATACGTTTATTCATCTCCCTCGCATCAATATATAAACGGACAGAACCGTCGCTCTTAGGCACGATCAATGAAGGATTGACACACTGACTACTTGAAACTTCAATAATGCTATCCTCTAACATGGCTTCCATTTGATTGTCTACTGCTATTGCATATTTATGTGGTATCGGATATGTCGGTCCAGCGAATATACTTTGATCCAGCACTGAAAATGAGTGTTCATAGAAATGTGTTTTACCAGGTTTCAATGAAAGTACCTCCTTGTGTTTTCTCAACACATACGACAATTGGTCCCTCTGACCTTTTTCCAAATTGCTACTATCTACCGTTTCTCTCGAAGCATCATATTGATTCTCCTCTAAACACACTTCACATACCTTAAAATTTGCTCTTTCTTCTTCATCTTTTGAAACCACATTGACACACCCCATGTTACAAACCTCCACTTTCGTCTGATCTTCGGCATCCCACCTGACTTTAATATCCTCATTATCCCACCTTAAATATACCATCGCCTCATTGTAAACTAACCGAGCTGAGTATAAACTCAGCCAGTCAGATTCCAAGATAACATCAAATATAAGGCTCGGAATAACAAGACATATCTGAATTTTCGACTTCCCGTTATTACAAATAGGTACGGCAACTTGTTTACATATTTGCATGGATCGTTTACCTACAGCAGTAACGATATATGTGGATTTCACAGGCATTTCCTCTATCACAATATTCTCATTTTTTCTGTCCTCATACCACTTCGAATTTACACATGACCTTTGACTGCCTGAGTCTAATAAAACCTGATAATGCGCCCTCCATACTACGATTGTAACAACGGGGTTATCACTTTTACTAGCAACTTCGACTTGATCCAATTCCACCTCCCGTAATATCTCTGACATCGAGATCCTAATTCATGTGCGTCATTACACAATTTCTCGCAACATGTACTGAAGACTGATAATCTGATCTCTCATTACCGTCTACTGTTAGTTTAAATTACTCTGTCTCCTTGTATCCTGATGTCGGCTTGTATCTTCCTCAACATTGCGTTCCCTCTGAACATTCCTATTTTGTTGGTGTGACTGATTACCTATATTTTGTTGACTCGCTTGAAATTGACCACGGTGATTGTGTTCTTGTCTTCTGGGTGGTTTTTGATAGTTTGTGTACTCTCGTGTACTACTACTATTTCCTAACTTGCTAGCAATCTTTCCATTCCTTGAATAGACTCTATCTGTTGCATACAGCTAGCTTCGCGGATTTTGTTAGGAACATATCTGAGTAATAATTTCACAATATCTCTCTCCGCTGACATCCCATCTACTTTTTTACAAATCATAACGTGGGCCAGAAAATATTCTGTCATAGAAACCCCTTTGTGTGGCTTAAATTTCCGAAAGACAATTCGCTCTCTTTCCCTGCTTTGTATAACTTCACTCCAGAATTTCTCCGTGAAATATTTCTGGAATTCCCTTATACTGGTGATGCTGCTCTTATACACCGCAAACCATGATTTTGTTTCCCCAATAAAAACATTGCCAATTATTTCTAACGCTTCTTCCCATTCAATGACTCCTTCTTCTATTCGTTTTTCAAACCGTTTCCTAACAGTGTTAAAAAAATCTAAAGGGTTTGACTGCCTCCCATTGAATTTTGGTAGTTCAGTTTCATATATGAAATTTGTACCTATATGATTTTTCCTATCCGATTTATTTACGTATTTGTGCCTCCGACCTATCAATACGTTCATTCATTCTTTTCACTTAGTTTCTACGTCACTCGCAATGTGTTCCTGTCTTTCCTTGGTGACTTTAATTTCAACCTCATTTTCCTCTGATTTCTTAAACTTTTTATTACATTTTTAAGCATTTATCTCTACCTTACCGCACAGATCATCATATTGTTGTTGTACTTGTTCTCTAACTTCGCTAACTTCTCCTACTTGTTCTTCAATTTTACGTTTAATTCCTGTGATCCGCTGGTCTACTTCGCCCCTAACTTTACAATTTTATTTCTCTACCAACTCCATGACATCGCTTCTATGTTCAGTTAACTCTCTTTCTAACTCTTTCTCATGTTGGCTACGTTTGATCTCCTGTTCTCCTAACTGTTTCTCAAAACGTTTCTGCTGCTCTAGTGCTTCATCTAATCTTCGATTTTAAAAGCATCCATCTTAGTATTAACTTCTCTGCTAATTTCGGTTTTCGTCTGTTCTATCTCCTTTCTATTTTCATTAATTTCTGTCTGCGTTCTCTCTACTTCCTTCCTAATTTCATTCGTTTCCTTCTTAATTTCATCTCTCTCTTTCGTTTCCTTCCTAATTTCATCCGTTTCTTTCCTAATTTCATTCGTTTCCTTCGTAATTTCATCTATCCCTTTCGTTTGCACTAATATCCCTTGCATCATCACAAACAGTTGTTGGATATTCTTTTCAATATGCGTATTACTTTCTTTCTTGGCCTCCATCCTAGCTACATCAGATTCTGTGCTATTTTTCATGCTCCTACCACTCTCTACCGTTTTATCTACTTCAATGCTCTCATCTACAACATCCCCAGAATTCAGCGCCTCGCCTCCCTTTACTAAGTTTCCGCTACGTAATTCCCTGTCCTTTTCACCTTGTGCAGCCATGATTCCCCAAATTCACACATATAAATTATACGGACGCTCACTTTACCCACACAATCACAGAATCTACTTTTACTGCTTTCTTTACACGAATACTGAATGGTTTTCGAGCTCCAGGTTCGTGCGACAAATGTAAGTGCTCCCACTCTAAGCTTCACACTTGGGGAGACGAAAGTTATTAGCTGGGGACACATGGATATAAATACAAACTATATGTGGCTTGCCCGCAAATTGCCACGCAAATAGAATATCAATTATCTTTCCATGGTTTCCCATTTCCCTACGTATTGTTTGAGCGCCAGCTTTACAGTTTAAAACAAAACTCTACAGCAAAATTTATATTGAATAGCGTAGAGACTTATACTTAAATCACAGGGGTAGGATTTTAAATAATTGCCCATTAAGTATCGTTTGAGAAAGAAAATTAACGCAATATCTGGTCAAATGAATTTATTAAACAAAAAATGAGATGAGTCGGAAAAGGTCCTTTTAGCTCTGACCTCTTATTCGGGCCTTTAGTCCCTGATGTCTCGCTGTCCACAGGTGTCTGTTCAAAATCTTCATATTTTAACTTCCTTCCTTTCCCATGTCTCTTTTCACCCCTACTTTCTGGCTCTGTAAATTATTACCGTTTCTAATCACAATTTCTGCCATTAGGGTTGAGAAAATTTTTACCCTAATTGGCCTTCGTCCTTTAGATATTTACCACTCTCCCCACATCATCTATGTTCTCTTCACTGACGTTTATCTTCATCCTATTCGGTATGACCTCTACCACCTTGGATATCAGGTCAATCTTGCCTTCCCTCTCACCTTCCTCCACATCATGTATAAATATGGCTTTTTTCATTCTCTCCTGCCTGTACCCCTCCGCTTCTCTCTTCATCATCATTTTCATCACCTCCTCTTCCAGATGTTTCACTTTCCCTCTTAATAATTCTATTTCCGTCTCATTGTTGCCCACTCTCCTGTTTGATTCATCAGTCTTTGTTTCTAGCTATTTCTTAATGTTCCCTATCTCCATTCTCTGCTTCTCCAACATGTCCTTTATTTCTTGTACCTTATCCCATTGACACTTTTCTTGCATTACTTCACTCACTAGCACCGTAAGTGCTGCCAAGTCCTCCATGCTGAATTTTCCGGTGGTATTTGGGCCTGGGTTTAATTCCCCCCCCCCAATAACCAGCAGCACCGCTACCACTACCAGCACCGCTTCACCCATTTTTTACTCCTTCTTTTCTTAACACCCGTCAGTAGTATAATGGGACAGTTCTGCGGCCTCCTCCTCCTCCCGCGGCGCGGGAAATTTGAATTCTGGCGGGAAATTTGAATTTTGGCGGGAGATTTGAATTTGTAAACAAAGCCACGTGCTTTTTGACAGCTGTCATCGACAACAACGCATCGCTAACCTCACTGCTGCCATCTTGACGGGCCTAAACCTCAGTGGTGCCAACTTAACCTAACTAGCGTGAGGTAAACAAAGCCACGTGTTTTTTGACAGCCACGTGCTTTTTGACAGACAACAACGCATCGCTAACCTCAGTACTGCCATCTTGACGGACCTAAACCTCAGTAGTGCCAACTTAACCTAACTACCATGAGGTAAACAAAGCCACGTGTTTTTTGACAGCCACGTGCTTTTGACAGATTTGTAAACAAAGCCACGTGCTTTTTGATAGACAACAACGCATCGCTAACCTCAGTACTGCCATCTTGACGGGCCTAAACCTTAGTGGTACCAACTTAACCTAACTAGCGTGTGGTAAACAAAGCCACGTGCTTTTTTGACAGCTGTCATCCGCCATCTTTAAACCACAGAGCACTGTGCTGCCCTCTTTATCATAGTAGATGTAAATTCATCACCTGTCACCCGCAGTGCTGCCATCTTGACGGGTCTAAACCTTAGTGCTACCAACTTAACCTCACTAGCGCGAGGTAAACAAAGCCACGTGCAACTGTCATCCGCCATCTTTAATCACAGTGCTGCCCTCTTTAGCTACTTACCTTTGAAATGTAGTACGTCACAGCTGTCATCCGCCATCTTTAATCCAGAGAGAACAGTGCTGCAATCTTTAGTTGAAATGTGGTGGCGGCAAATTCCACGTGCTCTTGTTTGGAAACAAATTCACGTGCTATTTTCTGACAGCTGTCATCCGCCATCTTGCATCACAAACCTCAGTGCTACACTCTTTAGCTAGATAACTTTGAAATGTGGTGGCGGCAAATTCTACATGCTCTTGTTTGGAAACCAACCTATGCGCTTTTTTGATAGCTATCATCCGCCATCTTTAATCCAGAGAGAACCGTGCTGCCATCTTTAGCTAGATACCTTTGAAATGTGGTGGCGGCAAATTCCACGTGCTTTACAAACCCATGTGCTTTTCTGACAGCTGTCATCCACCATCTTTAATCCAGAGAGAACAGTGCTGCACTCTTTAGTTGAAATGTGGTGGTGGCAAATTCCACGTGCTCTTGTTTGGAAACAAACCCGTGTGCTTTTCTGTCATCCACCATCTTTAATCCAGAGAGAACAGTGCCGCACTCTTTAGTTGAAATGTGGTGGCGGTAAATTCCACGTGCTCTTGTTTCGAAACAAATTCTACGCGCTCTTCAGCTGTCATCCACCATCTTTAATCAAGAGAGCACCGTGCTGCCCTCTTTGTGGTGGTGGATAATTTGAAAAATTATTTTCGACAAGCAGCCATCTTTAATCCAGAGAGAACAGTGCTGCCCTCTTTAGCTACTTACCTTTGAGGCGGTTAATTTGAAAAATTCTTTTCGACAAGCAGCCATCTTTAATCCAGAGAGAACAGTGGTGCCCACTTTAGCTACTTACCTTTGAGGCGGCTAATTTGAAAAATTCTTTTCGACAAGCAGCCATCTTTATTCCAGAGAGAACAGTGCTGCCCTCTTTAGCTACTTACCTTTGAAGCGGTTAATTTGAAAAAATTCTATTTAACAAGCTGCCATCTTTAATGAAAAGAGCATCGTGGTGCTATCTTGCGGGTAATTTTTTACATCACAGCTGTCATCCACCATCTTGCATTGCTAACCTTAGTGCTGCCCTCTTTAGCTACTTTGAAAAAAAAATCTATTTGACAAGCTGTCACCCGCCATCTTGCATCGCAAACCTCAGTGCTGCACTCTATGTAGTGGCGGATAATTTGAAAAAATCTTTTTGACAGGCAGCCATCTTTAATCCAGAGAGAACAGTGCTGCCATCTTTAGCTACTGCCATCTTACATCGCTTACCTCGCTGCTGCACTCTTTGTGGTGGCGCTTAATTCGAACAAGTTTAATCACGCATCGGGCAAGCTAGAGTAAGGACGTGCTGCAGTGATGACGTTATTGTGCATGTTTAAACCCGTTCGTTGACTAAAAGCTTTAGTCTTCCAGAAACAGTGATAGAGAGTGGAGTGCAAACATGACGAAAACATTAATAGTTGATGTGCAAGGCTTTAAAGTAAACGGAAACAAATTTGAGTTTAAAGAGGTGGCTGTGTTAGATTGCAGTGTGTTGTGGGCACCAAAACTTGTTAGTTTAGTATTTAGTCCACCGTTCCCTTACTGTTTGCAAACAGATGAAGATAAAAAGCAGACTCAGTGGATTGAAAACAATTTAGGTTTGAAGTGGGAAGAAAAAGGAATACCTTATCGTTTTCTACCTTTAATGATGAATGCACATTTGTCAAGAGCAGATCTTGTTCTTTTAAAGGGTTGTGAAAAGAAAGAATGGTTGCGTGATTTTCTACCATCATCGTGTGAAGTTATCGACATGCATGAATTGGGGTGCCCATCATTTAAAACTCTTCCTAAAGAGCATAGTAGAGAAACAAGTAAACAGTCTTTACAACATGTAGGTATGCTCTTTGATTGGTTGTGTCGCAGTGCATGCCGGGAAGTGAACAACATATGTAAACTGCAGTGTCGAAATAACCTTAGTGTAAAAGAAACATTTCTAGAGTAAAGACATCATGTCATTTCTAACAGATACTAAGTGTAACGCAGTTGAAAATGCGATCGTAAAGTTTTATGCATGCAAAAAGAAACTAAACACTTTTACTGAAGAAGAGTTAAATGCATTACCAAAGGCATTTTTGGTTAATGTAGCTGCGAATGCTGTAAAGAAGATTTGGGATAAGGTGCCTCGTGAGTGGACTCAAGATCCTGTTTTGTCAGAGCTTCAAACGTGTAGTTTACATCATGAACACGTGAGTTTAGCTAGACGACCTTCTGTGAGACAGTGCCGTACATGTCAACTAATTAAACTGTATCACGGACCTAAAACTAACGAGTTGTCTTCGCTTATAAACACTTATCATGGCTGTGGAGAGTAAACAAGAAAAGGTGAAGAAACGTGCTGGGAGAAAGATGAGGAAGCATGTTGGGCGTGGACTCATCAATAGAGTGATTGATCTTCTTTTCTTCGTGCTTCATCTCCCCTGCGGCCCTAGAACACGTTCGCCTGATACGTAGTTACATGCTGCCTGCATAGAGTATGTCGTGTAGCTGTTAAAATCTGCTTCGTAAGGTTATGCTGTGTGTGTATGTGTTATTACCTAGTGCTTTAGCTGCTCAGAAGAATATAGCAGCACTTGTCGTTGTTGGTGCAATAAAACGAAAACTGAGTGATAAAGACCGTAAAATAAACAAAGGATAAAAATGTATGTATATAGTCTAAAATAAATATGAATTGTCAAAACATATTACAGGTGTTGTTTAATCCTACAGCATGTCCTAGTGACTTAGAAGAAAGGAAACGTAGAGGATTAAAAGAAAACACACATAAGATTTAAAGTACATCCTCTTTATTAATCCATGAATTAAAGCTGTTATTAACACCAAGCCATTTAACATACAGTTTATTGCCACGACGTTGAATAACACGTTCAACTAAATAGTGATCAGGATATTTTGTTTTCTGCAGTTCTTCGATGTAGAATCCTCCTTCAATAGGCTGTCCTCTGAGATCGCGAAGTAAATACGTAACTGGATTAGTAAGCTTAACACTTCTGATTTGAAAAATTTCAGTGCTCCAGTTAGGTGTGTATCCTTTTGCAAAGATAGACTTGTGTTTGCTGATGCGAACGAAATCACCTTCTTTAAAGCGATGACGACGTGGATCAGCTGTTTTAATTACAAGATGAATAGCATCTAGACGAGGTGTATTCTTTGTAACAAGACGTGGCTTTGTTCCGATAGTGCGATGAGGTGTATCGTTATAGGTAGATAAAAGTCTAGGTAGCAGATCAATCCAACGATATGAGCCTTGCGCTGTAAATTCTCGCCACGTCATGGTTTTGAGTGTACGATTAAAGCGTTCTACAACACTTGCCTTGAGATTGCTGAACGTAGAGTAGTGTTGAATGCCAAGTAACTTGAGGTAAGAAGAAAAATCCTTGTTGTAAAACTCTTTACCTTGATCAGTTTGAAGAAGCCTTGTTCAGCGTTTCGATTCTTCAATAATATGTTTAAATGCTTCTTTAACTTGAGCTGCTGTTTTAGAACGCACGGGTTGTGCAAAAGCAAACTTTGAGTACACATCGATAACAGTAAGTAGATACTTATACCCCTTATTACTAGAAGCATATGGAATCATTTCTACTAAGTCTGCTTGCCAGAGATCATCTTTTCCTCGTGTAATAACGCGTCTGCGACAGTAGGTGCGACGTGCTGGTTTATGTAACTCATGTGCGATGTTTACCTTTACAGGTGAGATCTTCTCTTGACGAGCCATTACAAAATAATACCGGCATAACGTAGTTCTCTTTCTATTTCTAGAATTTCTGATCCGTAACCAGTGTGACCAGCCTCTTGCGATGCTCTTAAAAGTTGTAATCGTTCAACGAGTAAGTTTGGGTCATTCCAGTATCTTACATCCACATACGGCAACAAAGGCTTGTAGATAACGTCTAGACTACGTGCAGTCGGAAACAGCTTAGGAATAAACTCACCATACTTGTAACTCTTATTCGCATTTACAGCTTCTGTTCTCTTGTAATTACGTCGTGTTGCATCAGTAGCAAAAATATTGCTTTATACTTTTTAAGATCATCTTGTAAAATTATATCCTTGTCAGGTATTCGTGAGAAAAGAAGTTCTAAGAGTCCTTTCGTAGGTTTATAGGTAACACCTTTTACAATGAGTTTGTTGCTATTAATCTTAACATTTGAATTTCCTATCCGGAAACAGTCATCTTCGTAGCGAATACCGTAGGTAGTGTCAGTTTGTCCTGTAAAAAGTTTTTCTATATAAGGTGCAAAGAGAGATCCATAGGTATCTTGAATAAAAGTTCTAAACTGATTGCGATACTCTGGTGTAAACATAATTTCAGACAAAGATGGTAGATTTTGCGTCGATGTAGTAGGTGTTTCAGCAATAACGTCTGTAGTTAAAAACTCAACACGCTTAGATGGTGATGTATCATTAAGTTCTTCTTCTTCTTCTTCCTTATCTTCCTCTTCTTGATCTACATCCTGCTTCTTCTCTTCCGTATCTTCTTCATGCTTTTCTTCTTCATGCTTCTCTTTATGATACGATGTTTGCATAGAAGCAAAACTTGAAGTAGACTGCGGTAATGAAGTAGAATTAAAAATTTATTTCAGTGGTGTACTTAGTTGTGTTCTTAAAAATAAATCCGTGTCTGCTTGAATACGTTTAAGCTCTTTAAATTTCCGTCGAATATTGTTTCGAGCTTGGATGATATGTTTTGTGATCTCCTTGCTAGATGTTAACATGATGATGGTTTTTAATCAAGTAGTTACTGTAATTCAGTGTTAATGCATATAAAATGATCGAAACCCATGCGATATCGTCCATGCTGTACATCACTTTCTTTATCAATAACTAAAAAGCTGTAACGGTGTAATGACCAACATTTAGCACACATACGTTTAAAGTCATCGAATGTCATATCAGTGTTAACATGATCGTTATACACATGTTGCATGTTGCGCTCATCTTGCCGAAAAAGCACAATAACATTTGCGTTGTCGCGTATCAACTGCTTAGGCACACGAGAATAGGTTTGGCACAAATAGATGCAATCAACATATTTATGCCGACACATACTAAAGAATGCACGAATAACGTTTTGCTGTTCTGTTGCGACATCATCAAAGATCATAAGAGAATTAGGAAGCACATCGTCTGGTGATGGTACTTGCTCATGTGAATTAAATTTAAAATATCTTATTCCATCTTTAACTAGATCGTGCATTACAGTTTGTAGAATAGTATATAGCGGCTGATAGAGTGACTTTGCGAAAACGTAAATATTCTTGAAGCGTACACCATTTACAGAAGTAATAAGTGTGAGTAAAAGATTTGTTTTACCACATCCCGATGGACCTGATATAATACATCGAACAGTGAAAGGAAACAACGTTCCATGACGTTTTCTTGTAGTTGTACTAGAACTACGTAAGAGATGTGGTACAATGTCGGTAACAGGTAGCGTGTCTTGCTGCTTTATAATCTTCATGATAACTGAATCATAAAGTACGTAATAGTAATATATATATTAAACGAAACAAGAGGTAACGGTTAGTTTCTGATTTGCTCTTGGCTAGTAAAGTCGTGTCCAGCATGGTGAAACAACGATATCCAAACGACATGAAGAAGAAGAAGAA